>NW_022103958.1:34531252-34563784 GCF_000313985.2 Echinops telfairi
CTTTCTCAGGTTCCTAAGCATCCATCTCCTGCCCACCACATCACTCGGATGGCCCCATGGCAAGTCTTTGGTTCCTCACAAGTACTCAGCTCTCCCCATCCCCTGCACTGCACACTGCAGGTTTCCGTTTTAATTCACTGCCCAGCAATATGCCCCCTCACGCTGTTGTTAGTTTATTTTTCAGACAGAGAAGCAGATACTGTACTTCCAAAATTCAAAGCCCTACCCCAAGGCAAAGGCCCTTTGCTCTGGGTTGCCAAGCCCTGTTCCTGCCCTGGAGGAAGCTGCTCAGAAGTTTGCCAGGGCCCAGAGCCCCGCTTGCCTCAGCCTCCCGAGTCTCGTTCCCCTCATCAGCTACCTCCTCTTTTCCCGGGTAGATGACCAGGGCCTGGAGTCCCAGCTTGAGCCCGCAGAGGAGCCAGACGGAGGCTCAGAGGAGCAGGGAACGCAGGTTTGCATCCCCGCTTTGCTCACTAGCCCTGCTGCTCTGCTTCCCCTGCCTGCCTCCTCCTGGCAGCAATGCAAACAGCCTGTGGTGGGGACCCCAGGGACCCAGGAAGCTCTCCCAAGCCGCAAATGGGGGACAGCCCTTAGGGCCAGGCAGATCAGTCACCCCCTGCACACCAGCAGGACTCAACTCCTGTATTTAAAGACTGCCCTGGCCCAAGCCCTTGTTCGCTGCACTGGCGCTCCCCCAGGATTCCCTAGACTTCCAGCAACTCCGGGAATGCAGCCTGACCCAGGAGAGCGCCTTCAGAGTCCTGCTCTGGACTAAGGGCATGAAGCCCTCGCCCCTGGCCCCAGGGAGGTCCAGGTTTGGGGTACTCCTGCCCCAAGTGTGAAGGCAGTTAGGCTCACGCCCTAGTGGTCTGGTCTGGCTAGAGAGAGACTTCTCAGTAGCAGCTGCCCTGTCCGCTCCTGCCTGAGCACCCCCACCCCCACCTCCGCGGCCTTCCCTCAAGCTGTCCGCTCCCTACCTCCCTCTCCATCTTTCCCTTTCACTGTTAGAAGCAGAGGCCTCTGCCCTCACCAGGAGACAAGACAGCTTTGTCCGTTTGACGGCAGTTCTAGGCAGAGGCCCAGGCTCTTTGTGTGGAGACGTTTCTTGGGTCCAGGGACCAGACAGGAGGCCGAGGGAGGCCTTGCTCTCATGCACTTGGACTTTGTCCTGGGACCCTGGCCAAGGCTCCAGAAAGCTCATCCTTCTACAAGGGGCTTTCTCTCTGCTCTCCTGGCCCTGATTTCTGAAGTCAGTGTGCTGGCCAGAGGCCCTTGAGAATGGCCCAGGGCCTGGGAAGGGGGCCCATTCTTAGGTGGCCCTGGGGCCTGTGCAGCCCCCCAGGTAAGTAGAGAGCGGTGTCATCTCACAAAGTCCGGCTCTCAGCCGAGGCCCAAGGAGGCGCTGGTGGAGCCGAGCGAGACTCACCGCTGCTTCTCTGTGTTCTTATAGCCTTTGGGTGGTTTTACCGTTACGATGGCAAGTTCCCGACCATCCGCAAGGTAGGACAGGTCTGGTGCTGCTCTGGTGTGCTGCTGAGTGTGCTGTGACTTCTGGTCTCTTCCAAACACTCTTCCGTTTGCTTTTTCCCTGTTGACTCCAACAGCGGGAGCCGGTCTGTTCATTCCGAAGGCCTCTCCGACAGGCAGGGTGTTGTGACCAGTGTCATGGGAAAAGGTGTTCATGGCGTGAGGCCCACCCACGTACCACCAGGCACTGCTGTGTCTGCGCTAGGCCAGCGGGCAGGGGCAGAGCAGACAGTGTCCGCTTTGTTCATCTGCTACCGTGGCCCGAGGCTGACTCAGGTACCTCGCGTGCATCATGGAGCCAGACCGGGCCTGGCCCAGACTGCTGTCAAGGCAAAGGACTTGCTGCCAGGAATTGGTAAAAAGTTTTCCAGCCACAACTCTGTCTTAGAAAGCTCCCTGCCTGTGCCTAGGAGGCTGCGTTTGCCCAGTCTCATGCTTTCTGAAAAATTTATTTCAGTATCTCTAGCCTCCATACCACCCAATCACTTTTGTCTTTCTAAATCACTTTGGCATTTGATTATGAAAACACTGCAGTTAATCTATGGAGTGGACATTCCAGACAGCGGGGTGTTTGGAAGTCAGGCATCAGCATAAATCTAAGGGAGCTAATTTTGGTGTCACCACTTAGCCAGCTCTTCCTGGCAAGATATTGGTCCCTCTGAAACTGTAGCCCTGAGACCGAGAGGTGACCTGGATGACATGTCATGTCTCCCTGCCTGTGAAGTGGGGCTATCTCATACACTGGGGACAACCCAGCCTTCCCTTCCACAGGTGGCCATGGAGCGGGGATAGCAATGTTATTCGTGCGCACAGGTGGCCCTCTGGGAGGGGTCCAGGTTTCATTCCTAGCCAAGGCCACCTGGCTCACTGGAGGCTTATGTGCTGCCAAGATGCTGAACAGGTTTCAGCAGAGCTTCCAGACTAAAAGAGGAACAAAGACCTGGTGGTCAACGTGGTGAAGTCCAGCCAGCAAACACACTCTGGCTCACAACTGTCTGACCTGAAACCGAGCAGGGAGGCGGCACAGACCAAGCAGCATGTCTTTCTGCTGGGCATGGGGTCCCCGTGAGTGAGGGGGCCAAGTCAGCAGCAGCCAACAACCGCACACACACTATGTGACATACAGTATCTCATTGAGTTAAATGTTAGGATATGTCATTGAGTTACATTTATAACTGTCCTCGATATACTGCCTCTGCTAGAATGCAACTAGAGGACGAAGCACACAAGAGTCTACTTGAACATTCTCTCAGTAAACTTTCTCCATGAATGGCAAGTCAGAGGAGTCCTAGTGGAATCATGGGTCATCCATTGGGCTACTAACCACAAGGTCAGCAGTTCAAAACCACCAGCCACTCTAGAGAAGAAAGATGAGGCTTTCTCTTCCCATAAAGCATTATAGTCTCAGAAACTCACCAGGGCAGTATGAAAAAGTCTGAAATATCATGAGAATAGCTGAAATGTGACTTGCAGGCAAACAGTGAGCCCACGCTGTTGGAGACATGGTGCCCGACAGACTTCCTCAGCGCTGGCGGCCACAAACATTCTACCAGGCTTAAAACACAGAGGTCATGTCTACGAAGTGCAGTCAAGGGCAGCGCAATGGAAGGAGGGCTACGTGAGTTCACCTGCAGGCTGAACTCAGGGACCACAGGCAGGACCCTAAAGCAGTGAGAGCCATTTTCTCAATGGCTCCTAGACCGCTGTAGGTGGGGCCCCACGAGTGATCGTTGGCTGAGCATGGACGGAGGGGAGGGGAGACGGGTATGTCAGTCAGAGGTTCATAGACACCCCATGCCGTCTTCCGCTGTGGACATAAGTGGTCGGTATGTCAGATTCTCATTCCTGACCTTGGGTGTAAGACACCCAGGAGGAGGGGGACGAACCTGTGAGCATGTGGGTTCCCTTTACCCAGAAACCCTTTACGTCGACCCTCTCTGCTGTCCCCTCTCTTGAGTGCTAGCTGCCCCCCATATTGTTTGTGATGGGAGCTGACACCCACTCCTACCGCACTCTCCAGTGCCCCCAGCTCACCACGGCCTTAGGGTGCTGCAGAAAAGCTATAGGCCCCAACTGGCTTAACTACATGTCTTCCACCGGGCAAGTGACTTCACCTCTCTGAGCCTGTTTCCTCGTCAATAAAATGGAAATCAGACCTGCCTCAGAGAGGATTGGCATTGACCCCTCGATGTGTGGGCAGCCTGTAACTCCATTCACTCCCCCACCCACCCACCCCCCCACACACACCCTGGCCCTGCGGCAGGCAACTCCAGGAGAGAAGCAGCAAGAAATCAGGAGTTATGGACCCAATTCCAGCAGGAAATGGAAGGGGTTTTATTCACCCTTCATCTCCCTCCAGAAGTCTCCCTGGACAGCCTCTGTCAACGGGCCACTGTCCTCCCCCTGCCCAGCTTCAGGTGCCCAGTCCAAAGGGAGTTGTGGGTTTGGACCCTCCAGAACTCACTCATCTGGCGCTTAAGCCCTGGAGGCAAAATGGAATGTCCGCACCTCTGGCCTCCCAGCTCCCAGGCTGGCTCAAGATGAGGGATGCCTGCAGCCCTGCCTGGGAGTCACCTGGGACCTCCCTGGGTGCATCTCTGGGAAGTAAACATTTGACATCGGCCTCCCCAGATGACGGGCCAGCCATGTGCCCAGAGAATAGGAGATGATAATGCCTTAATGTTAGGCAAAGGAGCCCTGGTGGCTTAGTGGTTATGTGTGTTGGGCTGTGGTCTGCCAGGTCGGCAGTTCAAAACTACCAAACACTCCTGGGCAGAAAGACAGGGCTTTCTCCTCCCACGAACAGTCACCGTCTCGGAAACTCACAAGGGCAGTTCTGTGCTGTGAGTCGGCGTGGACTCGGTGGCAGGGAGTTTGATTTTGGCTTTTTGGTTTTGTGTCATTAGGCACCTAGCAGGGCTAGGTAAAGTAGAGGGCAGGGGAAAGCGGAAGGCCTCGGGGACATGGCTGACACAGTGTCGCGGTGGGCTCAAACCATTACACGCTCAGGACAGCAGCGGGTGTTTGGTACATCAGGTGACTATGAGTCACAATCAACTCCACAGTGGGTCCTAATAGCAGCCGTTTCGTGGATGCTGCCTCGCTTGCTCGGGATGGCAGCTCTGCCGGGGAGGTGCTTTCCCCATTTTGGAGATGAGGCAGAACAGGCCCAGAGAGGTTAAAGTACTTAGCCTGGTGTGTAAGCTGGTCAGCCAGTTCTTACTGGCAAGACGGCCTGGCCCCTACTGGCAGGGGGCAGCAGTCACCTGCTGGTCACCCCTGAGCGCAGGTGCCCAGTGGGGTTGGGCAGAGCTGGGGGCGAGGCTCGCGGTGGAGTGGCTGTCTGAGAACGGAATTCCCTGTGTGCTGTGCGCTGCCACCTGTCCACACTCTCCTGGCGCCCTCGTCATGTGAACAATACCACACTCACTCAGAAAGGAAAAGACCAGAAGAAAGCCAAGTATGACAGCCTGCAGGAGCTGAGGAAGAATAAGAAGGAGCTGGAGTTTGAGCAAAAGCTTTACAAAGAGAAAGAGGAAATGCTGGAAAAGGAAAAGCAGTTGAAAATCAACCGGCTGGCCCAAGAGGTACGTGCCCTGCTCTCAGGCCGGGCGAGCACCCTGGTGCGTGTCTGAAGGTCTCCTCCATGGTCTCGGTGCACCAGCGAGGGTTGCTCTCCCCCAGAGTCCAAGGCTGGGGTGAACCCTGTTCCCTCACCCCCAATCTGGAAAATGAGACCATCCTGCCTGCCCAGGGTCACCAGAGACTAAACTAGCCCCTTCCTTAGGGCTTGGGATTGAGGCTCAGGGCCTGGGTCTGAGGCCAGCCACCTAGCTAGAAGGTTGTGTCTGTTCCGTCCAGTCGGAGCCCAAGGGCCAGGCCTCGCTAGTCTGGGTGTCATTGTTCGGCTGATTTCTGCGTTCAGGTTATGAGTCTGAGGCTAACCGCCCCTGCCTAGATTGTAAGTCTGAGGTGAATCCTCCTCCATGGGGACTGTGAGTCTGAGCCGGTCCGGCTGTCTACCCAGGATTCAGAACTAGGTCTGCCCACAATGGTGTGACTTGGAGAGTCTGAGACCAACCCTTCTGTGTATGTAGATGGCAGCTCTGGGACCCACCCCCACCCCCTTACTTAGGCTACAAGTCTGAGGCTGCTCCCCTCAATGTAGGGTGCACCTAACCCAAGAACTCTTCAGCCTGGGCATTGTTTCCAAGGCTCCCCTCCCCAGTCGTGCCGAAAGCTGTCTGGCCGCATGGACTGATTCCTGTCGAGCTGAAGGGCCTTCCCTCCCAAGCTGTGGCAGATATTGCTGCGGCTGCGGCTGCTCTCGGATGCTTCCATGAATCAGAATGCCAGGTCGATTAGATTACAGAGCCCGTGAAGTCCTGGAAAATGTGAAGTGTATTAGGCCTGGCATTAGGAACAAATTAGCCTCAAAATTAAAAATAAAATTGAACTTGTGCTTCTGAGGACGAGGCAGGCCGGAAGGTATTGAAAAAGAGAGAGCACGTGAGGTTAAACTCTTGAAATGTGCTGGGAGCCGACCAGTGGGCCATTTCTTGGAGGATGGGCCATGGTGGTGGCCCTGAGGCAGCTCAGCCTCTGTACCCCAGGGGCCCGTCTCTGGGCTTGCCCGCGGGGCGCTCTCCTGGGTCTGCCACCTCTGTAGCCAGACAGAACCAGCCCAGGCCTTTTTCTAGCACATTGGCCCGCCTCTCCGTACCCTGTGTACCTTTATAAAGGAGCCGTTTCCAGGCCGTGCTGCCCACGTGCGACTGAAGTGTCCCCTCTGTCCTCTTCCCTTGGCGCCACTCCGGGGTCCCAGGTGTCTGAGACAGAGCGGGAAGACCTCGAGGAGTCGGAAAAGATTCAGTACTGGGTGGAAAGGCTCTGTCAGACGCGCCTTGAGCAGATTTCCTCTGCTGAGAATGAGATTCCAGAGGTAATACAGGGCTCTGCTTTGCACCCATCCTCCTGTTGCCCCCTCAGAAGGACCCACCCTGAGGGCAGTCGGGGGCAGGGTGGCACTGGACACTTCCCCAGCCACGCCCGTGCCACCTTCCCGGGCCCACCCCCACCAGCCCACTCCCCTCTCCTCTCTCGGGAAGGAGGGACATGTCTATATTTCTGGCCTGATCTCCAGAGTGACGAGGCCCAGCCTATCAGAGCTGGTCCCTGTCAGGCCTTAGTCCTGGCACCACTATTTAGAACACCCCTTTCATTGTCTAGATAAATATGCTGACTGGGCCCATGATCACCTTATTGGTCACTGACAAATGGCCTAACTTGGGAGCCTCTCTACCCACTGCCTAGTGTGGGGTCAGATGGCAGAGAAGTGCCACTCCCACCAATCTGGTTTGAGGGCGGTGGGTCTTCTGTGGCATTAAACTTGCGCGCTGTGGAGTAGAGGGCTTTTCCCCGTGGACAGGTACAGAACTGGCACACGCCCCCTCTTCCAGATAACCACGGGGCCCCCGCCTCCCCCACTCTTGGTGTCTCCACTGGTCCCTCCCCTGAGACGTTTCGCAGGTGGGCTGCACCTGCACACCACTGACCTGGATGACATCCCCTTGGACATGTTCTACTATCCCCCCAAGATTCCCTCTGCCTTGCCTGTGATGCCCCTCCCTCCACCCTCCAACCCACCCCTCAAGGTCCCTGCACCCCCTGTCCTGCCTGCACCAGGCCGGGTGAATGCCTCATCCTCGCCCTGGGTGCAACGCACGCCGCCCCCCATCTCCATCCCTCCCCCACCATCCATTCCCACCCAAGACCTCACTCTGACCCGCCCACTGCCCTCGGCGCTGGAAGAGGCACTGGGCAACCACCCCTTCTGTGTGGGGGACACTGGCAGTCCCTCGGAGGACTGGGAAGCAAAGAATCACAGCGTGAAACCCACCAACTCCCCTGTCCCCGAACGGAGCTTCCCACATACCCCAAAGGTACCACCCTATTCAGCACACGTGGCCTGGAAGCAAGAAGATGGGGGTGGGCTGCTCTGTGAGTGGGGACAGAGGACACAGCAGTCCACCCCATTACCTGGGATGAGTCCCCCAAGCTGCATGTGGGAGGCATCTTGTACGTGCATGGTGTCTGCTGGTTTGCAGTGCATTGCTTATGTGGGAACCTTTAGATGAGTGACAGTACAGTCATTCCATGTGCATTGCTCTCTGTCTGCTCCTCTGGGCTCCTTTGGGCTGGTAACTTGCAGGAGGGTATTTAGAAGGCTATGTTAATGAATAGTCAGAGATCTCTGCCACATGCAGTGGCATTGACCTAGAAAGCTCTGGATGTGGGACGTGACACCATTGTTTAGCAAGGCGGGGGTAAGGAGGCAGGAGAAAGGAATTTTGTTTGGAAAGGAAATAATAGTGATGTCATGTGCGATAGTAAGACACTGCAATCATTAGAGTGTCTTTTCTGTGCAGCTTGAAATGTCCTGCAGCCAGTCCCCAGGTTACCAACAAGATCCACTCCTTAGTGTGTCTTTGAGTTAAATCTGTAGGTACGTCACAACAGGCGCATATGGCTCTTATCCTTTTACTTTAGTGCAAGAAGGAGGTTACCCATTGTGCTGCTAACCACAAGGTTAGCAGTTCAAACCCCACAGCTGCCCTGAAAAAGAACGATGAGGCTTTCTGTTCCTGTAATGAGTTACAGACTTAGAAACTGGACGAGGCTGTTCTACTCTGTCCTGTAGGATCGCAATGAGTTGGCATCGACTGGATAGCAGTGAGTTTGGCTCTAGGGCAAGAAAAGGCATCATTTAATGAAATCATTCAATCATTTCAGGCATTCAAAATGCTGCACATGCAGCAAGTCAGGGTGATTGTGATGAAGAATCTGTTGCTGGTGGGGCTTGGTCCGGCCCTTTCAAAGCGAGGGCAGATATATGTAACATTCAGGAACAAGTCCTTGTTCCTAAGTCAGACATGCGTAGCCCGTACCCAGAAACTTCTGGCCAGCCTCCGGCGGTAGAAAAGATTAAGATGAGATTGTTCCAAGAACTCTCCAAATTTAATAGTAAAAGACTAGAGATGTTTTTCTTGGATGTCAAAAAGCTGGACTTTAGTGATCTTTCTCAAGAAGACATGTTTCTTATTAATTGTTCTTAATCCAGTGACTATTTTTGGGAGCGGCAATCCCCAAGGAAGATGGGGCACTGTGATTCCCAGGGAGGGAAACATTGCTGACGCCATTGCCCTGGGGCCAGAGCGGAAGCAGCTCAGAGAAGCTGAAGGGGGCCCTCCGGGGAGGGGCGAGCCGCAGCATCTAGCCGCGGTGTTTATTAACTCTCCTGGGTGAGGGGAGAACAAGGTGTCTCAGGGCAGTAGGGGTACTTGGAAGAAGGGAGACGGCGTGAACAGAGTGCCAGGTGTTGGCTCGGCTGCAGCTCCCATCAGAGCGGCTTTCAGAGACTCCCTGGAGATCTCTGGTGAGACCCTGAGCCCTGCAGCTCCAACAGGTAGAAGCTCACCCACACCAGGGGTATTAGTCGGGGTTGACTAGAGAAACAAATCCATAGACACTCATATGTGTATAAGAAAGCGCTCTATATACAAGAGCAGTTGAATATTGAGAAAACATCCCAGTCGAGTCCAGATCAAGTCCGTAAGTCCGATATTAGACCATATGTCCGATACCAATCTATAAATTCCTCTTCAGACTCACGCAACACATGCAATGATGCTGAATGCAGGACGATCACAGGCCAGTGGGTGCAAAGTCTTGTGGATCCAGTGGCAGTGGAAGCATCTCAGGGCTGGCAGGGGTCTCCACGTGGCTCCTTCAGCTGCAGGGCTCTAGCATAGCTCCATGTGTCTTGTCAGCAGGAATGTCTTGCAGGGAGTGTCTGTTGGCCCTGCCTCCGGCGAGCTGTTTATCTCCATGGCACCTCCAAATGAAGTTATCAAGCTGTGACCTGGTTGACAGGCTAGACTCCACCAGATTATGTAACTACCACACCAGGGGTGTCTTCCCGCTAATCCCAGCCAGGAGCCAGTTTGCAGGGGGCTGAGTTAGCGTGGCACAAAGGGCCACGCTGCAATGGCCCACCACCGAGGATGCAATGGAAGGACCCACCTTAGATGGATGATGATGGGCAGCAGCGCTTCCTGAGTAGATTCCGCGCAGCAGCCCTGGCCTCCTGCCCAGTGCCTCTCGGTGAGGTGGCGAGCAGAGCGGTGCTGACAAGGACACTGAGCAGACCAGCACACCTGTCATCCAGTGACTGTCCACCGAGAGATGGACAGCAGACCTGCAGGATGCCTACAGCTCGAAGACAGGCCTAGCCTGTGGACTGTGGGAGGGGTTCGTTCTAATGAGAGGCTGAAGACACCTCTAGATTCGAGGGCTTCTGAGCGCAGCCTTGGGGGAAGGTGGGACTTGAAGGATAAGAGGAAGGGCGTTGCGTGACGATAGCAAACACCAGCATGGAGATGAACAAGTGGGCTAGGCAATGTAGACAGGTGTATCGACTCACCTGGGTGCCACTCTGACTGGTCCTCACCCCCGTGGCTTCTAGAGACTTCGTGCCCAGCCACCAGCAATAGCAGGTGCATGGTGCTAACGTGTGGGACCTGAAGCCATAGTCAGGGGATGTCGGAGGGGAGATTGGCTGGCACCACAAGAGCGCTTTGTAAGTGAATCTGTTGAGTGACAGTGACTGTTGAGGACGCCCCACTCGCCAGGCTCTAGCCCCAGCCCCTGATTCTCAGAGCCAGTCAGTCGTTTTTTTTCTGTGGTCTCCTAGCACACAATAGCTGATAGACTTCTCATTGCTTTACCAAAGGCCACACCCTTCAGGACCAGTGGGGTGAATGGACTGGTTCAGCATGTGCATGGTGTGGTTTCGCATGTATATAGAAGTGCCATAGCTGGTCTGGGGCACCCCCCCCCCCACACACACACACCATGACCTCACCTGGAACTCTCTTAACCGGAACCCTGTAGACATTTTGCCCAAGCCCACAGCCCCCGCGAGGCCCTGGTGTGTCCACCATCTCCAAGCCTGTCATGGTCCACCAAGAAGCCAACTTCATCTACAGGCCAGCTGTGAAATCAGAGGTCCTGGTAAGCTCCAGGGGTTCCCCACGGGCGTCTAGAGGAACAAGCCAGGGCAGCCTATGGAGGGGGGATGAGATGGGCTTCTGAAACCAAGAGCAGCGCATCCTCACATTCCCATTGGCCAGGAGATGAGTCCACACAGGTGAAAGTGAATGTCGACATGACCAGTGGAAATTCTGTCTTACACTTGACCAAATGATCTGGAGGTTCATCTAGAAGTGTGCTCATAATGGTGAACACTTATTTAGATTCTACCACGTGCCAGGTTCTGCATGGTCTTATCTAATCCTCACAAATAAGCGTTAGCTGTCCTGTCTACTCCAGTGAGGCGAGCCTACTGTGAACCCTACTGAACACTTAAAGGTCTTCCCGGGAGCCCTGGGGACGTAGTGGGCTATGCACAGGGCAGCTAACTGTGAGTTCAGTAGTTTGAAACCACCAACCACTCTGAGGGAGAAAGACGGGCTTTCTTCTCTGGTAGAGTTACAGTCTTGGAAACCCACAGAGCTAGTTCTCTCTTGCCCTGTGGGCTCACTGTGAGTCCGAATTGAGTTCGCTTGCCGAGCAGGTGTCTTACAGGGCTATGAGATAGAGTGAGCGAGAAGGCACGGGGTATGTTTTTTATGGTGCACAAAGGAGTAGGCCTTGACCGCTAACGTAAAGCTTGACAGTCTGCGCCCATCCAGAGCCATCCCATGGAAAGAAAGCCCTTGAGCTCTGCTTCCCTTTAAGATTGGTCACGGCCAAGAAAGCCCGATGGAGTAGTTCTACTCTGTCGCCATCAGGGCCACCCTGAGTCAGATTAGACTCAATGGCAACTGACAGTAATTTAACATCTGGTGAAGCTGAGGTGATGAGAGATGAAATCGAAAGTAGAGATAGGACTTCAAGGGCTTTGGACATCCAAGCCCATGCAATCGTCCACATTGCCATCTTGCCCAAGCCTGCAGGCATTCCCGTTGTCCTGGCCCCTGGCCTGGCCTGGGTGTGTGAGCACACTCCTGTGGCATACAGCAGATCCACTTCCTTGCTTCATTCCACTTTACACACACACACACACACAATGGCTGGGAGTCTGAGCTGTGGCCCTAGGGGAATGGGAAGGGGCTGCCCACCCCGAAGTCCTGATAGCTGGGACTCGCATCTAGTGGCCAGGGATGCCCAGCGCTGGCTGGCCTCCTACCCACAGGGAAGAGAGCCTTGCCAAAATGTCTGTCTCCCTTCTAAGGAAACACTATCCAAATGTCAGGGCCGGACAGCTCAGAGACTTATTTTGAGCGGTAGCTGTCTTGTCAGCTCCCCAGAGAGCAAAGTTCATGCTCCTGGGGTGATTTGCTGATGTGTCCACCTTGCATGCTCCGGCCAATGGCTTGGGAAGTGTCTGCTGGAGTGGGTTAGGTGGCTGCTGCACCTGGCGTGCTGAGCTGGCCCCGACATTCTTGGCCTCTGTCGGTCTGGGGCGGGAAATGAACTGGGAAGCCCCGGCAGCCCTGGGCTGGGCACCAGAGGGCAGGCGAGACCCGTTGATGATGTCCAGTGTGGAACTTGTTTTTTTTTTCTTCTGGCAGCCCCAGGAGATGTTGAAGAGGATGGTGGTATATCAGACAGCGTTCAGACAAGTAACATAGTGGCCGCTGTGTATTGGGGTGGGGGGTCCTCCCCACTGGGTTCCGACCGCTCTGTGCCTGACTTCTCCCCTGGAGTGCGCATCCTACAGCAGCCCGGAGGGCCCTCTGCTGCAAACCTCGGGCCAGAAAGGCTCACCCCGTTGCCAGAGGACTGGGGTTAGGGAGGGAGGGTCTCAAAGCATGCAGGGGCGGGGTTTCTAGGCTCCTTCGATCCCCGCTCAAGCTGATAAGCAGTCTGGAGCCCTGGGAGCTCATTAATTGTTTGCTAGAACAGGAGGAAAGTGGAGGGGGTCCTTCAAACGAGCAAAGGGACCCAGACCAGGCCTGATTTTGCCTACCCAGCACCCTCCCTTATCTTGACTACACCTGCCAGGCGAATCACACCTTTCACCTAAAAAGTGGCCACCTGGTACCAAACACGTGCCAGGGCCCTTGGATGGGTGTGTCCAAGTCCTTGCTAGTCTCTGATCCCTCCCCACCTCCTGGGGCTTGTGGTCCAAGAGCCACAACAATGGAAGAGACCCAGAGGGAGAGGGAGAAAGATGTCCCCGCACCTCCCTGATAACCCGCCACCAGTGCAGGCAGATTTGACCCCAAGCAGGGAGCCGTCCCCTGTACAGTGGAATTCAGGGGACGTCCGAAAAGAAGCTGCTCCAGCCCAGGCCTGGGAGGGACAGGCCTTAGGTGTGATGCGGCCAAGCACAGTCTCTAAAGGTTTTGTGCGTAGTCCCCCATCTAACTCTTCCAACCACTCCACAAAGGAGTGTGTGCCCTGTTGATAGATGAAAAGCGGAAGCAGAAGGGTTAGGAAACTTGCCCGGGATGGCACAGCCAGTGTGAGATCCTGGGCTTGAATCCCAGTTGTCAGATCGGCTGTCTGTGCCCATTTAAGGGGCACATTTACAATATCCTGCCTCTTGATGCACAGTGATTATGAGTAGGCCTTCTAGGACCTGGCTGCTTGGGACACACAAGAGCCAGACTGAGAGAGAGGGAGAGAGAAAGAATGGTAAGGAGCCAAGGCTCCGGGCTGGGAGTCAACCCCATGTGCCAAGGTCCACTGGCAGGGAGATCTTGGGCATGAAGGTGGCCGGCCTCTCAGGGTCTGCTTCTCTGTCGATTGAAGGAGTGAATTGGACTCCCTCTTCAATGTTCACCAACTGCAATGGTTTATCAGAGAAAGAGCTCGGATGGCTCACGGTGAATAAGATCTAAATTCACCGCAAGACCTAAACGCCTGCCACCTGCTCTCTCCTTCAAAGCATTCTCAGGGGCATGGTGAGAGGGCAGACTGTCAGGGAGACCCATCGCCAGCAGTGCCCAGTGTTTCAAAGAAACAGCCAAGGGCAGTTAGGGCCCCCTCAGCAGCAGCGTGTTGGCCCTGACCCTGCCTAGTGAGCCCTTGCTCCCATGGGCTTTTTCTCCTTCTTTGTCTGCTGTTCTGAGACCCACAGGCCAGCCTGGATGTGGTGCCACACGTGGGCCAGGCTCCACTTTAGGGCTGGAGAGAAGTGAGGGGGAGAGCAGGGGTGTGGGTCCACAGCTGGGGTTGGGCTCTCATCTTGTGCCCCTGGTTAGCTTGCTGAGCATAGAGGGGACTGTGGTCTCCCCAAGATGCTGGCCGTGAGGCAGATCCTGCCCCATGCTTGCTGCATCCAAGGGGAGGTTGTATGCTGAGGGTAGTGTTCCCCTGGGGCCAGCAAGATCCGTGCGGGCACCTGCCACAAGTCCCTCCTCTCCACCTTCTGGTAGAGACTAGGGGAGGCTTTGTAGTCCTCAGGCCTAGGGTTTCCAACCCCTCCCCTTCTTCCTGTTCCCTATGCGACCCCTCAGGGAGAGGGTGAGTTCTGGCTCCACCCCAAACCGACCCTCTGAACTGTGTGCCCCCCCTTCTCCTCTGGCCAACCTGGGTCCCCCAAACCTGGAGAGGCTCCTCCTTCAATAAGCACACATCGAGGATGGTGCCAGACACTAGGCAAGCACAGGCAGCCCTGCCCCCACTCCCCTCCAGGTGCCCAATGTCCCCTTGCCTCCTCCAAGCGCCTGGAGGTGGCTTCCCCAGCGTGGACAGCCTCTTGTGCCATGTTGATCCCTTCTTCCTTGGGGAGAAGAGCCCACTTTACCATCAGGGCCTACTGCGGACCTCACTTGGCCCTCAGAAGAAATGAGGTTCAGCCATTGTGGGGAAATGAGCTTTCAGTAAGGCAGGTACGACCTGCCCAGAGCACCTGAATGGTCAGCGTCCCTGTGGACGCCTGAGACGCCAGCTCCCCGCAGTGTCTGCTGGCTGATCCCTGGCAGGACGCTCTGCCTGTCCAGGCTGCCGGCTCCTCCCCGTGTCTCCAACCAAGCTGTGGCTGGCCTTGCCCTGCCCGCTGCCCTGCGCCACCCTTCTGCTCTCCTCGCCCAGCGCCTGCTTCCCGCCAGAGCCACCGAGGGCCTATGCCGTGAGATCCTAAATCCCTCTCTTTTGCTTTCAGGATTTCCGGAAATATGAGGAAAGTTTTGATCCCTACTCAATGGTGAGAGAGAATTCCCCCTGGGAGGTGTGCTGGGAGTGTACGGAGTCTCAGCCAGTCCTCAGAATAAGGACGAAGGCGTCAGTCAATCCCAGCTCACAGAGGGGACACTGAGGCACCGGGAGGTTTATTCATTTCCCCAAGGTTACACAGTAGAGAGGGTGTGTGTGTGTGTGTGTGTGTGTGTGTGTACTAGCAAGAGAGACACCCCCGATCCATGTATTCTGTGCAGCCCGGTGGTCCCCAGGAACCTGGTTTTCACAGCCATCCTGCCCTCACCCCGTCTGCAGGAAGCCTCAAACCTCTGCCGCTGTCTTTTTCATTACAGTTCACGCCCGAGCAGATCCTAGGGAAAGATGTCCGGCTCCTGCGCATTAAGAAGGTTGGACAGTCCCCAGCCTCCTCTGCCCCTCCCTCTTCTCCCACCTCAAGTCCCTGCTTTTCCTGCTCTCAAGATGACCCCTCTAATCCCCCCCTTCTTCCCTCTCCCCCCGGGAGGCCACCCACCTCAGTCCTATGGGAAGGAACCCTTGTCTGATCTCTGCCCCGAGGACAGTGCTGTGGGCCCCTGGCTTCCCTGCCCTCTCCTTGAAGAAGCCCTGGTGCTCAGGTGCCCACAGCGGTTGGCCTGTTTCCTCTCACCAGGAGGGAGCCTTAGACCTGGCCCTGGAAGGCGGTGTGGACTCCCCTATCGGGAAGGTGGTGGTCTCAGCTGTTTACGAGGGGGGAGCCGCTGAGCGGCATGGTGAGTGGAACCAGCCATGCCCTGGCTGGGGCTGGTGGGAGGCTTCCACAGGGCCCTCCAGGAGAGTGGGCAGATATGGACTTGGAGGGGGCGGGACGATGGCCCAAGGACGTGCTCCTGGGGGTCCATCCAGCCACTGCACAGCCTCCTGGGTTGGCAGACCAGGGTGCCAGGACCTGCAGTGCCCAGACAAACAGACACCCGCTGCCACACGGGCTCAGCATCGCCAGATACTGACCAGACCTGGCCTCGCCAGCATCTCAAACCCAGTCCCTGTGATTTCAGATTTTAAATTATTTCAGGCACGGGAAAACCCACTGAGAATAATGAGCACTGGTGGGGCAAGGGATTTGATTGCACTGCTAACCACAAGGTCAGCAGTTCAAAACCACCTTGGGAGAAGGAGAAAGATGAGGCTTTTCTCCTTGGGAGAAAGACAAGGCTTTCTACCCTCATAAAGAGCTATGGTCTCAGAAACCCACAGGGGCAGTTCCACCCTGTCCTGTAGGGTCACCAGGAGTCAAAATCGGCTCAATGGCAGGGAGTTTGGTCTTTCGGCCTGGTGTCCCCATCACCCGGCTTATGATATAAAACATCACAAATACAGCCAAAGCCTTCTCTGGTGACATTATTTCCACACCACCACCCACCTACCCACGCCACAGATAAGTCTACCCAGAATTTGAACTCTGCCATTTCTAATGGCGTTTCTTCTTTTAAGAAGTGAAAAAGATAGCACATATCCTTTAAACGCAAAGGGCAGGCTTTTGTACACAATGGGAAAGGGGACGTTACCAGCTCCCCAGCCTCAGTCCCACCGTCCAGGGAGAATGGGAGCCCCGTCCCTCGCTGCTTTGGACATGCAAGTCGCCGCTGCATGTGTCTCTATGAGCACATGTGTTCTAAGCCATCACGGCCACCATCTCTGGGACACACACCACCACCACCCCTGGCGGCCCTCATGCCCATGTCCACAAAGCTTCGATGAGCCCACTTCAAGATCGCCCAGAGTGTGTGCTGTGGCCACTGGGGCAGCGAGCAAACCTTCCAAAGAGGGTGCTGGAGCCAAAGCCATGTGTGGAACCCCCCACCCCCGGCCCGCCCCCTTCTTGGAGAGTCACCATGCACATGAACACATGAAGGACGCAACCTGTCCCAAAGGCATTGCACCGTAGGATAAAGACATCTTACCGAAGCGCGCCTTTCAGCAGCATTGACTTACTCAGCAAGTAGCTGCCAAGTGCCTCCCTCGTGCCAGGCATTAGGTTAAGCGCTCGAAATAGAACGGCATGCCCAAAACATAGCCCCTGCCCTCATGGAGCCCTCAGTCCGGTGGGAGAGCCCATCAGGAAACAAGCAAATGGGAGCATGATTCTAAATTGTGGACAGTGCTGTGCCGAGGAAGACCGGGTGCCACGAGAGAAGAATAGGACAGACCCACTTTAGGTCGAGTTGGGGTCGGAAGAGACATTTCATCAGAGACCTAAAAGAAGAGAGGGGAGCAGGGTGTGTTCAGCTGCAACAGCACACGAAGGCCCTGAGGTAGGAAAGCGCTTGGCATTTTCAGGGCCCTCGGGGGACCCAGTCTGCAGAGAGCGCCCCCTAGCAGAAGGAACTCTTGTGTTTGGTAACCTCGCCAGAAATGCAGGGCTGTCTCTTCCGGGCTTTGGCCAGATCCAGTCTCAGAAACACACACAGGAGCTGTTGTATGCTTCGTCACTAGGGTCCTGAGTCTACTAAGCTGGGGTGGGGGTGGGGGCTGGTGGGGGGAGAATGCCCCTGAGTAACCTGTGGGTGGCTTCACTGGCTCTTTGAAGCCAGGGTTGAGGCCTTGTCTGCATCCTGCACAGTGGCTCCGGCCAAGCCCTGGTCCTGGCACCAGCCACATACAGTCCAGTCAGCCACTCCCCTTCCTCTGCTCTTGCAGGTGGCATTGTGAAGGGGGACGAGATCATGGCAATCAACGGCAAGATCGTGACTGGCTACACCCTAGCCGAGGCGGAGGCTGCCCTGCAGAAGGCCTGGAGCGGAGTAAGCGCGGCCCCCACCCATCCTCCCTCCCTTGCCCACCTGCCTATCTCAAACCCTGGCCTCTGCAGCCAGGCCTTACAGTCAGGGGGCCCCATCCCAGGAGGGTGCACAGGGTCCAGGAAATGGTTTCGTGACACCCACGTACCCCAGCCAACCGATGGGCTAAATCTGATGTCATGGGATTCCAAAAATAACAAGTGCCGGTTCCTAGCCTGGTTCAAAAATCAGTGCACAAAATACAAATTCGAGAAGACCTGGAATGGCACCCCCACCCATGAAAAAGACTCACCGGTCTTCTCTCAGTGCACGCTGAGTGGTAATCCACAGCACTCTTGGGGCTACTAGAAGCATGACCTGAAGTAGTGGGCCCAGGACGAAGGAGGGGCCGGCCGGTAGTCCTCTCTGCACTCATCAGACACCCACCCGGGTCAGGGCCACCACCTGAGACCTTCCAGGCTGTGCAGTGCACAACCCGAGGCGGGGGCCTTCCTCCCAACTGCAGTGTGAAGGGTGCCCCCCGCATGTTGTGCCATGCACAACCTGTACAACTGTGTGCAGACAGCCGATCCTGAGGTATTGAGTTCAATGCCAAGGAAGCTGATCGGATGGGACTGGGACCCACATGAAGGGCTATGGAGAAGAGAAGACTCACGGGTAACGTGATGACTGTCTTCGGTGGTCACTGGGTAGAGGGTGACTAGGTGACTCAAGGGCAGGGCCGGACTGGATGGGGAGAGGTCCTGGGAAGAGATTGTGGACTAATATTTAGGAGCTATTCCATGGGGGAGGGGCCCTGTGATGCTCCGGATCCTTTTCATGGGATGCATCCAAACCAAGGGTGGGCAATGGCAGGCAGGCAAAGGACAGCAGTGATGCCATTGAGGGAATTCAAACATTAGGGTCGGAAAGTTAGGCTAAAAGTTCCCCCGATGAGCTGTGCATTAGAATCACCTAGGGAGCTTATTAAAATCATGTTTCCCAGGACCCGCCACAAACTTCCGAGGGCCCTGTCCATGAGTCTACAGTTTTAAGAAACCTCCCCCAAAGGGTTCTAAGGTTGTTACCTGGCCCTGGTTCACAGATCAGCACTTGGGAATTTAAATGTCCTTTGAGGGTCTTGAGACCCTGGTCTCTGTGATTCCATAGCCTTGGAGACTGGAAGCTTCCCAAGGCCAGGAAACCCATTCCTGAAAGGAATATCCCTAATCTTCACCTGGCCCCCATGGGAAGAAGGCTCCAGCCAACTGGCCCTGGGCCACGATATCCAGGAATGGGGATAATGCGGCAGGGGCAGAGGTGCCATCTAACCCAGTGTCTCTCAGGGTCACATGACTTCTCTCCACAGGACTGGATTGACCTTGTGGTGGCCATCTGCCCTCCCAAGGAGTACGATGATGAGCTGTAAGTGTGTGCGGGCATCCTCTTCCTCTTCCTCCTCCTAGCCCACCCCTGCTTTCACCCCCTGGCCCAGAGAAATCCTAGAGCTAAGCCCCAGTCCACACGCATGACCAGAGAGGCCATCGTGTTGAAGTTCCGCTCTGCCCATGGGAAACTACAGCCCCGGGAGTTCAAGATCTCAGACCAAGTACAGGAATTTAGGATGAAGAGTCACGGTTTCTGATTTCAGGACTTTTTCCATTGTGTCATTATTAGATTAAAGACCTCTCTCAGTCCGGTCTTACTAGTGTCTAGCAGCAGTTTCTCACACTGCATGTCTAGGTCCACATGCCTTGGGGCCCTTCCTGCAGGAATCTTCAGGAAGCTTTGGCTCCATCTCTGTCTTATTTATTATGTATCTTGTCTCTTTCTGAACCGGTTTCTCTCTCCTTGTCTCTATATGAGTCTCTCCCTCCCTCCTGGTCTGTCTCTCCCTCTCCACTGATCTCTTTCTTCTCTATCTCCACTCCCCTCCCTCCTGTCATTCTGTCTCACCATCTGTCTTTTCCCTTCCCTTTGACCTCTCCCCCTTCCCTCTGACCCTTCCTCTGTCCTGAGCCCTCTTTCCCCAGCCCCACTCCTCCAGGTTCCTCCTTTGGCATCCCTTTCTCTCTCTGCTTCTTGGGGTCTCCCCTCCATCTTTACCTGATCACAGCCCCTCCCCGACGCGCACCCACCTCTACTTGCCAGACCCCTGCTTGCCCCCTGACAGACAGAGAATGCATTCCCTGCATGTCTCGAAGAAACAAAGGCCTTCCCGCGCCTCACTCTGAAACCCAGGGCCTGTGCAGGACCTGAGGATGCAGCCAGGGGATGGGAGAGGTCCACTGGAGCTCTACCCAGAACACCCAAGCCTGGGAGTTCCGTTTCCACTCGGCTCTGCGTGCCTAGCGCTTCTCTTTCCTCTTCTGCAGCCCAGAGCCCCCAGCCCGTCCAAAAGCCCCTTGAAGACCATGCTCCCCTGCACAGACAGGGGCTCCACGTGCAGCCCCCCACGGTGATGAGACAGGCGGGGTGTAGGACCCCGTCTGTCCATACTGCGTGCAGTGGCTGTCGGCTTCCAACCCTGTGGGCAGGTTCTTTGGACTGGCACCTACAGGGGTGCACAAGGCGCCCACCCTAAAATGCCACGGGAATCAAAGTTCCACAAATCTGTGGGACTCTGAGGCCCTCCTGCTCAGGCAGGGGAGCCGAACCCACTGTAACACCTACTGGGGTTCGGGGCTGGTCCACAGCCCCTGGGACCTGCCTCAGGTCCCATGCAGCACCCCAAGGAGCAGAGTGGATCCCCAAGCATAGGTGCAGATGCGCCTCCCATGAAGGCTGATGGGCTGGCGGGGAGGGGTTAGGTGAACAGAGGAAGGGCAGCCTGAATCCTCCCCAGGATTGTCCTCCCTGCCTGTGACTACCTCCCTGCTGGCCCCCACACTTGGGCAGAGTCAGGGCAGTTCTGAACTCCGTGAGGCTTGTCCAAAGAACCAGGGTTGGAGTTGCTTGTGTCCTGCTGCGGCCCTACACAGACCAAACTGTCCTTTGTGCCTGCCTGCTCCCTTGGGTCCAGGCTCTGTGAGAGGTGCAGCGTGGAGCCCAGCTATGGGGTATGTCCCAGGTGGGACCAGCTGTTCCCGCGGATGGAGCCAGCAGATGGATGTGGAACCAGTGTGTGGCATGGCCCGGAGCCCATGGGCACACCCAAGCCTGCACTGGTTGGCTTTTCTGCCACAAGTTTCCCCCAACACTAGGGCCCATGCTCCCAGAACAGTTGGCCTGCTCTGCTGTGATTTCTGGTGGCCTAAGTGGCCCTGTGTTTTCTGTCACTTGTCATCTGTTCTTGGCATGGGCACCTCTTCCTCCTGGCTCCATCCTTCCTCACCCACACCCCCAGCCACCATTCTGCTTTCTCTCTGGTCTCTTGTGTGCTGTGCCTGTGGCTAGTGTGTACCTGCCCAAGTTGGTGCACCTCAATGTCAGGGTCCTGCTCTGGGCTGAGGGCCCACCCACTTGGCCTGCTTCCCTCTGCCCTGCAGGACCTTCTTCTGAAATCCGGAGGGAGAAACCAAAGTTCCCCTGGAAGACAGTGAGCTCTAGACCCACTCTCCTGAACACAAGGCCTGGGACCAGCCACAAGAGACACCCAGCTTGGGGGCAAAGAAGACATCCTGGGGAACCCCCAGCCACATCTGGGGACATCAAACTCTCTTTGGCCCTGAACTCGGGCTGGACTCTTCTGAAGGCCGCCAGGAAGAGGAGGCACCGCCCCTTTCCCTCAGCCCTGTGCCTGGCTCTCTCCCAGCCCTGGAGGTCTCCTGTGGACCCTGAGAGGAGCACCTCCTTAGGGCTCCTCCCCCTCCCCCTTGCCCTGCTGCAACTGCTGTGAGAACGGCTGCCGCAAACCTTACTCTGAGCTCACGAATAAAATAAGCAGGCTTTTCTCATCCTATAGGAGTGCGTATGGATTCGGGAAGCAGATTCAAGGCCCTCGCATTCAAACCACAAGGTGAATAAGCCCAGGACTATCGTCATGGTCTGACCTGAGGGACAGGATCCAAGGCCAGGGCCCAGCTTCGAGCAGAAGGCTGGGGCTGAAGGAGACAGGCTGGCCGAGTCTGGACCGCAGTGAGGGGGCAGGAAAGAGGCTCCTCGGGCACGGGGTTTGCTCAAGTCCAGACAACGGAGCTGAAGGCAGGACCCCAGAAGGTGGCCTCCAGGTATGGGGTGCCCTGCAGGCATGGGGTGTCCTGCAGTGTTGGGGTGCCCCAACTTCTTTCCAGTACAGCATGGCCATAGATCCTCGTGAGGCCACCGAACCAGGCTGTAAGAGGGCCTCACCTCTCCATGAAGCCACACCCCGAGAGCCCCCTGGAGGAAAGCGGGGTTGAGGCAGGTGTCTGTAGCACCAATGGGCTAGTGAGGGCAAAGTCAAGGAGAGGTGACTTTCCCAGCATCCCTTGCACTAGCAGCCGAGCTGCCCTTTCCACTGACGCACACAGTGGAAACAGAGTGGAAACCCTAAGACGGCTGGGGACATAAGGCTGCCCTCTGACTTTGAGCAGCCAGCGCTCCACCTACCTCCCTGAAGTTGCTTCCCACAGAGCAGGGCCCTGGGTGTTCCGAGCCAGCTCCCAGCCTCTCCTCTCTGAGTCCAGGAGCCTGAGGCGACAGGACCGAGTTTGTGGGCCCTGTGCCTCAGACACCTGCTGTAGGCCTGTGCAAGGCTGGGAAACTCGTTCCCCTCCATTTCACCCTGTTTCCCAAGCCTGAGATTTGGATAAGAATCTGTTTCCAGAGCTGAAAGTCCTTTTCTCCCCTGTCCCTGCAGTGACCCGTCCCAGCTCCCTGGGGCCCAGGCTGGCCTATGCCTCTGTGGGAACTGGAGGGGAAGACTGGGCCCCCAGGGAGGGCAGGTGGGGCTGGGGCAGGGAGAGGGCAGAGGGCTTGAAGCTGCGCTCCTGCTTTACAGCGGAGGAGCCCACCCCGGAGCCTTCCTAGGAATAAAATGGGTCCTTAAGGTGCTTTGGTAGCACTATAGGCCAAGCATTTCCCTGTTAACCACAAGGTCAGCGGTTCCCACCCTAACTGCTCCCATAGGGATTAACCGTCTCTGAAACTCTGCAGAGCCAGTGAGTCGGCCTGCATTCCCGGCAGTGGGCTTTATGAGGTCCTTGCTATATGCCAGGCACAGAGATTCATTCTAGAGTGATGTTGAGCCCTGTCAAGCAGAGGCTGAAGCAGGTCCTACGGTGTTCCTCATGGAGGAAGAGCGTCATCAAAACACTAAGGGGCATAACTGAGGTTAACATGCGAGTGAGTGGGGGGCAGCGTCAGGATTCCAACCCAGGAATCCATACCATTAGCCGCTGTGCTCCTCCATCCCCTGCATGGATGAGGAAGGAGTGTGTAGAACCTGACTTCAGAAGCACCAGACTCCTGGCTTCTCTTCTCTCTGCCACAGCGTGTCCTTCACTCTGCAGAGTGGACCAGCCAAGCCTTGCTAGGACTCGCCAGGGACTTCCTCACTGTCCTCAGGCAAAGTCTAAAATCCTGAGCCGGCTTTCAGAGCCCGGCATTTTGGGGACCCCCACCATGTCTCTAACCTCATCTCTTGTCAATCACTTCCTCCCCTTCAGCCACGCTGAATTCTTCAGCTTCCTGGACGTGCCATGCTTCACCCCTTTTCTGCGTCTTGCGCCTAGAGTTCATGCTAACCTGATCTCCTCATGAACTTCTATGCATCCTTCAAAGCCCAGGTCAATTATAAAAAGGTGGCAACGGGTCGACGTGAAATAAGAGCTCATTCGGTGTGAGTGTGCTGCTCCCTCGTGGGATAGATGATGTGGGTTGCAAGTGACAGAAACCCACCTCCAAATGACTTTTTAAGTGAAAAAAAAAAAAATTCTCGAGTATTTGATGTCAGGTTTGGCTGGCTCCAGGCACTAGCAACAAAGCCATCGGGGAGTTGTTCTTGCCTGCTCGTCAGCTCCTGGCTCCACCCTCCTGAGGCTGCTTCATTCACCCTTGGGCTCTTCCTCCAGGAGGAGATGCCACCCGGCCTCTAGTTCTCCAGGTGAATCCCCCCCACCCCTCCCCGGGCAGCGTGAGTCCAGCGGGGAGAGCGCATTGTTTCCCGATCCTTGCAGCTAAATTCTGGTGCTTTATTTGGTGTTCGGTCTGTGGGCGTGGACACTCCTGATTGGCCAGGCCTAGGTCCTACGCACCTGCGTGGAGTCCGGGGTCGGAGTGGGCCCTACAACACTACACAGCCTAAGTGAGGGGAGATCAGGGTGATGTTACAAAAGATCCCTCCTCCTTCCTCCTGTGCTTCCTCTTCCTCGGGCTGAGGCCCAGGAACCCAGGCCCCACCTGTGCCCTCTGTGCAGTCTTCACCTGTCCTCTGGACCAGCTGCTGGGGTCCTGAGCCGTGGGAAGAGGGCATCTCCTAAGACCATGGGCTCCCAGGGCTGACCCATCCAGCACGTGATCTGGAAACCTCAGTTCAGCGAGAACTGAGACCCCGGCTCGGGCATGCCCCTTACGCTCTCAGATGGCGCCCCCGGCACAGGAACACGAGTAACAACGGGCTTAGGAAACACGCTTGGCTCTCAAACTAATGATGTTAGCTTTATGTAAAAACTGAGAGATCCTGTGGAGAAACCAGCTCGGGGCCCACGTCCCCGCTCAGGATGGGGCAGCCTAAAGGCGGATTCTGAGATTCTGAGGTCAAGAATTGTCCCTTACTCTGCCTCCATGTGCGCACACTAACACCCTGAGCAGCTGCAGGGGCACTGTCTCCCCTTTGCCATGCCAAAGGAGAGAGCACCATCTCCCAGCGCCTTTGCTTCTCCTAGGAGAGGAACCCCAGCCCCATCTCCGTTGTGTGTGTGTACACGTGCACGCACATACACATGCATGCCGGGTTTATAATACTCATCTTTATTCATTTTATCCTGCATGTACTCACAAGATACTCCAGATCAGATTTCTCATTCATTACCCTGCTAATCATTAATTTAATCCATGGCTAATTGAATAATCAGTATGTAGCCCCCACACCCCAGCCTTAGATGACTCACTGAATCAGCGGGGATTTGTCTTCCTTGTGAGAGGACCCTCTCTGGGGGAGGGCTGGGCAGTGGATCCTCTCCACTCACAGTCACCGGGAGAGCCCTCCCTCTCCTCCAGACTGGACCTGGAGGGAAGTTGCCCCTAGAGGCAGATGGAAACGGAAACCTCTAGACCTGTGGTTCTCAACCTGTGGGTCACGACCCCTCTGGGGGTCGAACGACCCTTTCACGGGGGTCGCCCAATTCACAACAGTAGCAAAATGACAGTGATGAAGTAGCAATGAAAATAATGTTATGGTTGGGGGCGGGGGTCACCACCACATGAGGCACTGTATGAAAGGGTCGCAGCATGAGGAAGGTTGAGAACCACTGCTGTAGGTGGTTCTCAAAGGGTGATCAGAAGATTCAAATGTCCTATGGAGTCACCATGAGTCATAATTGACTGGATGGCAGTGAGCTCTCGGAGATCAAGCCGTCAGCATTTACCCCAAAGCAAGCTGGAAGACAGGAGGGGTGGGGCAGCTAGATCGAGCGTGCAACAGAGTGGAAATAATGGGACTCCTCACACATTGTGAAAACAGCGGCCAATGTCAAAGAACAACTTTTAATCAAACGGTTCACTGGAAATCTACTTTGCTTTGTACACTCTCACCTAAAACACAGTAAAATACATTTTCTAAATGATGTGTCAAAACAGATCAAGAAAATGCATGTCCAATGAAACAATCTAAGTTCATGAGAAAGTCGAATCCCATTTACAAACATCTGAATCCAACTCAGCTTGGCAGACACACATGAGGATGTCTGATGAGAGATCAATGAACAAGTTTTTATTGGGGTTGAACACCTGAGTCTGGATCAAAGCTATGGAAGAGAAGCTTGCAGTTTCCCATGCAGGGAGGTAGGCACTGCTGGTGATGAGGCACCACGGGGCGGTAAATGCAGGGGAACGGAGGGTCCTAAGTGCTGATGGGGGGTGGAGAAGGGAAGGTCAGGGATGTGATCTTCAATTTGGGCCAGCCTGTGGAGCTCTACAGGGCAGGTTTCACAGTGAGAGAGAGAGACAGAGAGAGACATTTGAGCCCAGTGTTGAAAGCTGAACAGCAGGTTGTCAGGTAGCCAGTGAGGGGCCAGCAGCCTCTGGGAAGCCCTGTTTTTAGCTTCCATTGCCCAGTGGCAGGCAGACACAACAGGTGCTTCCTAAGAGCTGCTCTAAGGGCAGAATCAAAGCAGGGTGCAGATGTAACTAGAAACTCCAGAGCACAGAAATCCAGCTCACACTCCACCCCACCACCGCCGCCATCACGGCCAAGGCTGCCTGCACGGCCCCCAACTCCCCTCAGTGCACCCTCATCCCAGCAGCTTGTTGGCTCACTTAGTGCATCTGGAAAAAGTTGTTCCAGCTCCCTGTCCATACACTGGCATCCCTCTCCAATCAAGAGTCTCCAACCCTCCTCCATCTTTATACACTGGGCCCATGTGAGGCTACCTATCTGAGGCCAGACACCCTCCAACTGCTAGTCATCCTTCCGTAATCAACTCTTAAATGAGCCCTGGTGGCTCTGAGGGGTAAGCATTGGACTGCTAACCTCAAAGTCAGTGGGTCAAAACCGTCAGCCTCTCTGAGGGAGAATGAAAAGGCTATGAAGTGCTCCCATTGTGTTAAAGCTTAAATGCGAGCACCCTGGTTTGCAAAGGGCTATGAATGACAGTGACAGCCCAAAACCCATTGCAGAGTCCCCACTTGGATTGAGCCTCCCCTACATGCGTTGGGATCATGAACCAAGGATGTAGATAGTCTTACCCTCAGGCAGAATGCCTTGGAGAGCAGATTGTCAGTGTGTCCTTGATGGAGGTCACCATGCTGGGGATGGTACTGGGGGTGAGATAGTCATGAGTCATGCCCTATCAGATTCACCCTGACTACCTTGCAGAGGCCCTGGACCAATCCTGTAAGCCCTCCTATCTAACAATGTACAAGTTCCAATCATGGTCCCGCTCCTGCTTCTGTAGTCCCACCTCTAACTGTGATGTATTCACCTGCCACCAATCATGTTTTCGTAGCATTTCCTTTGCCCACCCACACCCTTTTTAAAGCTTGGCATCTCAACGAACCCTTGGATGCCATCTGAACCTCATGTTGATGGTCTCCCTCATCCAGATCTTGTGTCTGTGTACATTGTCTTTGCTCTCTTAAAGCTAACTAAATGTTCTCTTTAAATGATATTCAAGTTAGGGTCCCTCTTGTACCCCAAAACATCATGAAGATTTACAAAGCCTCAGAAGCCCTATAGAAGGTCAGTTCGGTTTGGGATCATACCTCAGTATCATTAAATAATCAGTCACGCCTCAGCTCTCCTTTTTTGTCTAATTTTCACAAGAGTTTGTTCAGATCAGAATCCAAAATTCAGGCACATGTGGCCTCTGCTGATATAACTCTTAAGCTTAAGCTGTTGTTTTGAAATTATTATTCTATTGTGGTACATATATATCATGAACTTTGCCACCTTATGTGCAGGACTCAGTGGCATTAATGACATTAGCAATAGTGCACACCCAATGTCACTATCTATTTCCAAAACTTTTTATCATCCCCAACAGGAACTTACCTTTTTGGCTTTTGTGTGTGATACAAGCGCGCGCATGTATCTTGCTTCCTCAGCCTGATACCAACTTCAGAGGACACAGAGTATCTATTACTTTTCCTTAATAGACAGTAATATGGCAGAGAACACACATTCTGTAACTTTGGCATGCGTCAGAATTGCCTGGAGACTTGCTACTATAGACTACTGGATTCCACACCCAATTTCAGAGCAATAAGCATAGGGTGGGAGTCCATGAACTTGCACAGCTAATGTATTCCCCATGCGATGTGATGGTGCAGGGTCACATTTTATGAACCACTGCTACGAAAACAATGTGCCCTAATGCGCAGTGGATGAAGGGCTGGGCTTCTAACGGAAAGGGGAGCGGTGGGAATACAGCAGCCTCTCTGTGGAGAGAAAGATATAATAGTCTGCTTCCAAAAAGACTGCAGCCTTGGGCACCTGGTGGGTGGGGCAGTGCCACTGTATCCTATAGGGTTGCTATGGTCAGGAGCTGCTGGTCATGGAAAACACGCCAGCTGTGGACCCTGGGTTGCTGGCCTGAGCAAGCCCTTTCGTCTTTCAGTTTCCTAACAACACAATAATACTCACTTGCACATTTACAGGGAAATCTAAGGGGCACACTGTGGGTGTTCAGTTAATGCCTGGCAACTAATTGGCTTATTGTCTCAGCTATTAGAGTACCTGTTAAACACTGTATACTGAGCCAAGTCCTTCCACCATCACCACCACCACCACTACCACCACCACCCTCCCACTTTGGGGAATAAGGAGGAGTCTTGGGGGAGTAGTGGTTATGAGCCGGGCTTCTAACCTGATGGTCATCAGTTCAAAACCACCCTCAGCTCCATGAGAGATGAGACTTTCTATTCCCTTAAAGCGTTCAGGCACAGGAACTAACGGGTGCAGTTCCACCTGGTCCTACAGGGTCACTAAGAGTCTGAATCCACTCGATGGCAGTGAGCAGGCTTTTGGTTTGGGAGGGGGATAAGCATCACATCAGCCCCCTCCTGCAGGATCTGCAGCAGAATCTGCTTTCTCCAAGTCCAGTGGAAAAGATATTGTTTCTCGTCAAAATTGACTCTTTCTTCTACATCACATGACTCCAGCTTCTGTCCTTTGCTCAAGCCTCAGCACAGCCCCATCCCAGAATCTTTACCTCCTCGGGGACATGCTGACTGTTCAAGCTACCTTACAATGGAGTATGTTCATCAAGCTGAATAGTTAATGTACACATTTATCTGAAAGTAGCTTTGGACTCTGCTTCAGTTGGAGGCAATTCAGCAGTGTTGCCTTAGAGCAGGTAAATGTCTGGTGGTGGCTGTCTCAAGGGTCTCAAGGCCTCAAGGGTCTCAAGGGTCTCTCTCACCCCTAACCCGGCTCCCCAATCTCTCTCCCTGCCTGCTCTTTCTTTGACCAAGCACAGTGGGGGGGGGGGGCAGTCTCCCTCCTGCCCCACAGACATCACACACCGGGAGCACACAGCAGTCCCCACTATGTACCCACTCAAGAGCGATGATCTCACAGTCAGAACAGTGGGCTTGCGCTGCCACCATGGCTCCCAGGAAAGCGGCTCTCTCCCACCCACCATGCAGTGCTCCCTTCACTCGGATTGCTCCCTCTCTTCTTTTTGCCCCACCCACTGCCCAGCCGACTCCTCTGTTTCTCAGAAGTACACCCACCCCGTTAGGGACTAGGGCTCTGTACCTATCATACTGGATGGCCTTGGTAATTCCAGCTGTCTTCTCTAAGCTGCCTTGTTCTCACTGTGTATAATAATGATTCCACACCTGCCCTAAAGGAAGCTGATGATCAAGTCCAATCATAGGTAACGTGCTTGCGATTAGGTAGGGGAGAAGCATACAGGTCATTTGTCTATGCCCTACCTCACCTGGCCTCAGCCCCAGCCCTGACAGGGGCCCCAGGCCCAGACAGCCATGGCTGCCCTGTGCCTGCTGTCGGGGGCCAGCCTGTGCTAGGGGCATCCTCTAACTGAGGCCTGAGCAAGAGCCTGCTGCACTGTGGCTGGTAGAGGGTGAGGGGTGGGAGGCCATCCAGCACACAGCACAGGGTCCCCCCACAATGCTGCGCCACCTGTGCAGCTCACATGCAATCATCTGCTTGTCTCCGAAGCCAATCGCAGTGGGGTCATTTGTGTGCTGGCTTCACCCATGGAGTGAGCCCCCAGCTCACCAGGCCTCCGGGCACACTCAGGTCCTCCCATCTGGCCCTGACTGGGACCAGGGACAAGGCTGGAGCTTTCCATGGTCTCTAACAGAAAAGGGGAAACAATGAACAGATGCTATGGTTTCCCGAAACCTGTGCCCTGGACCCTGACTCTCGAGCTGACCTGGGTTCCCCCCATATTCCTTCCTCTCTGGGGCAGTTACATAATCTGTCAACTTGCCAAGAGGTGGAATCTAGCCTGTCGATCAGGTCATAGCCAATAATGCCTCTGTGTGGGCATGGCCTTCTCCTGAGGATTCTGGGAACCCGTCTTTCTCCTTGAAGGTAGGGCACACTCTCTGTTTTACATTCCTGTTGACAGGCCACATGGAGACACACTGATGGAGCCAGAGCCCTGGAGCTGGAAGAGCCACATGGAGACCCACGTCAGCACTGATGCTTCCACTGCCACTGGATCCACAAGAGTTTGCACCCGTGGCCTGTGATCTTCCTGCATTTGGCATCATTGCATGTGTTACATGAGTCTGAAGAGGAATTTACACACTGGTTTCGGATATATGGGCTAATGGATTTACGGACTTAATCTAGACTGGGTGGGGATGTTTTCTTAATATATAATTACTCTTTGATATAAAGCTCTTTCTTATACACATGAGTGTCTATGAATTTGTTTCTCTAGTCAATCCAGACTAACACACTCTCAGAGACAGAGAAGCCCCCAACCCTGGTAGCCTCAAGGTCTTTGGCCTTTGAAGCCGGGCTTACCTGCCTTTGATGCTTCCTCTCTCTCTCTCTGCCTTTGATGCTTCCTCTCTCCCTCTCTCTCTCTCTCTCTCTCTCTCTCTCTCTCTCTCTCTCTGCCTTTGATGCTTCCTCTCTCTCTCTCTCTTCTTAAAGCTCATTTTATTGGGGGCTTCTATAACAATCCACACATCAATTGTGTCAAGCATATTTGTATATATATTACCATCATCATTTTCTAAACATTTACTTTCTACTTGAGCTCTTAGTGTCACTTTTCCATTTCTGTATGCATTTGTTAAAAACACAATAAATCAACCAAACTCATTCCCCTGGAGTTAATTACAACTCACAACCCACAACCCGCCTTGAGTCTCTGCACTGGCTTCTCCACATCCCACGGCAGGGACACTACTGTGGCTGCTAATTTCAACTCAGAGTGACCCAAGGTGAGACAGTGGAACTCACTCCGGTGGTGCAATGATTAAGTGCTCTGCTGCTGACCGAAAGGTGGGTGGTCCGAATGAACCCTCCCACTGCCGCTCCACAGAGGAACACCCAGAGATCCACTTTCATGAGGATTCTTATTATTAGGTGTGGTCCAGTGGATTACAATCTAGCGCAACCCACATGACTACGTAGAGCTGCCCTGTGGCGCGGTCCAGGCTGGAGTCTCCATGAGAGCAGATCACGGGGCTTTCTCAGGCTGAGTTGCTGGGTGGGCTTGAACCTTGGCTTTTCAGGTGGCAACCAAAAGTTTAACCATTACACCACCTCGTAGTGATGGCGCCACGATGGGGGTAGGGGGAGCCTCGGTTCTTAAAAACACAGATATTCCTATTACTAAAAAGAAAAACAGCATTGCAGAAATTGTGAAAAAATAGAACTTGCAACTACAAAATAATAGCATTGGGAAAACTGAAAAAGCTTGGTATCAAAACCAAAACAAAAGGGGAAGTATAAAAAAAAAATCCTGAATGAAACAAAAATTGGCTGTGTGACTCTAGGTCTATGGATCTCCGTTGAGTCTCGTTTTCAAAGAACAGGAATGATCCCAACAACAGTAACCAAATGGCTCCAGTGGTAACTAAGGCCTAGTGAGCCCCATCCTAATGGAATAGGAACTTCCTCCTGTGGGCTTGCTTCAAACATACATATTTAATACAGCTGTAATCATAGGATGCACACAATTTTGTTTGCTGCTTTTTCCTCTTGATGTTATCTCATAAGCGTTTTTTCCACTTCCAGCTGTGTGGGCCCAGCTCTCACCCCAACAGTGGCTGCACTCGCCCCAGTTAATTAGCACCTCGTGCTGGACAGTGATTTCCACCACATCTTCAGTCTTTTGGCAGGAAACATCTTTCAGCTTCAGAAAGATTCCCAGAAGTCAGAGGTGATCTGAGGCCTTCAGACCCTGCCTTCCCCATTCAGTTTCCTCATCCCCTTCCGCCCTGTTTCCTGGTGCCTGCTTCTGTCCTCACTCTCCAGGGCCAGGGCCAGAGCCCAGGCTTTGCCTGATCCCATTCCTGAGAGGAGGCTGGGGTTGGGGGCTCAGAAACATCGCAGACCCAAGAAACACCAGGGATGGGGCTCTTGGGCGGAAGGGATCTCTTGGTGCCCCTCTAGCGCCCCCCCCCCCCGCCCCGAGAATATTTTTATTTATATCCCAAACCCCTCAACTCAGAAAGTTCTTAAACCTAACAAAATCCTAGTGTCTCTTTTCCTCATAGAAAACTTTAAACTTTATTAAGCATGAAGAATCTACCCCCAAAAGTGTTGTCTTTGTGGAACGGGAAAGCTGACTTTCAAATTTCCTGAGTTTCTGGAAACCCATCAGTTTGTCGGGTGAAGAACACAGCCCAAGGCGACAACCCCTCATTTGGCACCTCCTCGTTGCCCCGCATCTGTCCCTCTAGCTAGATAGGATTCCAACCTTGCCTCTCTTTCCGCGGGTCAAGCCATTCTACCCATTTGCTGTTGGTGGCTGTAAGGTTATAAAGTACCAGGGGGTGGATCTGAGGAGCTGGATTCTGGGTCTGCTTCCCTGCTTACCAGCAGTGCGTCCTTGGGTCAGTCATGTGACCTCCCTGGGTCTCAGTTTCCTCATCTTAGCAGAGCGCTGGGAAGCCTCATTGGTGGAAGCGCCCAGCGAAATGCCCTTCACTTTTCTGGTTCAGCTTGGCTGGTGGGTTGCGCCACTCAGCTCGCACCAGGACCCTCTGATCTAACTCCATCCACACCCCCATCCCCGCTTTGCCCCCCGCAGGCACCCACCTCTGGCAGTGAAGTCACCCTCGGAGACCACAACCCACCCACGCGGACCTTCCGTCTCTCTTCTGCACCCCCTCCCACCCAGACGCGAGCGTGCCCACCCAGTCTGCTCTCCGATCCGGAGCGCGCGCGCGCCACCGGCACTCACAAAGCGTCCCGGCGCACATCTGGGGCGCGGGCCGCACAGCTGGAACGCGAGACCCGGCGCGG
>NW_022103958.1:34564432-34607776 GCF_000313985.2 Echinops telfairi
CCCCCCCCCCCACTCCACCCCAAGTTTTGCTATCCCGGGGCCGGAGCTGGGATGGGGATGGGGAAAGGCAGAGATCTCCGGACTCTGGAAAGGTCAGGAGGGGTTCGGGCCGCGTCCTTGGCAGTGCAGCTTGAAGACTGGGGTCACCCTTCCCCCCATCCCCACCCCCAGGACACCCTCCCTGCGGGTCACAACTGGGTCCTGGGAGGAGCGCAGTCTGCGCTCCGGAGGCCGGACCTTGGTCCGTGACCGCTGACAGTCCTGGGCCCCTCGCGCTCTGGGCGAGGAGAGATGGGAGTGGAGGACTTAGATCGCCTTTCCCCTGCGACCTCACTGGGAGCAGCTCCGGGTTGCACAACTTCTCTGGCTCTGAGAGTAACCCTGACTTGCTGGTGCATTCATCCTAGCGGGAACCCCCTAAGCCTTCTGCATAGTCGGACACCCCTGCTGGGACCATTGTGCGCACCTCCTCACCACTCTCCAAGACCTCCAAACCCCCAGGCTGGCCAATTCTGCCAACTCACGGGGGTGTCCCCCGCCTCCTCCAATCCTGTTAAACCTCTTTAATTAAAAGGGGCTTAAAGACGGGGCTTTCCACTCTGGTAAAGAGTTAGTCTTGGAAACTCCCGTGGGCTCTTCTACCCCGTCCTATAGGAAGGCTATCAGTCAGTCCCCTTGGACATGATAGCACTGAGTTTGGTTTTTTGAGTTTGGTAATTACATCCAGTTGCTGAGAGCAAAGAGAAGCTTGTCACAGAGTTAAGTTAAACAGAGAAAGGCACTGTAGAAAGAGGCTTACGAGTAATTGACAAACAACTAGAGTGAACTAGGAAGCATATGTGACTTGGGCTCATAGGTGTTTCAGAATCTGTGCTAGCATGCACACCTCCGTTTGCAACCCAATGGCTTGCTCACCTGGTGACTTGTTACATGAAAGGCCTGCATATTCAATGAAATACCAACCCTGGTAGGCCTGCCACAGGTCCGGCCTCATGTGAATCCCTTGGGGACCCTCAAGCCCAGTGTGCAAATGTGTATTTTCCCCACAACCCACAGTTGATCTAAACGCCCTCTCAGGCTCCAGCCCCGCTCCCCAGGTGGGCCAAGCCTGCCCCACTATCATTGTCCCTCCCTGCAGGATGGGGCAGTCAGAGCTCCAAGGTGCACATCCACCACAGCACCTGGCTCCACTTCCCTGGGCACAACCTGCGCTGGATCCTGACCTTCATGTTGCTCTTTGTCCTGGTGTGTGAGATTGCCGAAGGCATCCTGTCTGACGGGTGAGTGGCTGTCGGGGCTCTGCTCCCAGGTACTATCTGAAAGGCCCAGGCTCATCTCGGCTCACCTGGGTTCTATGAACCAGCATCCTGTACCAATAAACCTAGCACCGTTTACTCAGAACCTTGTGAGTGCCAGGTGCATTGTGCTGGGCACCACAGCAAGGAAACAGGTGAGAGCCAGGCCCAGGAGGGTAGCAGGAACTTACGCCTGAATGCCAAGGCCCAGTGGTCATCCTAGAGCCCACGAGAGTGCCCCAGCTCCATAGATGGTGCCAGGCTCTACCACTTGCTGCTGCAGTAACCTTCCCCCAGCCCCACCCCAAAAATCTAAGCATATCACTCACTCCTGCTTTAAACCCTTCCTTGATTCCCTGTGGTAACAAGGTGCTCCTTAGCCAGTCACCAGGTTCCTCACAGTCACCCTCATGCCCAGCCTTCCTTCTCCCTCAAGCCCACCCTTCCAGTGCAGTAGTGTCACCCAGATGGGTGCCACCCAGTATGATCATACATGGTGTCAACCCCCACCTCCCCACCTCCCCCAGACCCTCTCCTGTACCAGACCATGCAGAATCCTCAGTATCACTTATCTATTGAAACATAGGATGTGTTATAAATGTAGTTATAGATTGCTTAAATGTAATATTTCTTAGATTATGTGACTATCAACAACAAAATTGTTTTGTAAACCCCTTCTGCATTGAACTATGTAATTAATAACTTAGCAGAAGCTTTTACATTCTTTTCTCCTTCTGTTCCTTTAAATAGAGCCCTGGAGGTACTGTGGTTAAGCAGTTGCTCTGCAGGAGGTGGGGGTGGGGTGGGGTGGGGCGGGGTATGGGGGGATAGCAGAGACAGGCCTGTTTGCTTCTGTGTAGACTCATGGGCTTAGGAACCCTCTGGGGCAGGTTCACTCTGTGATACATGGTTACTATAAATCGGAACTGACTTGATGATGGTGGCTGTGGGTTTTTGCTTTCCACCATGGGCTAGGCTTTGCCTTGCTGACTGTATGGTCAGCAATTCAAACCCACCAGCTGCTCCTTGGGGAAAAGATGCGGCAGCCCGCTCCTTTAAAGATGTATAGTCTCAAATCAGAATCGATTAGATGAGAACGGATTTTGATCATCCTCTAAAAAGTTATTGATAGACAAATACTACTTACCACAGTCTCTCTCTCTGCCATTGAGTTGATTCCAATTTAAGGAGAGAGAGACTAGAACTTCCTCTGTGGGTGTCCAAGACTGTAATGCTTTACGAGATTAGAAAGCCGTGTTTTTCTTCCAGCCGGCAGAGCAGCAGGTGGTTTCGAACTGCTGACCTTGAGGTTAGTAGCACAACTTGTAACAACTAGTGCCACCAGAGCTCCTCCTTATCACAATCCTGTGCCTAAAAAGCCAGAACATTTGACACAGTCAGCAATGACAGAAAACACTGGTGGCAATGAACACAGCGCGGAGTCTTTGTATTGCGTGCAGACAAAGCCACCCGCGATTGGAAGCACCATAGTAATTGGGTCAGAATGACAACACTGACTGGTGTGCATTACAAGATTCAAGAAGTAAATCACCGTAGACGTCTAGCCTTAGACAGGGACACTGATACATGTAAGCTGGGTTTAACAAAACAACTAACACAAGGATATTATTTCTTCTTAAATAATGAATTTTTGCTGAAACACTGCACAAAAATATTTTATGGCGCGTCATTTTGTTGTCAACCCCACTGACAGTGTCACTCGGAGCCGTCCACAGCCCCCAAGTGACACCATTGTCCCTGTGGGCCGAGAACACAACTCCTCACACCTTGCTCCCAAAGCCACTGCCAGAGCTCGGAGTACACTGGATGTTGAAATGTCTGTTTGCCCAGGTGTCTCCCCCTGAATCAGGAATCAGCTCAAAGCTGGAGTCTGGGTCTTATTCATCTTCATACTCACAGTGACAATGTTCAATTACTGAGTCCTTGGGAGTCTAAAACTGCTCTAAGTAAATACTCTGGGCGGGGGAGGAAGGCGGGCTGGGTTCTGGTTAGGGAGTTGGACAGGCTCCAGGGCTGAGGGAGATTCTGAGCTGAGCTGGAAGCATGACTTGGGTTCTGACAGGCCTGGAGATAGCAAGAGAGAGCAAGAGGCAGGCGCTAGAGGGAGGGTGCTAAGGCCCAGAGGAAAGCAGCCAGGTGCTGCTGAGGCAGAAGACACACGGGGGAGCAGTGAGGGCCAGGCTTGGGTCACGGACAGGTTGGGGAGGACTTTGAGTGTTTGGATTGAGCTGACCAGCCATTTGGAAGAGAAGAGGGATATCATCAGGGATGTAATCAACTTTCTGGGGAGGACCTCAGAGATGAAGGGAGGGAGAGGGGCAATGGCAAGGCCAGGGCAGGCTGGAGGCAGGGTGAGGCTAGAAGTGGAGACATCCGGAGGTGGAGGCTGGTGGTCTAGGTGAGAAATAACTGCAGCTGGAAGGGGTGTGTCACTAGTGGAGAGGCCATCCCCCTAACAAAGCGGGCTCAGGGATGGACAGTTAGGTGGGTGGCACTAAGGAGGGGGAAGCACGAACATCTGGCTTGAATATCCGAGATGCTACCACTATGAAAGGATCCCTGGTGGCATAGTGGTTATGTATCTGGCTGCGACCCCCAAGGTGTGCAGTTTGAAACCACCAGCCAGCTGCTCTGCGGGGAAACAGTCTGGGAAACTCACAGAGGCAGTTCTACCCTGCCCCATGGGATCGCTATGCGTCGGCATCAACTCAATGAGAGGCCCCTCGGAACTGGTATCAGATCACATTCAGGCTTCCCTCCTGCTGACCCTGGCGCCTGCAGCAGAGGGTCAGAAGGATGGGATGGGATGCTTCCAGTGCCCCCATACCTCCCATCCTGTCACCCTTGCTAGTGTCCCTGAATCCTGGCCTCGGCAGTCATCTGTGATAGCTACTTTCCCTGGAGTGGCAGAAACTCCTAATTATCCAAGTCCCCCACACCAGCAAGGCTAGAGGGCACACTGCCATGTAACTAGCAGGTGCCACGCCTGCCTCTCATCCTCACCCCGCCTCACCCACCTCCGCAGCACAAATGCTAGAGAGGGAGGGACGCCTCTGGAGGCCTCTGACCAGGAATCCTCACTTGGTTCTCATTAGTCGGCATCACAGAAAGGAAAACACCCTCCCTCTGGAGAAGGGGGGCCAGGGAGGCCAGGTCATCTGCTCTGGCTTCTGTTGGGTGCCAGCTGGGGGACTCTGGACAAGTCATCCTGCCTTGCTGTACTGCTTGCTCTCCCTGTAAAATGCGTGTGGGTGGTTCCCTGCCTGGCTGCATGTGGAGAGGATGGCTAGGGTGCAGAGTAGCACCACCCTGGGAGAAGCCAAGCCTCCCACCAGAGTATTCTTGGGGGCCTGCAGAAGGTGTCCCTCTTGCTTGTTGTCCAGTCATCCCTCCTCTATGGGGGTACACCTGTACCTCAGCCCTCTCCAGCTCAGGGCAATTGGCCATCCCCTCCCAAAGGGCAGGTCATCACTTCTCCCCTGTCTGTCCATCTGTGAGTCACATCCCTGTGCAGACGAGAGAGGGGGAGGGCTTGGGCACAAGATATGACACCCCCAGTCCATCCAAACTTGGGCCTGCAGACCTGACTGGAACTGGTGTGAAGTGGAGGAGGCAAGTGGGAGAGGGGACTGGCGAAGGCCGTGATTTTCAAAGTCAGCTTCATTCAGTGATTCATGGAGGCATCTTAGACCTGGGGAGCGTTCCCGTCTCCCCTGGAGTCCTGTTCCTGGGGGTGATGCTCTGAATTCAGAACAACCAAAGCAGTGTAGTTCAGTGAGGGGTCTTAGTTACCTAGCGCTGCTCTAACAGGAGCACTGCAGTGGGTGGCTTTGCTTTACCTAACAGGAGTGCATCGTCTCACATCAAGGCGCCGGCTCTAGGGGAGGCTTCTCTCTCCATCAGCTTTGGGTGAAGGTCCTGGTCTCAGCAGCTTCGATTCCTTGGTTCCTTGGTACGCATCTCTCTTCTCCCGTCTCTGCTCGGTCACTTACTAACATAATCTCTTTTCTATCTCAAAAGAGATTAATGTAAGACACATCCTACGCTATTACTGTCTCATGAACAGGACAGAGAAAATCTGTTCCCAGTGGGACTCTATCCACTTGGGCTTGGGAGTTCAAGTTCAAGTTCCAGAAACCCACCCAAAGGCGCAGTCTGCCCTGTCCTGTAGAGTTGCTGTGAGTCAGCATGACTCGATGGCAGTGAAGAGCAGCGACATCCAGGGGCCTTATGAAATTTAAATGCATTAATATGTATTATGTATATTCATGTCATTTAAATGCATTAATATACATTACGTGCCTGGGAGCCAATGGAGGCGTGGGGTCACCCTATGCGCTCCATAGGGTTTTCAATGGCCATGAGGCTTCAGAAGTATCTCCAGGCTTTTCTTCAAAGTGCCTCTGGGTGGATTCACACTACCAACCTTTGGTTAGTAGCCAAGTGCTTAGTTGTTGGTGCCAACCAGGGACTCCCTGCTGAGAACAGTGCTGAAGTATACTGACTATTATTAGTCACACGCACCGCCTGGGGAGGGGTGTCAGTGCTGACTGTTGGTTTTAAATAGGCCTGCCTCTAAGTGAGTTCCAGTGAACAGGGCCTCAGAGAGAGAGGCGCCCAGCTGTGCTCGCTCCCAGAGAATTGCTTTCTGGACAGAGGCTGTGGCTGTGATTGCTGAGACTTGCTTCCCCATGCCAGGTTCTGTAGGCATGGACACGGGTGAGAAGCCATGAATGCCAAAGCCCGAATTCTGCGCCTCACAGCACCACCACCTGGATTCCAGAGCCCTTAGTCCACAGACATGTCTGAGTGTGGGGTTGGTGGGCCTGTCGGTACGTGGAGCAGCACTTTAGACATAATCTGGAGGGTTGGCTGTTTTCTGAGCCCTCAGCACGAGGCCTGGGCTGCCCATCTGGGTACTCCAGCCCATCCCATATCCTGTCTCTCACTCTCTCTCCCCCATTTCAGGGTGACTGACTCCCGCCATCTCCACCTGTACATGCCGGCTGGGATGGCCTTCTTGGCCGCCATCACCTCTGTGGTCTACTATCACAACATCGAGACCTCCAACTTCCCCAAGCTGCTAATCGGTATTGGCAGGGCAGCTGGAGGGAGGTGGGAGGAGGGGTGGGTACCTTCCTTCATTTCTTTAGTTATCACTTACAGAGAACCTACCCTACGAGGTGCTCCAAAGTGGAGCTTACAAGCTGATGGGTGGAGCCAAGTGAGTGAGAAGACAATTGGTAGGAGAGGGAGTTGGGGCCAGCAGAGGAGCCAGATAGACTCCTGAACTAGGATCCCAAGCACCCACCCCGGTGAGTGCTGGCACAGTAATTTCCTCGGCCAAAGCCCTGGGAGGAGCAGGCTGTGAAGAGGGGAGAAGCGAACCAGCTGTCCTGCTGTGCATCAGCTGAGTTTGCCAGGCACTGAGACAGCCAAGTCAAGCGTTGTGGGCAGTTAGATATGCCCGTTGGACATTCAGGGAGCTAGCATCCACATCCAGAAGTCTCACTGGGGCAGCTTGTAAGGAACATCTGAAGTTTGACTGGCTCAGTTTCATGCAGAGAGCGGTCCCAGGAACAGATCCTGTGGTCTGCCAACCTTTAGAGAGCAATCCAGGGGGAAGTTGGCAAAGGAGAGTCAGGAGATGTGCCCAACTAGAACTGCTGATGCTTGTGCCCGGGGCCCCAGGCAGAAACCACCCTAATCCCTATGTGGTGTGCCAGGCTCTGTCCTAGGCTCCTTAGTAAAGTGACTGCATCGCATGGACTGTGGGTCCTGTTATCACCCCCATTTTACTGAAGTCGACACGGAGGTGCCGAGGGGTAAAATGATCATGGGAAACACTCCCGAGTCAGGCACTGGCCAAAGCATTGCAGTTGTGTTCGTGCAGGTACGCCTTCCCGCCTGGTGAAGCAGGAGCCGCTGCCAGTCCACTCTCTAGAGCAGCGGCTAAGGAACGTGCCATGGGCCGCTCAGCTAGGGAAGAAAGGGGCAGAGGTGGGTTTAGAGCTCTGGGAGTCTGTCACCCAATGGAGCTCTTCAGCATCTCTGACGCGGTGCGTTGAAGTGTTGGCCTGCCTCCGAGTGTGGGGACCAGCCTCATGTTTGGGGTCAGGCTGCACATCTGTCCGTTGGACTGAGTTCAGACGGTGTGTCTTTAAGTCAGACTGGTTTTTAGCCATCACAGCCGCACCTGCCATCCAGTCAGAACCCTCAGTGCGAGACCAGCAACAGCATGGTATCATGAGGGGTGTGGGTGTTCCCCCAGGTCTGGTAAGGAGACCCCATCACGCTTCCCCTGGGTAGCCCCTGCACCTCAGAGCCCCTGGGAAGGGTGGGTGGAGTGCAGGTCCAGAGAGGGGATTTTAACATCTTAAGTGCTTGCTTCAGAGAGCTGCTTCTGAAGCAGGTCCTCACGGCAGGGAACCCCTCCTAAACCACCAGGTCTGACTGACAGGCACCCCAGAAACACTTCGGGCATCTGACAAGTTCATTTCACTTTCTCCAGCAGGCCCGTCATTCTCTCTCCCCAGAGCACAAATGACCACCCTAATTAGACTGCCTAGCTCCTAGGAGCAAGGACTCCCTCCCTTCATTCTCTTTTGCCAGAGTTATCTTCCTCTTAGAGGCTCCATAGCACAGACAATCCCAGATCACATGGAATGAGCACAGCTGATTGAGCTGTGGGTGGATGTTGAGGGAGCAGCTGGCTCGCTGAGAGGCTGCTGTTTGGTCCCATGGAAAGATAAATGACACCACGGCTTCCATGATCCCACAGAAGAACCAGAGTCCCAGAGGAGGTCAAGAACATGATCCATGAGAAAGGCATGCTTGAGTGGAGAACTCAAGGGTGGATGGGAATTAACTGAGAGGAGGAGGGAGGCCAGCTGCAGGAAGATCAAACAGCACATGCAAAAGGTCCCGGGGCGGGAAGCGCAAGATGCGGCAGAAAACCTGGGAGGACAGCAATGAGAGCAGGAGGGAGCAGAGAAGCCACCGAGGACTCTCAGCATGACCATGTTCATGCTTTGGGGAGGCCAGGGTGGAGGAGGAGGGAGAAGGGAAGGTGGGCCACCAGTGAGAAGGCTCGCTAGGTGGCCCAGGGGAGAGAGGACGGTGGACTGAACTCAGCACCACGGAGTTGGAGAGAAGTGAGGGGATTCAAAATAGTGAGGAGGTGAGATGGACAGAAAAGTACCTCGAACTGCCAAAAGGACAAACAAATCCACCTTGGAAGAAGTCCGGCCAGAGTGCACCTTCAAGGCAAGGATGGCGAGATTTCATCTGACATTTTAGACATGTTGTTAGGAGAGATCAGTTCCTGGAGAAGGGCATCATCCTGCATGGGAAAAGAAGGGGACAGTGACCACGAGGAAGGCCTGCAGGGAGATGGACTGACATGGTCAGGCATCAGAACCATTGCAAGGATGCCCCTCCTGGGACCAGGCAGTGTTCTCTTGCAATAGGGTCGCTACAGGTCAGAAGCGACTGATGGCACCTAACAACAACAACAAGAGGGACAGACGTTGGGGATGCACGGATGTGGGGCTCAGAGAGGCACGGAGGGGAGGAGGAGCAGCCGTGAACATTCAGGGCTTAGCGTTCATCCACAGCCCTTGCCTCGAAGCACTTCCTTCCCATTTCTCCTCTCGCATGCAACCACTAAGCTTTTGCTGAGTGGGAGTGTCTGCTCAGCCCCCGCCCTGTAGGATGAGACTGTGGCAATGGCCCAGAGGCTGGGTTCTGGGCCCACCACGAACTCCCCATGTGACCTTAGACACATGGCTTCCCCATCTGGGCAAGAATAGCAAGCCCCTGCCTAAACCACAGGGTTGTTATGAAGATCAGCTCAGACCACATGTGGTCAGCGTCAGGGGCAGGACTAGGTGAGGCACAGTGTCAAGTCTTGACTCAGCACTTGGTCCTCTCTACGGGCTACACAGGCTCTCAAGGCCAAGGTTAACTCTGTCTAGGAGAGTAGGAGGTTGGAGGTGCAGAGACAGGGGATGACGTTCCAGCTATGGAATTTCTTGTGACCTGGAAATCAGAACAAGCTGGGGGACGTTGTCCCAATCCAGAGGGCTTCTGCCTCCCTGTCCTAATGCCCAGGGACCTGAAGACGGCATCCAGGCCCACGGGGCTCAGCCCTGACCATAGGGAGAGACTCAATGTATTGACTTGGTTTCTAGCCTAGGACAAGGCTAAGGCTGGCTCCAGTTCAGTCCCCAAGGCATTCACATCCAAAGCCACCTCGGAGAGTCTCCCTCCCTTGCTGTGGTCAGGCTAGAGAGGAGCTGGAAGGGACATAGGCTGGCCTTCTTTGCATATGGCTTTAGAGAGTAACGTGGCCAGGAGCTCCAGGTGCTGAAGCTTCCCCTAAAACGAAACAAAATAAAAACAGCAGCACCTTCTGGGGCTCCTAAGGCCTCTCAGAAGCCCCTCGCCCTACTACTGTTGTGTCCATTTCCACTCGCATCGCCCCTAGAGAACAGAGTTTCTCGGTTCCTCAGGGTTTCCAAGACTGGAAAAGACTCATTGCAGGAGCAGACAACCATCAACCTTGAGGTTCGCAGCCCATTGCTTAACCACAGTGCCACCAAGGCTTCTAAAGAATCTCCTAAAGGAGCACTTAATTAGGTGCTGTTGCTAACCCCAAGGTCAGTGGTTCAAATCACCAGTCACTCCATTGGAGAAAGATGAGGCTGGCTGCTCTGGTGAGGATTCACGCTCCTGGAAACCCTGTGTAAAGTTGCTCAGAGACAGAATTGATTTGATGGCCGGGGGTTGGGTTTGTGTTTTTGGTCTTTTGTGGTTCTGAGTTGATAGTGGCATGTGGCAGGGGTGGGCTGGGGCAATGGGAAGGTAGAGAACAAGATGCATGGATGGATGAGTGGGTGGATGGATAGGTGGGTGGGTGAATGGGTGACTGGCTTAGCGATAAGTAGGGAGGTATAGGTATGAGACCTAGAGGTAATGAAAATATTCACAGCTAATGTCTGCCGAGCACCCACCGCGTGCCAGACTCCCTGTGCTAAATGTTTGCCATACGAGGTCACACTAGTCACTGTTATTATCCCCAATTAATGGACGGAACACCTAAGACCTAGATGGGTTAAATGACTTCCTCAAGGCCACACAGCTATTCAGTCACAGGATCGGAGCCCAGGTGTGCCTGGCTTTGGGGCCCCAACTGTCACCTGTACACTGCATGGCTGCACAGTTCTGAAGAGCACTGTTTCTGCGTCCCCACCCTTTCCCAGCCTCCCCCCACCCTCTGGGTGGGGGGAAGCATCACTATTCTGTGGTGGGCTCTGGCCTGGGAGACCAGGACCTGGGCTCTCACCCTTGCAGTCTCTAACTTAGGCCTCAGGGCCCTCATCTGTAAAGGGGAAGAGCTGGATTTAAGGACCTTTAAGATCTCCTCGGTTTGGGAGTCCCACGAGGAGACCATTGTGCCATGGAATGGATGCTCCTGGGCGCCAACATTAGGTCAGCCCAGGCTTCGTGACTTTGAGGGGGACAGCAATGCTCCCCTCTGAAGGTTACTGTAAGGGATAAATGAGAGGATGGTATAAAGTGCGGACTGGCCTATCGCTTCAGTGCGCCCCAAAGGGAAGGCCCCCATTGTTCCTTCTCGTGAAGAGAAGGCTGGCTCACCGGCTGGATTCGGCAGCTGACTGCGGTTTTGGAAGTTGCCCATCAGGAGTGCTTGTGCATTGTCTCAAAGCTATGCACTATTTCCACAGGCGCACGCACCCCCTTACTCAAAAGTGTGCACCCTCCCCCTACACACAGGGTTGTTCCACTCACCCCTCCCTCGCGGCACACTCGTGTTCTCTTCTCCCCCCGCCCCCCACGAACTTGCACACCCACATGAGCGGACACACTCCAGAGCGTGAGCACACTCATCCTCCGTGTTCTCCCATCTGTCCTCTGCAGCCCTGCTGGTCTACTGGACCCTGGCCTTCATCACCAAGACCATCAAGTTTGTCAAGTTCTACGACCACGCCATCGGCTTCTCGCAGCTGCGCTTCTGCCTCACCGGGCTGCTGGTGGTCCTTTACGGCATGCTGCTCCTCGTGGAAGTCAACGTCATCAGGGTGAGGGTAAGCGAGCTGGCCCTACCCCACTGCCCGCCCCGCATCAAAGGTCACCCGGGGGTGCTTCAGACCTGCATCCTGCCCAGAGGGAGCCTGCTGGCTGTACTCCTCCCACAGAGGGGACCTGAGGCCAGGGCTCAGCCAGTGGCCAACTGCCCTCTACCCCAGGCTCCCAGAGGAAGAGGAGGTGACAGGCTGTGTGAGCCACAGTGGAAAGATTGTGTGTGAACTGCAGAGAGATAAAATAGAGTTTCAGGTGCTAGTTTCCCAGGTGTTGTTGTTGTTGTTGTTGTTGTTGTTGTTGTTGTTGTTTTGGGCAGGATGAGGGCAGGGAAGGAGAGAAAGACTTATTTTTGTTTAAGTTTACTCTCAACAACCAGCCTGAAGATTACTTGTTCAAGCCTACCCATCAGTGGTGTGCAAAACAGGCTGGGCCATCTGCTTCCACGAAGACTACAGCCAAGAACACGCCAGGGAGCAGTTCTGCTCTGTAGCGCACGGCGCTGCCAGGGGTTGGCATTGACTCAGTCAATGGCAATGGGTGTGGTGTTGTACTTTATTCGTGTGGCCATATAGCTATGCCTGGGTAGACAAATACATGCAGACATACATATGAATACATACGGGCATATTTATATGTGCACACGCATATACGTACACGCACCTGTACCAATGTAGACGGGTATGTGTCTGTGTGTGCACACAGACATATAGACAAACGTGCTTGCACTCCTGTCTTGTATCAGCACCCTTTCTGCTTGCCCCACTTCTCTCTTCCTCCCCCAGCCCCCAAGCCTCCGCCTTCCCAGGGCTCTCCGATTCACAATCCCACTTGCCCTTCCATACTTCGTGAGCATATTAGTAACGCACCACACGCACCATTCTAAATATATTCAGGGTAGATTCAGGGTTCTCTCTCCCCCTCAACACACAGAAACATATAGTCCTCCCCCCACCCCACCCCCAGTATTTGTTCCCTTAAACTGGATGGTGTCACACACAGATTTCGACACCGTGTTTTTCTCACCCAGCAGAGCTATTTCTTAGGGCTCCCTCTGGCTCGCCTGGTAGGGCGATCCTCACCCTTCCTGGACAGCATCCCACCGCAGGGATGAGCCACCTCGGCTCCAGCCATCCGCCCCAGGGACGGGCTTCTTGCAAACAGTGCACTATTGAACAGATTTATGTCTCTGTGTACTCCTCCTGCCTCTCTCTCTGTGGGAGATATCTCAAAGAGTGAAGTGTCTGGGTCAAAGGGCCTGTGTATTTTTAATCTCAATCGATGCCCAAGGTCTCCTTGAAGAAAGGTCGTAATCTACCGGCAATGGCTGGTGAAGCCTTCAACCCCCCTGCCAGCCGGCTGTTCTTAACGTCTGCCCGGCTGATGAAGGGAAGAGCATCTGTAATTGGCACTGCTCTGCTTTCAGTTGGTGATGTGCAGGCTGCAGAGACTGCCTTAGTCAGGGTTCTCTCGAGAAGCAGATCCAGTGTGAGAATGGATAGACAGACAGACAAGAGAGAGAGATTCACTTCAGGCACTCAGACTGGCAGGTCAGCGGAAAGGCTGGGGACTCCTGCAGCCTTGAAGCGCTCTCTCTGCAAGTCAGGAAGAGTGAGGTGAGAGTTTGCACACAGAAAAATCTATTTATAATCTCGAGGGAGAATTGATTACGTTACATTATATTGAATGGTATTATGCAGGGAATCTTCAGCTTGTCACCTGACACATTATGGACTTGCCAGACCTCCTACTCCCATCCCAACACATCCTACCTTCACACACACACACACACACACACACACACACACACACACACACACGAGTTACGTGAACCTGTTCCATGAAGGAAATCTCTCTCCCTGGTTCTAAGCCCCATTCACATTCTCTTGTCTCAATTGACGCTCACAAGTAATGTGATGCCAGCTCACCATGATGCAGGTGAGGCACCACCCCCTTTTTTCTGTGAGGCCAAGTACTATGCCTTTTTAGATGAGAAAGCAGTTTAGACATGTTGTGTCCAAAGATACCCTCTGTCCAGTGGAAGAGGCCAGACCCGAACCCAGGTATGCGTGACTCCACATTCGGTGACTCCATGAAGCCTGGCCCTGCTGCCATGTCTGTGGAGAAGGCTGTCTGTCCACCCTTCTTGCTCTTCCCCAGGCCAATGTCAAGTGCAGCCAGGGAACCCAGACTAGTTACAAAGTCAGGAGGCCCTGGCACCTGGGAATCTTCGTAGGCAGAAGATGGTGCCATGGATGAGAATTCAAGGGTGAGAAGTCCCAACCCAGGATCCCTGCTGGGGCAGGGTGGGGGGGTGCACTTACACACCTCTGCCCCCCATGCTCTTCACAGAGATACATCTTCTTCAAGACACCGAGGGAGGTGAAGCCCCCCGAGGACCTGCAGGACCTGGGAGTGCGCTTCCTGCAGCCCTTCGTGAACCTGCTGTCCAAGGGCACCTATTGGTGGATGAATGCCTTCATCAAGACTGCCCACAAGAAGCCCATTGACCTCCGAGCCATCGGGAAGCTGCCCATCGCCATGAGGGCCCTCACCAACTACCGGCGGCTCTGCGAGGCCTTTGATGCCCAGGCGGTCAGTGGGGGCATGGCCTCACCATTCATTCCCGGCCCCGTAGATTAGAGCTACAGACAGGGACCTCAGAAGGCATCAGTCAGACCCCTGGTGGGGCAGCTGGGGAAAGTGGGGCCCTCCAAGGGCCAGAGGCTTGACCAAAGTCACCCAGTGAAATAAGAAAGGAGTTCAGGCCTAAAGATGCACAGTCCAGGTCGAGCTGGGGTGGTCACCTTGTCCAACCTCCTCAGGGTCCAGATGAGGACGCTGAGGTCCTGAGGTAAGAAGCCCTCCCACTGGCACCTCCCCATATTCCAAAGGAGGAAGCGGAGACCCTGACAAGGGCTGTGGCCCTCCCAGCTGCCAGCCCTGGACTCCTCTCATTGTCTCTGCGCCAGCACAGAGGCGGACATGGTGGCAGACACCACTGCCGCTCCTCCCTGCATTTCACACGGCCCCTGGCCCGCTCTGGGACTCTGACCACTCACATCCTCTTTGGCCTCAGTTTCCCCATCTGAACCACGTTGGCCTTGATGGGGCCCATCCATCCATGTACCTGGTGATTCCTTAATTTTATTTTTATTTTTCTCTTCCTGGAGTGTGCCTGCTAAAGTAGACATGGCCGCTGGCTTTCCCCAGGCAGCTGGAGCCAGGGACTTCCTCAAGAGGCCAGGGCTTTCTGTGAATGGCCCTCAGCCATTCTGACCTGGTCATGGGTCTCTCTGGGCAGCGGAAGGACATGCAAAGCACTCAGGATGCCCGGGCCATCTGGCGAGCACTGTGCCACGCCTTCGGAAGACGCCTGGTCCTTAGCAGTACTTTCCGAATCTTGGCTGACCTGCTGGGCTTCGCTGGACCCCTGTGCATATTCGGAATCGTCGACCACCTTGGGAAGGAGAATCAGGTCTTCCAGCCCAAGGTAGGATTCCCCAGGGGTAGGGCAGAGTGCCCTCAGGGAAGTTTTAACTCATGCATGAGAGCAAAATGTGTATGCAAGAGGCCAGTGTGTATGGCCAGTGGCCACACAGGGGCAACTGTCACTCAGGCAAAGAGTGACCCGTCAGCAGTAACCCTCCGTCCAGAGAACACCTGGCATGGGGTCAAGAGGAATGCCAGGAAGGGAGCTTTTGCTGCGAGAAGTTGTGGGCTGCCCGACTCCCCACACAGTACTATCAGCACCCTAATACTTCTCCCATTCTTTAATTGTTCAGAAAGGAGTTTGTCTACACAGCGGTTCTCAACCTGTGGGTCGTGACCCCTTTGGGGGGGTCAAACGATTCATAACAGTAGCAAAATGACAGTGATGAAGTAGCAACGAAAATAATGTTATGGTTGGGGGGGTCACTACAACATGAGCTGTATGAAAGGGTCACGGCATGAGGAAGGTTGAGAACCGCTGACCTAGAGGGTTTGACGTTTGGGTTAGCAGGCAATTGCTTAAGCACCGCATAACCAGAGCTCCTTCGGTGTGTCTATACCGCCTTTGCCATGACCCTGGAGTGATGAAGTTAGGGACAAACCCTACAGTACTATAACCTCATTAACAAAACAAGGAAAACCTTATTTCTAAAGGGTTGGGTGGGGGAAACATAACAAAAGATGCCAGGCGGGGATGGTGGTTCCAAGAGCAGGGATCTAGGTTCCTTTGACTAACTTCTCCACCATCCTTACTACAGGATTTTTCTCTTGACCATATGGCCCAAGGTAGTTGCTCCAGCTCCAGCCACTGTGTCACCATTTCCAGAGTCGACCCCTACCCATCCTGGCGCTACACACAACAGAAGGAAACACCGCCCGCTCCTGAGCCACCCTCGCTGTGGTTCCTGTGCCTGAGCCCATTGAGGCAGCCACTCTGTCAATCCATCTTGTTGAAGGACTTCCTCTTTTTCACCGTCCCGCCACGTTACCAAACATGAGGGCCTTCTCCAGGGACTGGTCTCTCTTGACATATGTCCAAAGTATCTAAGACAAAGTCTTGCCACCCTTGCCTCTAAGGAGCACTCTGGCCATACTTCTTCCATTACAGATCGGTTTGTCCTTTTAGTAGTCCATGGTACTTCCAATATTCTTCTCCAGCACCACAGTTCAACTGCATTGATTCTTCTACAGTCTTCCTTATTCAATATCCAACTTTCACATGCATGCGCAGAATAGAGAATACCATGGCTTGGATCAGGCGCATTTTAGTCCTCAAAGTAACATCCTTGCTCTTCAATACTCTTGTCTTATGCAGCATATTTACCTAATGCAACACATCTTTTGATCTCTTGACTGCTGCTTCCATGAACACTCATTGTGGATCCAAGTTAGAAAAAATCCTTGACAACTTCAACCTTTTCTCCATCTATCATGATGTTGCCTATTGGCTGAGTTGTGAGGATTTGGGTCTTCCTTACATTGAGTTATAATCTATATTGCAGGCTACAATCCTTGATTTTCATTAGCAAGTGGTTCAATTCCTCCTCACTTTTAGCAAGCAAAGGTGTGTCTTCTGCATACCACAGGTTGTCAGTAAGCCTTCCTCCCATCTTCATATCATCCAGCTTCTCTGAGGATTTGCTCAGCATATAGATTAAAGGTGGAAGGGCAAAGATATGACAAAATACCAATTTATAAACTATCAAGGGCTCATGAGGGAGGGGGGAGCGGGGAGGGCGGGGGAAAAATGAGGACCTAATGTCGGGGGTTTAAGTGGAGAGAAAATGTTTTGAGAATGATGTACAAATGCGCTTTACACAATTAATGTGTGTATGGATTGCGATAACAGTTGTATGAGCCCCTAATAAAATGTTTAAAAAAAAAAAGGTGGAAGGGATGCCCTTGGGTCAGAATTTTATTACATAACCACATTCCACATTTGATTTTAGAAAAGGGCTCTGCCTCCTGACCTTCAGGAAAGGAAGGCAACTCACGAAGCAATTTGGAACCTTAAAGTTGGTGCTAAGAAACTAGAGGGGCTCACAAAGGGGCCCAGGGAACCTCAGAGCCATGGCTCCTGAATTTGGTACTCACTGAAAGGTTGATTGTTAGGGGCTGTCCTGCCCCTTCAGGTGTTAGTTTATGGCCTGACCCTCCAGGAAGAGTGGAGAGAAGTCAGGAGACCTGGCTGTAGCCCCAGCATTGCTACTAGTTTGCTGAGTGACTTTGAACAAGTCACTTCATCTCTCTGGGTTTCAAAGTCTGCAGCTGAAAAATGAGGATGGGCTAGACCTCAGGTTTTCAGGGTCACCTTGGGGGCTGCTGTTGAGAACGGGTCGAGGGAAGAGACAGACGTCCACAAGTAGGGTCTTTTTCTTGCCACACTTCACTCAAAGCTGTTCCAGTTTTATTAATCTATTGGGCTTCCTTTTTTAAAAAAGGGCTCCACAGCTTGAAAACATTGGAAGTTAATGGATTGGCTGATACCTACTGGTCTGTCCAGCTCTGACGATGCTACAGCCTGAAATAGTTAGACAGAAGAGAGAAGAGACAGGCAATCTCTTGCGGGGAGGAGGGTAGTTTCCTCTCCTTGAGGCAACAACATGCGCTCCCAGAGGAAGGTCTTTATCCTTTCAGCTGCGGTTTGCTGTCAATGAGTTGAGACAGTCACAAAAGTGGAGCTTCCCACCCCCAGTGAGACTCTGAGCTTTCTTCTCCAGTGAAAGCACCATTAGAACCTTCTAGCCACAAACAGGCTGTCTAAAAATTATGCTGAGAATTAGCAATTAGGCATCTGAATAATTCACGAGCCCCTTTGTGTAATGTTATTTGTCTCAGGGGCTCCAAATATCGCAGAGAGTGGTTAATCCTCAGGAGACTATTGTATTAATTTTTTTCTGGGGACGTAATTAATCATCTGAGTACTTTCAGTCAGGAACATGAGACACTCCAGAACTATTTGTTTGATTTACTCAGCAAGGCAGAGCTGGCTTGGGTCCTGAGAACAACCCCAGACCTGGGTTGGAGGTGGTTATGATAAGGACTGTTAACAATATCAACAACCACTATTGACTGCTTAGTATACCTGGCTGTGTACACAAGCTATTCATATATTATCTCATTTAATCACTAAAACAACTGTTTGAGGTATCATTTAACAACCTTATTGCTATATAACCCATGTGCCATGCAATTTGTGAGGCAGATATTCTCATCCCCATTTGACAGATGAGGAACTTGCGATTCAGTAACTTCCCCCCCAGGTCTCCTAGTTAGTCAGTGACAAAGTCAGGATTTGACCCCAAGTCTCTTATACGCTATAACTTGAGTTTTTACAAACATGATGCTAGACAGACTATGATTATTATCATTCCATCATCTCTGGATGGCTGTGGAATCCAGTGGGATGGGGATAAATCTACAGAACGTATTTTTCTAGAATGTACTAGATCCTCTTAGGAAGTACATATGGAGAACTGTAGGGAGAGGGAGTGGCTAACTTAGACAGCAGTCATAAAAGGCTTCAAAGAGGAGAGATTACTAAAATGGGCATTGACAGATAAGTAGGAGTTAGCCAGGCTGAGATGTGTAGGTTTTCTTGTTCAATCAAGACCAAGAGGATTCTTTTTGCGTATTTGAATTTTGGTAGTTTGAGGGGGCCTTCTAAGGCTTTGGAGTCTCTGAACTTAGACTGAGAAGAGAGAGCAGAGACACACTCCCTGATGGTGGATTGGAAGACTTGGTCTTGTGAAAAAGTCAATACTTCCCTCAGCAATCTATAGATATAATACAATCCTGATCCAAATCCCAACAACATTCTTCAGTGAAATGGAAAAGCCAACTTCCAACTTTTTCAGGAAAGAAAAGAAGCCCAAATAGCTAAAGCAGCATTGAAGAAGAACAGCAACAACAAAACAGGTGGTCTCATGTTTCCTTGTCTCAAAACACTTTACATCCGCGGTAATCAAAGCTGCCTGATAATGGTTCGTCGACAGACACAGAGACAGATGCAATAGCACTGGGAACTCAGAAGTAAAGCCGTTCATTCAGGGGCAGCTGGTTGTCAGCAAAGGGTCAACTTCCATTCAATGAAGAAGAAACAGTCTCTTTAACAAATGGTGCTGGCAATACTGGAAATTCATATTTAGAAAAATGAAGCGATCCATGCCACACACCATCCACAAAAACTAACTCAAAATGCAACAAAGACTTAAAAGCTAAAGCTAAGTCTATCAAGGTCCTGGAAGGTAACATAAGGTCAAAACAAGAGGAACTAGTGTTTGCCTTTCAAACAAGTCAGAATGTACAAATAATAGGAGATAAATAACGGGAACCCTCTAAAATCAAATACTTAACTTAAGCTCATCAAAAGATTTCACCAAGAAAGTAAAAAGAAAGGTTAACATGGGGGGAAAAAATATTTGACAATGACAGATCTGGTAAGGGTCTAATCTCAAAAATATCTAGAAATGTCAACAACACTGCAACAAATTGATAAACAAGCCAATCAAAAACTGGGCAAAGGACATGCAAACATATTTCACCACAAGCAACATGCAAATGAAAAGATGTTTATCATCATTATCCATCAGAGGGATGCAAATGGAAAGTACGAGTTACCTGCCATCTCATCCCTGGAAAAATGGCAATAATTTTAAAATATATCAGAAATCGGTAGTCCCTGGTGAGATTGTAGGGGAGTTGGAACTTTTATGCATTGCTGGTAGGATTGTAAAGTGGCACAATTACTATGGACCAGTTTGGTGCTGTTTTAGTAGTTATCGAGTGTGATAATAGAAACACCACAGTGGTCTGCTTTAACAAACAGAAAATGATTTTTTCACAGTCCAGGAGCCTAGAATTTAGAAGTCACAGTGCCAACACTGGGGGAAATCTTCCTCTGCCAGCTCTGGAGTAATGCTCTTGGCAGCTTTCAAAACAAACCCTTTGAGGATCTACACGTGTCTTGCCATCAATCTGCCCTTTGCCTGGGAGGTTCTCAGCATAGGGGCGGAGTTCCACAAGACACTCTCTGTTTCAGCAATTTGTTCTCGGTGGTAGGCAGGGCTCTCCTTCTCTGCGTTTGTCTCTCATGAGATAACAGGTGATGCCGCACACAACCTAGGGAAACTCCCGTTAACAGTGCGGTGACCCAAAGAAGGTGCTGCACCCCATCTTAATCCCCTTGCAACTGATTGACCAATCACATCATGGAGGTGATCGCATCGCTACGTAACTGCCAATCCACTGAGAATGGTCCAGACAAGTGGACACAGATTCTGGGGGACATAATTCTATGCATGACAGGGACTTCCTAAACAAAACAAAAACTAGAAATAGAAATGCCTTATGATCCAGCAGCCCTACTCCCAGCTATATATTCTAAAAAATAGCAGACCAATGACATGGGTAGCCACATGCACACCTATGTTCGTTATTCACCCTAGTAAGAAGATGGAAACAACCGAAGTATGCATCAGTGGATTGATGGATAAATAAGCAAGCCATGGTCCATATGGAATAGAATGGAATAATATGCAGCTATAAAGGAGAATAACGAGTCTGTGGAACATTACACAATTAATCTGAAAGACAGTATGCTGAGTGAGATGAGTCAATCACAGAAAGACAAAAGTTATATGATTCTACTGTTATTATCTATAATACCTATACACACAGAAAGCAACATTCTGTGATGGTTCCCAGGGTGGGAGGAAGGAAGAAGGAGAATCACGTTCTGGATTATAGACACCTGTTACTTTGGGTGGCAGGGAGGGAAATCTTAAATACAGCTAAAGTCTGCACAGTGAGACCAAGGTCAATAAAGGCACTAGGGAGTGCAAGTGGAAGAGGAACAATTTCAGTAAATGCCGTAACGTATATGATTTTGCAACAACAGTGAAAACAACTAAACAATATGTGTGTGGTTATAGAGATAGATGAGTATATGTGGATAGAAGGGCATAGGCTAGTAAATCCACATGCATGTACAGGCATATCTACAGGCATATGTATGCGCATGTTTGTGTGTTTCATATATATCCACAAATATGACAAACTGCATCAGGTCCACAATTACAGAGACTTCCTAAAAGTCTTGGAACCTTAGTCTCGGGAACAACTGAGTCCGTTGATATTACGTAGTTCACAAGGAAACGAGAGGGCTTCGGAAAGCTGTGGGAACGTACATTATTTTTTTGGATCTAATTATATTCTTTGCTCTAGCTTAGTGAATGACATCTGAGGTTTTAAAAGCATAAGAGCAGCCAACCAAGATGCAACAATTAGTCTCTGCTTGTATGGGGCAAAAGGAAATGAAGGCCATCAAAGGCCCAGAGAAGAAACTAGTCCGCAAGGCTCACAGCACCTGCCTGTCAGCTACAACCTCTTCTGACCTGAGACCCAAAGAGCTACATGGTGCCTAGCTTCTGACCGTTGCCAGCATTCTGACCAGGCTCACAGTAGAAGGCCTCCTCTCGAAAGGAAGAAAAACTCTAATTTCTGAAAAAAAGTCAAACCTACTGGATGGATAGAAACTAGAGACTATCACCCTCAAATACCTTTGAACTTGGAATTGAGTTTACTGCTACAGGTCATTTTTTAGCCAAATACTAGGCTGGCATCTCAAATAAACTACATCACCTTGAATATTGTGCTCCCTTAAACGATTAGCTATATGAGACCAACCAGTCAACATCTACTCAGAAGCCAAGGTGTGAAAGCAAGAAGGAACACTAGATCAATGGAAACAGACACAACAGAATGGAACTAACGAGCAGGCCGACGCAGTGTGAACCTGGTAACTCAATGCGCAGAACAAATTGTTTAAAAATTGCTAAAGGGGGCCCCCAATTTGCTGTATAAACGTTCACCTAAAACACAACAAAATATTGTTTTAAAAGGTAAATAACAATGCCAGGGAAGAAAATGGGAAAAGCAACAGAGGGAACTGCTAATTGCATTTTCTTTAGGCACAACAGCTTACCAGTTTTAGCAATTTCCTAGTGAAGAGAATTGAAAATGGTTTGTCTTAAAAGCTGCAAGAGCAGACACAGGGGCTGTTCTGCTTGTCCACAGGGAGTGTTGCGTTCAGCTTTGCTCTGGCCATCAGAGACCTCAGGACACCCTGCAGGGGCCCTCCCACAGCGACGTGGAGCCAGTTGTTCCTGTTATGGGGGAGTGGCCAGGCCGAAGCCCTTATCAGCGTATCCACACCATCTTCTCTTCCTGCATTTCCCCAAACCCTCGTGGGCTTCTCCCCGAGAGAGCTCCGAGGCAGGATGCGCCAAAGAGGTGGTGAGAACAGTGCTTCTTTTCAGCCCATCTGGACGGTAGCTTTGCCATCTTTTTTCATTTGCTTGCTTGCTTGTGTATTTTTACCCAAGCCCTAGGATTCATTGCCCTCTTAATGGAATGCTCTTGTCCCAGTTCAGACAAGTTATGTCAGCACATAAATAAATCCCTGACCCAGATGGCCCTGCCTCAGTGGCAGCTGGCCTGATCAGATTTAATATTTGTCCACTGCAGCCCAAACACAGTCAGCAGATCACAGACGTGGGGACGGGAATGGAAAGCAAATGTCGCCTCCCATGTCAGCACCCAAGAACCCTCGATCTTGGCGTCTTGAGGATGTGGTACGACTCTCCTTCGGGCTTCTGGACCCCCCACAAGTGGGGAGAGGAACCCTTCCCTGAGGACACCTGTCCCTAACTCAGAAAGATGGGCACTCTTCTGACCCTGAGGGGCCCACCAAGAGGGACACTCTCCCGCGACATGTTGTAGTGTTAGCTGCTGACCTGGTGAGGAAGTGCCCCCACTCGCTGCCCAGCCTGAGCCCATCCGACTGCAGTCGGCGCAGCCAGGCACCCATTGTTTGCTTCATTATCACGGCCCGGCCAGTCCTCGCTTCCCTTTCCAGGATGCTCAGAGTTAGCAAGAAACCCGCTGCCCTTGGCATCTGCAAGGACAAACACTCTTTATCTCTAATTACTGGAAGTGCCTGCGACCTGCCAGGTGGTTGGTGCTCCTGCCCCGGTGCTGCTCCCCAGGGAAAGCTGGATCCCAAGCTGGCCACAGCCAGTGACCTTCCAGCCTCGGCCGGCCCTCACCCCTTTCCCCAATCCAGCTCCTGCTCTGACCTGGAGGACAAGAGAATCGGATTCACAAAGAGCTGTTGGCACCTGAAGCCTGCCAGCTGTGCTCTAGGTGGTCAGCTGAGCCCGAGAAAGGAACCGCTGGCTAGATTTGACCGAAGGGCCAAGGCCCTGAACGGGGTGGGGGTGTGGGGGGTGTGGAGGGGTGCGGTGGGGGGCACTAAGCCTCAGTGGGGGAAACGTGTAGGTTTATGAGTGTGCTTGCATTGTATTTCTGAATGTGTTCTCGGAGAACGGCTGCCGAACCTGTGGTGTGAGCCCTTGTGCTTGTCCCTGAGCGCCTTCTTCTGTGTGTGCGTCTGTGTTTCTGTGTCCACGGTTACGTCTATCACAACAAGCGATTCGGAGAACTTCCATGTAGCGACAGTGCTGCTTCCAGTTTGTGATGTCGCTGCTTGTGGATCTCTTCCTGCCGAAGCTTGTGTTGCTGCTGCTGCTGCGGCATGGCCGCTCGCTCCGCAACATCACACTCTTTCTGGGTCTCAAATGCTGCCTCTTCGAGGAATCCTCCCCAGGTTGAATTAGATACCCTCCCTCCTGCCACCATTTAAGAGCCACCAAAGCCCTGCTTGTCTCCTTTCCCCATCAGACCACGGGTCTCTAAAACAGAACTGCATGGTCTGACCTCTGCACCTTCCCAACACGCAGGAGACACATAGGAAATGACTTTTCAATGAGCAGTGCAGACGTTTGTATACAAAGTACTTACAAGCATGGACTATTGTTTATTTTTCTTAAGCTGCATGGTTACAGTGAATGGTCACAACTCTCTGAAATAAAGACCTGAAGTAAAGACCTGAAGTAGCCTCATTTAAAAAGCCCTGGTGGAGCTGTGGGTGAGGTGTTGGACTGCTAACCATAGGTTGGTGGTTCAAACCCACCAGACACTCCATGGGGAAAAGATGAGGCTGTCTGCTCCCATAAGGATTTACAGTTTGGGGAACCTTATAGAGGGTCACTATGAGCTAGAAGCAACTCTGAGTTGAAATCTACTCCATGTCAGTGGGTTTGGATGAAGGATGGGAACTAGAAAAGCCATCGGGTCACTTATGTTGGGTAGTCTATAGGTAGTTTCTATGAAATGCACTTGCCGGTCATTATGTGTGTGTGAGGCCGGATTGACTAGAGAGACAAATCCAGTAACACGCATCTGTGTACCAGAACGAACCTTATATCAAGAAGGCACCCCGACCAGTCCGGCTCAAGTCCATAGGTCCAGTGCCAGCTGGGGCCCTCTTCAGACTCACATAACTGACCCTGCAAAGGGGATCAGGGTGATCCCAGGCCAGTGAGGGCAGAGTCATGTGGGTCCACGGTCGGTGGAAACATGGCAAGGAGCAGGCAGTGACCCGGGATGGCAGCAGAGTCCCGGCAGGCAGGAAGGCAAAGGGACAGAGAGCGAGAGATCACCTCTGTCCACCTTTCTCTCTTATACAAAAGGCTTCGACATCAAGGTGGTGTCATCAGCCTGTGGCTTGATAGGCAGATTTACCTCCACTCCTAGCCAGGAGTGTCTAGTTGACACAAGCTCTAACTGCCACAACTTGCGTATTTTTAAAAAGCAACAATTCCCTTGATGCAGTTCTAATGGTAAAGCTTGCCAGCAACTCCCCCCACATCCTGCTCCCTAAACTGCTCCCACACACACATCTTCAAGGCAGAAACCACTTTTCTTTGGATCAAGAATTTTGTGACTTATGAAATAAAACTCTCCCTGCAGGTATGAGTCATTAAGTGATTCTCCAATTCCTCTTGAGAGACAGCTGAGACCTGGGATAGCTCAGTTTTGATTAAGACATGGGCACTGGACTAGCCAAGAAGCCTGCAGTGATGTCCAAGGAAGGCAGGCCCAAGGGAAACCCAACAAGGAGATAAGGGGCCTGGGAATCCAGGAAGGGATGGGAGGACACTGGCCATTGCCAGGCCCTCAAAGGTAATTATTTGTTTTAATTATGGCAAAAATATACACACCAAAACAGTCTTCCATTCCGCAATGCCTACACGTATCATTCAGTGCCGTTTATTATACTCTTCGTGTTGGACAGCCACGTCTCTTAGTTCCATCGTGCCGCTTCAATAGAAAGAGCAGAAGTGTGACTTCACACAACAGCAGCTTGTTTTCCCCTTGTGTAGACGAGACGTCCAGATCCAGGACATCCACTCTAGAGCAAAGCTTCTTGGGTCGCGATTCCTTGGGTGCTCGCAAAATAGTTGGCAACAGTGAGCGATTTCTGAATGCCCAACGACCAAACATGAATTCAAAATCAAATGTGTAATGAACCCCAGGTGTTCCTGGCCATGGGTGCTCCCCGTGGGCGAGGAGGGGTTGTGAGTGGGGCAAAAAGAAACGTCCTCTCTGTGTCGGCCTCAGAGGGAGCGCCTCGCTCGTCTCTTTGCCACCCTTGGCCCTCGGTTCCTTGGCCGTTTCGTGTGGCGTGGCCTCTACCTTTCCCATCTGTGCTGCTGTGCTTGATCTGTTCTTTTTATATCTCACGGGTGATGAGCTTAAGACACACCCTACCGGGATATGGCTTCAGTTATGCCACAAAGTAAATCCTATTCCTACGTAAGATTCTGTCCACAGAGGTTGAAGGTTAGGATTTACAGCACGTACTTGATGGACACAATTCAACTTAACAATAAAATCCCTATTCCTACATAAGATTATGCCCACAGGTATTGAAGGTTAGGATTTACAGCACATACTTGAGGGACACAGTTCAACGCATAACACTGTTTAAACAAGGAACTCCATTCCCCAGACCTGAGTCTGTTTCCAGGGGAGCAGAGAAGAACCCTAGGCTTATTAAGCAGGATCTGGTTTCCCTGAGCCCACATGCTTGTAATGCTGACCCAGGACCAGCTGGAAGAGCATGTTTGTCCCCACAAATCTCCAGCCTGGAGCTGACAGTGGAAGGCAGGAGAGTCTGGATCAAAGGGCTGGAGGAGGCCTCGGCAGCAGGATTGGGGTGCGGTTGTGGCATCACCTGGGTTCGTGTCTGCATGCTCCCTACCAGCATGTCACCTTAACGCCGCCACTTACCCATGCTGGGCCTGCGCTCCCTCCTTCACAACCTGGGGCTAACCCCCGGACCATTCTTTCTAGGGTATTATAAGGATGGATTCCACACCCCAAATCTGTTCTATCCTGTAAGGTTAGGTCCCTCTCTCGCAGCCCAATTTTCAGATCCATTTTGCTGCTTCCACTACACCCCTATCTTCCTCCCCTCTTCACCTCTTCCTCTGGTTCCTTGGCAAAGGGAACATCGCTAGTTCTGGCATGGACCCTTCCTTCGCCTCCCTCTGTTAGCCTCTTGCTGTCACTAACAGGAGAAGACCTCTATCTCCTTACAGTCAAAGGAGAGACTGTTATGAAGTCCAGGGCGCAGTGAGATCTGATTCAGGGGGCATCCTGTTAAAACCAGGGAGTGAGGTCTTTGCCACCATCAGGAAGCCCTGCATGTGAGCCCCAGGAAGTTTTGGCCCTGGGAAAAGGCGTCCTTTCAGCCTGCTCCTGGACCTGCCCTCCGGCTCCTCTCCTCATCGCTAGTTCCATCCGCCGCCCCAGCATCCACACTCTCCCAAATGCCCTGCCGAGTTCAGGCTGGGGTCTCAGAAAGGGAGAGCTCGGCCCTCAGAGCAACGCTGACGTGACGCTGCCACTGAGCCGTGATCAGGGTCCGCATCGTACTGGGGCTGTGGGGGCTGACTTTGGAAGCGCTCTTTGTTCTCTAGCATCTCCGGCAACAAAGCCAAAGCATGTGCTTCATCTTCCATTGCTTATCCTCGGAGCGCTCGCTGGACTCCCAGGAGAGGAGAACTGTCACTTGAAAGGGAAGTCCCGGGAGCCCACCCGGCTGGGGGCCCTAGGTCTGAGTTCAGTTCAGTCTTAGTGTGAAGTGTGAGTCCCCGTCTCTCACGCAGGCACACCACAGTGCCACGTTTCCTCTGGTCTGTCCTCCCCAGAAATCACCGCAGAGCAGATTGTCAGCGAGTTCAGCGCCAGGGCTCGGCTAATTTTGGTTTTATGGCAGAAATCTAGAGGACACATATCATGGGCTCTGTTTGAGCGGTTCTGGTTTGGGCTGCCCCGTGGTTCATCCTATTTATTCTTGTTCCATTCAGAGTGCGCTCCCTTGGGCCTGGTGGGGTCATATTTAATGGGGTTTGAGGATAGAAAGGAGCCCCATTCCGTTCCCCCAAGCGGAAGATGAAAGGACACAGGCAACCTGCTCTGTAGTAAGAGACCTACGTGGCTGGACTTATCAATCTGATTTGCCAATCAAACAAAGGGACAGAGCTTTTCAGCCATGAGGACGGTCCTGTAGTAACCACGGCCGTGACCCACAACATTATGTGCTAATGATGGTGGTCATTTTGCCGGCAATGGCGGTCACCCTGCACTTCTCTTTCCCACAGACTCAATTTCTCGGGGTTTACTTTGTCTCATCCCAAGAGTTCCTGGCTAATGCCTACGTCTTAGCTGTGCTTTTGTTCCTCGCCCTCCTACTGCAAAGGACATTTCTACAGGCATCCTACTATGTCGCCATCGAAACCGGAATTAACTTGAGAGGAGCCATACAGGTATTTAGATGATGAATTCCATCCTGTCACAGTACAGAGCCTCATTATTTAGCCCATGAACACTCAGGAATAATTCTGCTGGGAATGTATCTTCTGTCGTCCTTTAACGATGTTTTGAAACAGTAACTGTTGACAGGGCAGTGGGCAATAGGGAATGTGCTTCGGGCACACCCTGAGATGGAGTTCTGGGTCTGCTTCTATAACCTAGTGGACTTGGAATAAGGCACTTTGTTTCCAGAGGCCTCATCTCCTTCCTAAAATGAGAGCCTGGGACTAGATCTGAGCTATAAGCACTCAGCCCTGTTTTCCAACAGTGACTGTGGCAGACATCACTAATCAATCACAGCACTCGCGCCTGCTGCATACAAATGCAGCCTCAGAATCCTTCCCCTGATAGTGTTCCAGGGTTCTGCCACCAAAGAGGTCTCTTTTGGGTTTTAAACAAAAAGAAGAAAAAGAACACTTTTTGGTATACCAGGGCTAGATAGATAGCCCTTTACATCTATTTGAACTCTTAAAGGTTGGGCCACTCATGAGAGAGGAGTCATCTGATGTGAAAGTTCACATCGGCCTAGGCTCTTGCTCTTAGCTTCGGGGCTTCCTTTTAGAAAAGTTGAAAAAAATGGTCAGAATCTGGAAAGATCCAGGACCTTTGGGAAACATGGGTCATGAGGATTATCCAAGCATCGGTATTTGTATTAGAATTTTGGTTCAGTTGCTGTAGTTGAGAGGCCCACAATGATAGCACATTAATTAAGGTAGGCATTTTCTTATTTTTCACATTGAGTCTGGGAAACTGTGGCAGTTCCATAATCATCAGAAACCTGGGCTCTCTCTATCAGGCTGCCCTGCCCACCTCCTCACTTCTATGTGGCTTTTGTCTTAGGGATAGCTATTGAAACCCCCATCACGTTCACAGTTTTAAATCAACAAAAACAGAAGGGCAGGGGAAGGAATGCCTTCTCCATTTCAGACCACACAACAGAAACTACACGTATCATCTCCTTTCCACCCCATTAGCCAGACATTGGTCATCTCTACAGAGACTAGAAAGTGTGTTCTTTCATCTTGATAACCTTGTGGGCCCTGGCAGAAATTCTCTTTGTGAGAATGGGCATTGGGATACAACTAGTAGATGCTGTCATACCTAGCAATTCTTATGTGATTAGTGACATGATTTTTTAGGTAAATAAAAAAGCCAACTTATTCTCAGAAATATTCCTTAGAACCATTAGCATGGACAGGTCCTGTGGGAGACAGAGATGAAGGCTTTGGGAAGAAAATGGTCTGCGATGGGCAGGACAGACCTGGGTTGAGGACGGTGTCGGGATCCACTGGATTTGAATAGTGCTCACCCTGCACAGCTGTACTGGACAATCCTGCCCTCTCCCTGTGTTTTATTCCGAAGAAAACAGAACCATTTCCTCAGGGATCTCATGAGATGGCTGTAAAGAGCCCAGGGAAACTTAAGACTCTGTAGGAATTGTAGGGCTCGGAGACTGTGGGGAGTCAAACATTGCACACAGTCCCCCAAACCTCTCGGAAGTCGCAGCTTCTGCTCAGGCCCCTCCTGCGGGCTCTCTGTCACCAGCGGCAGCTTTTGTGGTCAGACTGTTCTGTAATTAAACCTCCTCCCTCTTTTCATGTCATAAATCACACACAAGCCTAGTATTTTCCAATTAGGCTGGGAGAGCCAAGAGTGGCTTTTCAAAATGTATTAGCATGTAATTGTTTTTATCAAACTGCCTGAATTTTTTTACATTCATAAGAGAGATTAATTCATGTGGCACAAAAAGGAACTGTGGACATTCATTATAAAAACAAATTAGAAAGGGGGGGGGGAACAACCCTTCTTCCTTTCAAAGATTTCCAAAAATTATAGATAAGGATCTGTGTTTGTATGAATTCCAGAACAAGCATGTTCCTTGTATACAAATTATTGACAGAGTTCCTGCATTCTATTATGCATGTATACTAAACTAATAGATAAAAATGTAAATAATTTTTACATAACTAATGAATTGGAATATTATGGAATTGTTCCTGGGGTGCAAATGGTTTGCCCGGCTACTGGCTGAACAGAAGGCAGTGTAAACCCTCCCAGAAAACCCTTCAGAGAGAAAACCTTGAGACCAGCTGGATAAAGATTACAGCCATGAAAACCCCATGGCCAGCAGTTCTACCCTCTCATACATAGGGCTGCCCTGAGCAGCAATCTATCCAAAGGCTTGATTTGGTGATGGTTGCCAGATATTGTTGATTCCAAATTGATTCCCACTCATAATCAGCCCTGTAAGGCAGAGTAGAACTGCCTCTGGGGGTTCCCTAGGCTAGACTTTTACAAGGGCAAATCACCACATCTTTTTTCCCCCTGAGCAGCTAGTGGGTTCAAACTGCTAACCTTTCAGCCAGCGGCCGAGCACTTTAACCGTTATGCCACCAGGGCTCTATTTATACTATGTTACGTTGTGGTCATACGCACAATGGATAGCTAGAATATTTCATATATAGATATAGTACGTATTTTTATCTTTACTTACTAATGTTTCATCTGAGAACTCTATGTTCCTGGAACTAGGTGACTATTCTTTGAAGTATGATTTTACCTAGCTCACAATTGGCCAAAAAAATAAAATAAAATTACCATTCCTTTGGTGCATGTAAGCTCACAACAAAGCAGAGTGTAAACTCATGCTTTAAGCAAGTGAACACACAGAAATCCTGGGTTTACACAGCGGGTGAATCAGGAGCGGGGCTCTGCATTATAGCAAAATCCACGCGAGGATTTGATTCAAGACATTTGATTCAGTCTGAATACATTTCCTTCTTCTGGGCAACATGGTCACTGCCCACAGAGCTTTCAGGTTCAGTGTCCACTAGGGGTTGTGGTCATGGCTGGTCCCTGTCCACTCTGTGGGGGCAGAGCAAGGTCCTCGGGCGGCTGGACCCGAGGAATGCCACTGACGGACACTCACCCGTTGCCGGGTTTTAGATCAGACCTTCACAGGTTCAGTTAAGCTGGTCTTGGCCCCAGGGTGTGCCTGTGTCCCTGTTGGAGATGCTCACATGAAGAGAGTAATGAAACACTTTATAATTTGCACGGCTCTGAAGTGAGTATGGCACGGGCCTCTGGCAAATCAAGAATGCACGGAGATCTGATTGTGAGATTGAAGAGCGGAATAAGAGCTGTCCCTGAGGGAAAGGTCTGGCTGGCCTTGAAAGTGGTTTTCCAGGAACATAGCTTGGATTGGCAAGGATTCCCTGTGTGGATGCTGCTGCCTGGACTTACCTGCTGTGTTTGCAAAGCCTTCTGCCTTCGGAGCTGTAGTGACCTGGCTTGTAAATCGTAAAAAGGACATGGTACCGGGTGATGGCTGGGCCGAGGCACTGTGAATGCTACCAGTTGGCTCAGTGTAGACATGTGGGATGGTGATTAAGAGGAACATAAGTATGAAACACTCTGCTCTCATTTCTAGACCAAGATTTACAATAAAATCATGCACCTGTCCACCTCCAACCTGTCCATGGGGGAGATGACTGGTGCGCAGATCTGCAACTTGGTTGCCATCGACACCAACCAGCTCATGTGGTTTTTCTTCTTGTGCCCAAACCTCTGGGCCATGCCAGTCCAGGTAAGCGGGTTGGGCAGGTGACAAACGAAACCGGAGTCTGACTGTCCACACCTGGGAACTGGGAGACCACGTCTTCCGTCCCATCTTTGTAGACTTTAGAAGGGCCTGTCTTAACTAAACCTAAGCCTGCCTGCCAGTACCTTCCACTCCTCCGGGGTACCTTAGGGGCTCTGTGGGGTGGGCCCCTGCATCCCTAGACTCCCCCACACCCTGCAAGCGGTCTGCTAAATCTCCCGATCATCTGAGACTTTCAAAGTGCGCTCAGCCTTCAGTAAATGGTAAAATAAGAATCTGTGGAAACTTTTATGAGCAACTGGGGCCACATGGAGCCAAGCAGAGTCCTTACCTTGGAATTGTCATTACTGATTATGTTGCACCGTCTTCGTGGAAAGAGCGGGTTACATAATAGAATATGCAGTGTGAGCCCGACTAAATTGGAGTATATGCGTTCATACACTCACAGCAAAGGGAACTGGAAGGTCCCTAGTATTTCAGGTGCGTGTTTGTTTCTAAATTTTGTAATAAGCGCGCATCATTGTTAGGCATCAACAACATAAGTGTGTTTTTAGCTAGACCACCTGAGGAGCTGGCTGTGGAGAGAGCACCTTCCAGCCCTGAGGTTGATAACAGTAAGAGAATCCCCAGCACGGTTCCCTGGCCCCCTGGCCCCCTCTGTTCTGCCTCCCCTCCCAGTCGGTGGTCCCCGCGCCTGTGAGCGACTCTGCTCTGGTGCGCAGGCCCGAAGCGGAAATCCCAGACCCGGGTTCTATCCTAGACATCTTCCTTTCATGTTCATTTAACCTGCACAGACGGCCCTGAAAACGGCTCTATACCAAGAAGCCGAGTCTCTGAAAGGCTCAGCAACTTATCCAAGGTTTGCACAGCTGGAAAGTGTTGGGGTGCATTCAAAGCCAGAGTCACAGACTCCGGGGACTGTGACCTGCCCTGATACACTACACTGTGCATTGGGGATGAAATAGCCCCTTGAAGCCCCAAGCTCGATTTATACACCCAGAGTTCCTGGTACCTGCTATTTTCCAGAGGTCCATTCAGAGGCTTGCAGGAGAGAGCAGGAGACAAAGGTGGGAGGGGATACAGAGAGAGGACCAGCCTGAGGCAGGAGCCCCCACTCCAGCAGCCTCCACACTCTCACAGCTGGTTGGGGTGGGGGGTGTCCTGGGAACTTGCATGGTACTTGCTCATCCCACATCAGCTGAGCGACACCCGGATGGCCTCCCTGTGAGCAGCTGGTGAGAAGGCTGGCTGCCAGGCCCAGGGTCCCAGGAAGATGGCAGAAACGTGGCCCAGCAGGGCAGGAGTGCCTTCACTCCAAAAGAGAAGTGCTCTTCTGCCCATCTGTGCCTATAGCTAATGTCAGTTAAACACTGGCAGGCCAGTCACTAACTGGCCCCTATGATACCTATTAATGCAGGAGGCAGTCTGTAATTAATGGGCATTCAGAGCCTCTTTCTACTTCGCTGTCCTTGAGACGTGCAGGGACAATCACTGCCAATTTGGCATCAGGCTGAGTGCCGGACCGGCCAGGCATCCATTTTTGTTTTTTGGTTTTTTTGCCCTTTCTTCAATTAAGGCAGGCAGGCAGCAGTCTGTTCCTCTAGAATAAACCACCTAATTAGAGGTGTCTGCCTTCCATGGAACCTGAGAAATTGTCATTTGACACCCGGGTAGGGGGTGGGGGAAGGTTGGAAAGAGCAATTTACAGTTTTCATAAATATTCAGAAGCAGGCAGTGATTTACATAAAGCTAGAAACAGAACAGGTTCCCCTTTCAGAAACAATGTGCCAAGTTCATTAGGAGTCACACCCACAGCCTGCATGGGGATAAAAAGCAAACTCGGGGACCCTCGCCGATGTCTGGCAGGGAGGCAGCAGTTTTGCCCCTGGGCTCATGCACCCCTTCTTTTTGTCGATGAGAGAGCAATCTCAGCCCCAATGGCCAGCAAACAGAACCCTAGATGCTGTCACACTCCCGCCATGCAGCTGAGACTTCCATCTGGGAAACAGGCGTGGAAAGTGCCGATGCTGCAGCCAGCTTTGCAGATGAACGCAGTTAGTTGCCAGCCCAGAAACACTCATAGCTCACTGTCTGCTGCAGGTCAGGCACAGTATGCCATCCCTCCTCCTGGAATTGCTTTGTCACACTCCAATTTAGACCCCTGGGGATCAGGACCAGTCCCACCAGGGGCCTAGGGAGGAAGGCTTTCTGTCTACACCCCCTGGCAGTGCAACCACCAGGTCATGGGAAGCTCACCTTCATGATCCCTGGTCCATCCCCACGGCCCCCTAGATCATCGTGGGTGTAATTCTTCTCTACTACATCCTCGGAGTCAGTGCCTTAATCGGAGCCGCGGTCATCATTCTGCTGGCTCCAGTCCAGTACTTTGTGGCCACCAAGCTCTCCCAGGCCCAGCGGAGCACACTGGTAAGTGTCCATGTAGACCAGCACCCTTTGTCCCCATCCGTCCCCAAGTGTCTGCCCACTCCCTTTTCCTACTCAGGCACACCTCCTCTGGAGCTGCGCCTTCAGGCCAAACCACACACACACACACACACACACACACACACACACACACACACGCACGTGCGCAGTGGCCCAGAGCAGGTCACTTCCGCTGCCAACTCTGGGGCTTCTTTGTGAAACAGGGTTAATGGAAAGGGTGGGATCGGCCCAGTGGGGCTGGGCTGGGCAGGGTGGTGAGCGCATGGACTCCGCTCCTTCCTCCTGGGCACTGTGAGGAAGAGGAGCAGGCCTCTCTGACTCTGTCCCGCAGGAATATTCCAACGACAGGCTGAAGCAGACCAACGAGATGCTTCGAGGCATCAAGCTACTCAAGCTGTACGCCTGGGAGAACATCTTCCGCACGCGGGTGGAGATGACCCGCCGGAAGGAGATGACCAGCCTCAGGGCCTTTGCCATCTACACCTCCATCTCCAGTGAGTCCGGGTGCTGCCGCCCCGATGCTGAGATAGGGTACAAGGGCTCGGTGGCTTGGCAGAGCATGGGCATTTGGGGATTATCCAGTCAAACTGGCTCTGGTCACAGAGCCCCAGAAATCACCATGTTCTGCCTTCATTTACCCAGCAAATATACAAGGGCCTGATGGTGCTGACCCTCGGGGTGCATAAGGAAGAAGATACGAGGGTCCCATTCCTCATGCAGCTGATTTGGAGAAGGGGCAGTAAACAAATAAATGACACGAGTTCCAAATTCTTTGCCCTGGGGAAGCGTTCTGTCCATCCGGGCGTCCTGTGAAATCAGTGGTCCCTGAAAATTAAAAGCCCAGGCTTAAGGCACCCAAAAGTGTAGGGACTGAATTTATACTCAGCATGTGGTTTGGAAACCCCCAAGTCAAAAAGTTAGTAAAGCACAATTTTTTTTTTTTTAAGACTCCAACTGGTAAAACTCTGAAGAGTTCCCAGCAGATCCATGAAAACAGCTCCGCAGGGAGCACAGGACTCCCCTGGCAAACCCTCCTGCTGAATGATGGGCTAGGAAGAAAGAGATGAAAGTTCACGAGGAAAATACCTCTCTCCCCACCAAGAGTGAAAGGAAACAAATGCCCCCCCCAAAGGAGCGTGTGTTTCTTGATCACTGGAGATAATAGAACAGTGTCATCAAGAGATAGAGGAACAGCCGGTGGGTTCAAACCGCTGACCTTGTGGTTAGCAGGTTGGTGCATAGGCAGCAAATGGAGGCTGGTGGCAGCTACCTTGGCTACTCCAGATGTATACTCACTTCCTGCAGTTCAGACTGCACCCTGGCATGTGTTTTCTCCTATAAACAGCATCTCTGAGAGGCAGGTTCTCAGGCTGGCCCACTCTCTGTGCCAGGAGCCCTGAATGGTGCCGTTGAGTAATTGCTAGACTGCTAACCACAAGGTCAGCAAGTCAAACCCATCCGTTGCTCCGAGGGAGAATGACGGGGCTATCTGATCTCATGACAGTGTACAGGCTTGGAAACTATAGATGATTACTGAGTCAGAATTGACTCGATGGGACAATTGGGGGGCTTATTTTTTTGTCCCTTGGAGCCCTCAGGAGACTAATCATGAGTGGTGTGACGAACCCCTTCACAGGGCACCCGGCACCGTTCCTCTCCTCAACCGGGGGTCTGGATATCCTTTGCAAGTCTTGCTGTCCCTCTGCCCCCACCCCCACCCCATGACTTTGTGGAGGACCTGGGTCCAAGAGGACTTAGACTCCAGGTCCTGGAGAGGCGATTTGAGTCCAGCAAGAGCTGAGCTGACCTGGAAGGGTTGAAGACCCTGGAGCCAACCTGTCTAGGTCTTGGCAATCCAGAGGGATCAGCTGAACAGCTCAGGTTGATCCCTGGAAGAGGGACGTGGGAAGGACCATGCCTCAGAGAGAGTGGAGCGCTAAGTGCTGTTTGCTCAGCGTGTTTGCCCTTCCTGGGGTGGGTGTCTTTGTTAGTCAGCGTGAGGGAGGAGAGCAGGTGGCAGGGTGGGGGGCAGAGACATTGAGTGTGTTTTCATCTATCTCCTTCCATCCGGACTTCCTGCCTCCTGCTCTTAGTTACCGGGGATCAAGCACAAGTCATTAGGCTTGAGGTATTAAAGCATCTCTCATCTCACTCCTAGTGCCAGCCATGGGGTCCTGGCTCCACACAGGAGCCCTGGCATCACATTTCCTTAGGGACCCATCCTGGTGAAAGCCTGCGGTGCCCTCAGCCCAGTCATCTGTGTGACCCCCACACTTCCCATCCACCTGTCAAGCAGACAGGATGATTGACCCTGTACGTGATGGTCACCGAGCATCAGCACCCTGAGCGCGCCTTGTATTTGGAGCTCTGAGCTAGGGCCAGGCTGAGCAGGGCATTGACAACACAGTGCCCCTGACCTCCAAATCCAGCATCAGCATTCCCTCTTGAAGAAAACAGAGATGTCAGTTACTCAGTAGGGATCGAGGGAGCCCCATCCGGGTACCCAGCCTTGTGCTAAGCACTGAGAGGGAAGCAAAAGGTGATAGGATGTGCACCACGTTCTTCAGGAGCTTCTGCTCCAGCTGCAAAGGCAGGACTAAGAGATGGGGAGCGTGCAGGGCAGGGGCAGGGCATGCTTCGCTGTGTGCCCAGCGACGTGCTGCCTGCTGCTGCTCGTGAGGTGCCATCGGGCCTGTTCTGACTCATGGACAGCCGAACGAACGCCACCGGTGCTGGACCGCCCTCACAACTGAGTCCATTGCTGCAGGCTCGGTGTCCACCATCTTGCCAAGGGTCCTTCTCTTTAGATGAAGCAGGTGGCCTTTTCCAGGGGCTGGGATTTGCACCTCTTACTAACCTGGTGAGATGTGTGGTTCCCATTTTCTGTAAGGAAAGAATGAGGCCCAGGGAGGGGAACTGATTCCCTGAGGTGCTCAGGTTGTCAATGGCAGAGAAGGACGCCCCTGTACAGAGGTGGTGTTTAGGGTCAGAGCCACTTGATCCGTTCCAGGTGCTCTTTTGTGGCTCTCAACTGGCCCAGACCTCTTTGGTTTCTGCCATTTAATAAAGATTTACTGAGCACCTATTAGGTGCCAGGCCCTGTGCTCAGCATCGAAAAGGCAGTGGTGGGAAGATAGGTCACTTCCTGCCCGCAGCTTGCTTCCAGTCTAGTATTGGAGTGAGACCATCAAATGAGCAATAGAGCACCAGTGTTGTTGGTGATAGGAACAGAATTGGTATGCTGCACGCCCATAGGAACTGTCCCCTTACTGGTCTGAAGGAATGGATGGCAGGGAAACCTTATCAGAGATGAAACCAAATAGAAGCACCAAAGGATGATAGCCAGGGATCCAGATGGGATAAGAGAGTCTCAGGGATAGGAAGCAATACTCATTTAGTCCTAGAGGTGAGGAAGATGATGGTCTATTCAAGGCTCAGACGTAATTCAGTGGGAAGAGGGTAAAGCCAAGACTAGATCATGCAGGACATCGTACGCTGTATTCAGTCCCTTGGATATGATCCTGAGGGCCACAGGGAGCCACTGAAGGAGTCTGAGTCAGGGACAGGTAGGTGTCATCCTCTCTTCTTGTACTGGTATATTGGGGGGAGGGCAGGGGTGTGACTTACGGAGAGCTGAGACATTCAGCAACTAATGAAGCAGAAATCAATCCCTCTGCAGGGCCTCCTGCCACGCCCCCTCCTCGGCAGCCAGCACCGGTCAGTCGTACCATTTACCTGCTTCACCACCTCCGTTGACCTTGTGGCCTCTCAGACAGAACAGGAAGAAGCCTGCACTTCAAAAATACAGTTCCCCCCCTGCAGGTGCAACTTGCAATTAGAGCCAGGCAGGGGGCAAAGCTGATGGTAACCAGGGGCACAAATGGCCCGCTGTGCCTTCCAGAGACGGAGCTCCTGAAATATTTATCAGTGCGCTGGGAATGAGACGGCTGGTGCTGCAGCGCCCAGCTGGTGGACCCTGAGGCCAGGCAACCGTCCTTAAACAAAGCCTGAGAGGGCTGGGGCTTGAGCCTTCTTGGGTTTTATATGACTTGTCTGCTGTTTTGTGTGGTGGGGGACAAGGTGATTGTGAAAAGCAGACAGCACTGTTCGCGACTGCCCTCCAGGACCTGGCAGAAGGCCTGGAAGAGGGCGGTTGCTCTTGTGAGGGATGTCGTTATTGGGTGCTGTGAGCAAGCTCCGACTCACGGAGCCCCAATCCACAACGGGACAAAGCCCTTTCTCGTTCCACACCGTCTTCACCGTCTTTCCTGTGGGACAGGGTCTGAGCCTTGAAAAAGAATTCTGGAATGAATTTTGGTTTTAGCTTGAATGGTTTTCTTTGGTAATGATGCTGCATCACAAAGTTACAGTGTCTTTGGATGAAACCTATCTTTGCTGCTTTCTACATTATTATCTGTTTACCTGTGCATGTACCTGGGTGTATGACTCTGTATCCTCTTAAACATTATTTTTATTTATTTATTTCCTTGCTCCTCCCTCGCTTTCCCTTCCTCCTGGCCTCAGCGTCTCCATAACCATCAAAAATCTGCTCCATTTGATGTGAAAATCATTTTTCTTTGTTAATCGTGGTCTCATTCAGCATTTGTCTTACAGGAGAGACTAACTTTGCTCTGCACAAGACCTTGCAGATGTGTCCATGTCAGGATGCGTCTGCCATTTTCATGATGATGCTTTAGGGCTGCATGCTGCTCCATGGTGTGTATGCACCGACGTGTGTTTACTTTGGATGGGCGTTTGGCTTGTCTCTGTCATCTTGCTCCTGCGGATAGCGCTGTGATAACCCCGGGGTGAGTATCTGCTCGTCCTTTGCGCCTTGCTTCTTTAGGCTCTGTACCGAGTAGATAGATGTCTGGGTCATTTGGTATTTCTATTCCCATTGGTTTCCCAGTCCAATCAGCATTCCATGAGGGCTCCAGTCTCTTCACAGCCTGCCCAGCATTTGTTATTTTCTGGAGTTTTTTTTAATTTTCATTTTACTATCACGACCGATGTGAGGTGGTATCCTCATCATTGTTTTCATTTTCATTTCTCTTATCGCTGATGACCGAGAGCATTTCTTCCTATGTGTGTTGGAGGTCATCTTTGGGGAATCTTGTCTTCTTCCTTGAGAAGGTATTGCAGTCTTCTATGGAGTTTCTAGATGAATTCTGTATCAGGTCTATCGTTGCCACCACCACCCCTCCGCTCTGTGGGTTCTCATTGTACATTTGTTGATGAAGCCTTTGGTTAGGTCTCTCGGGTGGGTTCTTGGTTTCGCAGGAGAAAGAATTCACGCCGAAGTCTGGTTTGTGGTCTAAGTGAGTTTTCATAAAGGACAGGAGAAGTTTCATCTTTTACAGCCTCAAAGGAATCCACGCTATTTCAGGAAAGCTTGCCAAATTGTGTGTAAGCTGCGCAGGGGCTCACAACTGAACATGGGCAACCTCGTGGGACTGCACACTCGCACATGGTGAACTGAGGCCAGAGAGACCGTGGCACCGCCGAGCGGGAGTAGGAGCAGGGTCAAAGGGTGAAGGGGAGAAGGACAGAAGGGCCTTCCAGTGCCAAGGTATTTTAAACCTCTGGCTGGGGAGGTGTGGTTGAACCTATTGATGACCCCATTGGCTGAATCAAGCCCACCTGGCTGAGGTGAGGGTGGGGACTGAATTGGAGAATGCCCAGTTAAAGGGGTCTCATAGGTGTTTAATGCTCACCCGATTCCTTCCCAACCTCCTGGAGGAGGCCTTGTGCAGGCCTGGGGAGGGACAACCCCTGTCCCTGTCTGACTACCTAACATTTTGGGCACACAAATGTACGTTCAGGATGTCCGAGTCCTCTGATTTGTCTTCGGTTGTGGGATGTTTTTCATTCTGTTTGAAAGTGTGTTTTTGCCTTGTATTAGGGCCCTTAAGTTTGTCCCTATTTTTTCATGTACGATCTTCGTTGTTTTAGGGTTTTAATCCATCTTGAGTTCGTTTTTGTATATGGTGTGAGGAATGGGCCCTGCTTCATTCTTTGCGATGGAGATCCAATTTTGCCAGAACCATTTGTGGAAGAGACTATCTCGTTCTCATTTAATGTGTTTCCCCTCTGTATCAAGATTTGATTGGCTGCAGGTGCATGGTTTTATGTCTGGGTTCTCTATTCTGTCCCATCAGTGTACTTGTGGTACACCTGTCTCTTGATGTACCAATACCAAGCTACTTTGACTCCTGTGGCTGTGTAGTAGGTTTGAGGTGAGAAAGTGAGAGACTGCTACTGTTCTCCTTTTCAAGTGTCCTAATTATCCTTGGTTTCTTTGCATAAAGAGTTGTTTTTTTTTAATTTTTCCATTATTTTAGAACGATGCTGGGATCTGGATTGGAATTGCATTAATTTGTAGATCGCTTTGGATAGGATTGACATTTTCACAATATGAAGTCCTCCTGTCCGTGAACATTGAACATTCTTCCATTTATGTAAGTGTATATTAGTTTCTTGTAGTAATGTTTTACACTTTTCTTTGTACAAGTCTTTTGTTTCCCTCATTGGATTTATTCCTCAGGGTTTCACCTTTGATGTAGTTACTGTAGATGGTATTGTTTTCGTACCTTGTATGATGATCTTGTAACTTGCCAGATTTTTCTATTCGTTTCAGCAATTGTCTTGTCAAGTCGTTGCCGTTTCTACATAAAAAATATATCATCTGCAAACACAGAGAGTTTTACTTCTTTGCCAATCTGGATGCCTTTAAGTTGTCTTTGTTATCTAGTGGTTCTGGTAAGACTCGCAGGACTACATTAAATAAGAGTAGTGATAAACACTTCCTTCGTTTGCTTCCCAGTTGCCGGGGGAATACTTTCAGTTTCTCTCCGTTGGGCAAAATACTGGCCGTTAGTTTTGCGTATATGGCCTTTATTATGTTGAAGAATATCCCGTCTATTCCTATTTCATTAAGTACTCTTCCAAAAATGGGTATTGGATTCTGTCAGTGTTTGTCAGTGTTGTATGTTGGATCTTTTCTGCATCAATTGATATGATTATTTGATCCTTTACTTTTGCTCATCAATATAGTGGATTACACTAACTGGTTTTCTAATGGCGAACCATCCTAGCATATCTGATATAAGTCCCTCTTGATCATAATGTATTTTTAATGTTTTACTGTATTCTACTGGCTAGGATTTTTTCAAAAAGTTTTGCATTTATCTTCTTAAGAGATATTGGTATATGATTTTCTATTCTGGTAGTGTTTTTGCCTGGTTCGGGTATCAGGGTTTACACAGGTCACAAAATGTTAGGATTTTGCCATCCTTTCCGATATTCTAGAATAGTGTGTGTAAAACTGGTGTCAACTCTTCTCAAAACGCTTTGTAGAATTCCCTGGTAAAGCCATCCGGTTCTAAACTGTTTATGGTTGGGTGTTTTTTAATGACTTGCTCTAATTCTTCTTGTGTTAAAGGTTTGCTAGGGTTTTCTATATCGGGCTGTTTTAATTTTGATAGTGTGTTTCTAAGGAACCCTGGCAGTGTAGTGGTTATGTGGTCAACTACTAACCACCAGATCAGCACTTGGAAACCATCAGTAGCTCTGTAGGAGAAACACAGGGCTTTCTACACCAAGCAGAAGTTACGGTCTTAGAAAGCCATAGGAACGGCTCTACTCCGTCCTGCAGGATCTCAGTCGTCACTGACTTGATAGCAGTGAGCTAAGAGTGTTTCCTAATTTTGGTTGGTTCTGTTGTGATGGCACCCATTTCATTTCTCATTCATGATATTTGCATCTCCTCTTTCTTTCTTAAATTTGCCAGTGGTTTATCAAATTTGTTAATCCTTTCAAAGAATCTATTTCTAGCCTTGCTGATTTAAAAAAAAAATCATTTTATTGGGGGCAAATACAACTCTTTTTTTAAAAATCATTTTATTAGGGGCTCTTACAACCCTTATCACAATCCATACATCCATCCATTGTGTCAAGCACATTTGTACATTTGTTGCCATCATTCTCAAAACATTTTATTTCTACTTGAGCCCTTGGTATCGGCTCCTCATTTTCCCCCTCCCTCCCCACCCCGCTCTCTCCCGAACCCTTGATAATTTATAAATTATTATTATTTTATCATGTCTTACACTGTCCAATGTCTCCCTTCACCCACTTTTCTGTTGCCCATCCTCCAGGGAGGGAGTTATATGTAGATCCTTGTGATCAGTTTCCCCTTTCTACCCCCACCTTCTCTCCGCCCTCCCAGTATTTCCAATCTCACCACTGGTCCTGAGGGGTTCATCTGTCCTGGAATCCCAGTGTTTTCAGTTCCTATCTGTACCAGTATACATCCTCTGGTCTAGCCAGATTTGTAAGGTAGAATTGGGATCATGATAGTGGGGGAGGAGGAAGCATTTAGGAACCATAGGAAAGTTGTATGTTTCATCACTGCTACACTGCACCCTGACTGGATCATCTCCTCCCTGCAACCCTTCTGTAAGGGGATGTCCAGTTGCCTACAGATGGTCTTTGGGTCCCCACTCTGCACTCCCCTCATTCACAATGATATGATTTTTTTCTTCTTTGATGCCTGATACCTGATCCCATAGACACCTCATGATCACACAAGCTGGTGTGCTTCTTCTATGTGGGATTTGTTGCTTTTCAGCTAGATGGTTGCTTGTTTATCTTCAAGCCTTTAAGACCCTAGACAGTATATCTTTTGATAGCTGGGCACCATCAGCTTTCTTCACCACATTTGCTTTTATACATGCTTTGTCTTCAGTGATTGTGTCGGGAAGGTGAGCATTATGGAATCCCAGTTTAATAGAACAAATTGTTCTTTCATTGAAGGAGTACTTGAGTGGAGGCCCAATGTCCATCTGCCAGCTTAATACTAAACTTATAAATATATGCACATAGATCTATTTCCCCATTATCATATATTAATATATTTACATATGCACATGCCTGTTTTTAGACCGCTATACATGCCCTTTGCCTCCTAGTTCTTTCCACTATTTCCTTTTACTTTCCTCTTGTCCCACTATCATGCTCAGCCTTCATTTGGATTTCACTAATTCCTCTTGGTTACATTGCCCTTGATCAAGCCCTACCAGGACTCTTACACCCTCCTCACCACCAATTTTAGATCATTTGTTGTTCCCTTGTCCCTGGGTTGCTTAACACCACTTCCTTCCCTCCACCTCCTCTCCCATGTCTCCCGGAACCGTCGGTCCTGTTGTTTTCTCCTCCAGATTGTTTAGCCCGCCTATCTTATCTAGATAGACCTGCAGAGATAATAATATGCACAAAACCAAGACAGAACAAAACAAAACAACAACAACAAAACTAATGGCAAAAAAAGAGAAAAGCCTGTAAATGATTCAGTGTCTGTCTTTTGACCTTTAGGAGTGTTTTCCAGTCTAGTCTGATGGGGTGCCACGCCCTGGCCCCAAAGTCTATTTTTGGTATTCCCTCAGGACTTCCTTGCTCTGCTCCCCTTGCTGTTCTGTTGCACCCACTTAGTGTTTTGCCTTGGTGTGGTAGGGTCAGATCGGCCACAATTCCTACACTGTGTCTCCAGTGTTGTCCCCTGTAGGGCTATGGTCAGTGAGGGATGTCATGTCTCATAGTGGGGCC
>NW_022103958.1:34607876-34610263 GCF_000313985.2 Echinops telfairi
GCCTATCTTATCTAGATAGACCTGCAGAGATAATAATATGCACAAAAACAAGACAGAGCAAAACAAAAGAAAACAAAGCAACAAGAAAAAAAACAATGACAAAAAAAGAAGAGCCTGTATATAGTTCTAGGTCTGTTTGTTGACCTTTAGGGGTGTTTTCTAGTAGAGTCTGATGGAGTGCCACACCCTGGCCCCAAAGTCTATTTTTGGTTGCGCTGCTTCCCTTGCTGCTCTGTTGCACACCCTTAGTGTTTTGCCTCGGTGTGGTGGGGTCAGATCAGGTGCAATTTCCACACTGTGTCTCTATTGTCCACCATAAGGGTATGGGTCAGTGAGGGATGTCGGGTCTCAGTGTGAGGCCGGCCATATGGTCCTCTCTATTCATTGGCTGCGCTAAGCAGGGATATCGTTCTCAAGACTTGGTGGCCCAGGATGTGCTCCACTCTCTCTCCCTACCCCTTCATTTGCTCCGGGTGCTCTGATCAAACATGTCCTGTCCCTGAGCTATAGCTTCAGTGCTGTCCTATGAAGTAAATTTTTCTGGAGGGAAGGACACCTGTTCACGTAGTTGGGATTGGGGCTGACCCCTAAGACCTCTCTACTGGTTGCCTAGTTTATGCCAGTATGTTGTATTCACGTCTTGGAGCACTGGGTTGAAGTCTGGTCCCTCTTTCCCTGTGGAGATATAAACAATACCCTCCCGTTGGGTGGGTTAGTGCCCTGTTCTCCCGCTACCCATTTCTTTTTTTTTTTCTTTTTCTATTTTCCCCCTCCTTTTTCATTGGCTACCACATGTATCCCTGGATTTGGTCTGGCCCCTGCCATACTACCTGAATCTCCCCCCAGGGATGTTTGTATACAGTAGCTTTTTCCCTGTGCCCCTTTTATTAGTTTGGGTACTTTAGAGAAACAAATCCACAGAAACACATGTATAAGAGAGAGTTTTATATAAAGGTTAAGTGTGCATCAAGAAATCATCCCAACCCAGTGCTGCCCAAGCCCACAAGTTCACTATTAACCCATTAACCTGTATGTCCAACACCAATCCACAAAGTCCTCCTCCATCTCACAAAACAGATGCAATGATGCCGACTTCAGGAGGAAAGCTGAGTCAGTGAATGTGTAAGCATCTCAGCCCTGGCAAGGGTCTCCACATGGGAGCTCTAGCACCCAGGGCTGCATCGGGGTAGGTCCATGTGGCTTCTCCTCAGGAATGTCTTGCGGGAAGTGAGCCTTGCCAGCAGGGAACTGGCTAAGGCACCTGCACCCTGGTCCAACCATCAGAAAGCAAGAGACCTGAGAACTAGAAAGGTGAGGCTCACTGAGCCATTTATCTCTCTACCCTTCAATTAATCCCACATGTGTTTATCGGCCAGATTGGCACCATAAACTAACTACCTCACACCTTTTGCATTTTTTTTAAAGCTTACCTCAACCAGCTCTTGTTGTACTTGTCCTTTTGTGCTGGCTTACTTCGCTTAGCATAATAATTTCCTCCAGTTCTTCCCATGCAGGAATGTGCTTCATACGTTCATTACTGCTTTTTAGCGATGCATAGTACTCCATTGTATGTATGTCCATAGTTTTGTAATCCATTCATCTGTTGATAGAAATTTGGGTTGTTTCCAACTCCTTGCAATTGTGAACTGTGCCACGATGAACATTGGGGCACAGATGTCTTACCATGGTTTGTTTCTTGCCTCTTCTGGGTATGTGCCCAGTAAGGGGATTGCTGGGTCGTATGGTAGCTCAATTTCCATCTGTTTTAGATAGCGCCAAATTGATCTCCATAATGGCTATACATACCTACAGGTCCACCAGCAATGGATGAGTGTTCCTATCTCACCACAGCCCCTCCCACACTTGTTGCTTTCTGATTTTTGAGTTGGGCTATCTTTGAGGGTGTCAGGTGGTACCTCATTGTTGTTTTAATTTGCATTTCTCTTAATGGCTAATGATCGGGAACATTTTCTCATATGTTTATTGGCCATTCGGATTTCTGCCTTTGTGAAACTTCTGTTCAGGTCTTTTGCCCACCTGCTCAGTGGGAAATTCGTTTGTTGTTTTTTTCTTTTTGTAAGCTATCAGAGTATTGTAGATTTTAATAATAAGACCCTTTTCTGATGTGTCATTGCTAAAAATGTTTTCCCAGTCCGTAGGCTCTATTATTACTCTCAGTGAATTCTTTCGATGTACTCAGGTGTTTTATCTTAAGTATATCCCACTTGTCAATTTGTGACTCATCTGTATTTATGTCCTTCCCTATTTCTGATAGCCTATGTAAAACCTGCGCCAAAGTTCTCAGGTTGGTACCAATTCCCTCATTGATGGCCCTAATAGTTTGGGGTTTTACCTAGAGGTCTGTGATCCACCTTGAGTTTATTCTT
>NW_022103958.1:34610792-34624616 GCF_000313985.2 Echinops telfairi
TCTTGTAATAGTGTTCTGTAGTTTTCCTAATATACATATTTTGTTCTTTTAGTCCAGTATATCCCTAGATATTTCAATTTGTGCTTGGCTATTGTGAAGGGTACCACCTTTTTGATATCCTCTTCTGTGGTCTTATCTGATGTGTATAGCAGTCCAATGGACTTCTGCTTGTTGATCTTGTATCCTGACACTCTGCCAAACTCCTCTATTGCTTCCAGTACTCTCCTTGTGGAGCTTTTGGGATTTTCCATATATAAAATCATATCATCTGCAAATAATTATAGTTTCACCTCTTCGTTCCCTAGGCAAATACCTTTGATGTCTCTTCTTTGCCTTATGCTTTTACCTAAAACCTCCAGTACAATGTTAAATAAGAGTAGGGACAGGGGTCATCCTTGTCTGGTCCCCTTTTTCAGTGGAACTGTGTTAGTCTTTTCTCCATTGACTATCACATTGGCTGTTGGTTTTTCATATACAGCTTGTGTTGTCATGAGGAATTTTCCTCCCATTTATATCTTCTTGAGTGTCTTACACAGGAATTGGTGTTGGATGTTGTTGAATGCTTTTTCCGCATCTATCAATATTATCAGATGATTCTTATAGTTTTTCATGTCAATGTGGTGAATTATACCAAGAGTCTTTCTTATGTTGAACCATCCCTGCATCCCTGCTATGAGTCCCACTTGGTCATAGTGAATTATTTGTTTTATATGCTTTTGTATTCTATTGGCCAGTATTTTGTTAAGGATTTTTGCATCGATGTTCATTAGGGATATTGGTCTGTAGTTCTCGATTTTTGTGGGATCCTTGTCCGGTTTCGGTATCAGAGTTATGCTAGCTTCATAGAAGGAGTTGGAGGATTTGCTGTCCTTTTCTATGTTCTGGAAGAGTTAATGTAGGATTGGTGTCAGTTCTTTCCTGAATGCTTGGTAGAATTCTCCTGTGAAGCCATCTGGTCCAGGGGATTTTTTTGTGGATAATCCCTTGATAACCTTGTCAATTTGTTCTATTGCTATGGGTCTGTTAAAATTCTTGACATAAAAAAAAAAAATTCTTGACATCCATCGGGGATAGTCTAGGGAGGGATTGTTTTTCCAAGAATTTGTCCATGTCTTCCAAGTTCTTGAATTCATTGGAGGACAGTCCTTCGTAGTACTGTGTAATTATCCTTTTGAATTCATTAGGGTCTGTTGTAACGTGCCCTCTTTCAGCCCTCATCCTTGCTATTGAAATTTGTTCCCGCCTTTCTTTGGTTAGGTTTGCCAGTGGTCTGTCGATTCTGATTATCCTTTCACAAAAAAACAACTTTTAGCAGCATTAATTTTTTTCCATAGTTTTCTTATTTTCTCTCTCCTGAATCTCAACCCGATTTTTGTTATTTCGTTTCTTTTGCTATTAGTAGGATTGTCCTGTTGGCTCTGCTCTAGTTGCTGTAAATTTTGTGCCATCATATCAATCATAAGTCTCTCTTCCGTTTTCATGTGTGTATGTACAGTATTGCTATCAAGCTTCCTCTAATAACTGCCTTTGCTGTGTCCCATAAGTTTTGGTACCTCATGTTCTCATTTTCGATGGTTTCTAGAAAGATCCTAATTTCATCTCTGATCTGGGCCAGTACACACTCCTTTTGCAGTAGAGGGTTATTCATCCTCCAATTGCTTGCTCTTGTTTTCTTCATCTTCCTTTTGTTTCCAAAATTTCCTAATTTCCAGCTTTATGGCACAGTGGTCAGAGAGAGAGATCCGTATGATATAAATGTGCTTAAATTTATGCAGATTCAACTTATGCCCCAGCATGTGGTCCTTCTTCAAATATGTGCCATGCCGGCTTGAAAATAATGTGAATTTTTTTATTTGGATGAAAAGCTCTGGAAATATCTATCAGGTCATATTGTCTAATTGTAGTGTTCTTTCCCTGTGATCTATCTTTCTCAGAGAGCGGTGTATTGAAGTCACCTTGTATAATTGTTGAGGTTGTGATTTCTTTTTTCATCTTTTGGAGCATTTGGTTGAGTTTTCAGTGGGTCTCTCATTCAGGGAATATATGTTTTAATTGCTTAGTGGTTCTTTGTCTACAATTCCCTTGAGTATTATATAGTGTCCCTCCTTATTTCTTTTTATGGTTTGCACTTTGAGGTCAATTTTATCCGAAATTAGGATTGCGACCCCTGCTTTTTATGAATTGCTGTTTGCTTGGTATGATTTTCTCCAGCCTTTGATTCTCAGCCTATTTTGGTCTGTAGCCTTGAGATGAGTAACCTGTAGGCAGCAGATTGATGGATTGGGTTTTCTAAGCCAGTCTGCTAGCATCAGTCTTTTAATACCTGAGTTCAGTCCTTTGATATTCATGATTATAATCTTCATCTGTGGACTCTGTGATGTCATATTACAGTGAACCCTCACCACTTCGCGCTTCGACTTCCGCGGCTTCACTCTATCGCGGTTTTTGCGTAGCAGCGCATGCTCTGTCATTACTGCCACTGATTGGCTCATACTGTACACGCTTGATGCCATAAATAATATAATAAATAATAAATGATCATTGTAACGTCCAAAATGTTTTACTGTATTTTCCCTTTTTCGTTTAATAAATTGGGTAATACGAGTGTAATGGTGACTAAAGGGTGTTTTTTCATGTCCTCTATGCTCTAACTACGAAAATATTTGATTTACAAATAAGGAATCCTACTTCGCGGAATTTCATTTATCACAGTAGGGTCTAGAACCGATTAACCGCGATAAATGAGGGTTCACTGTATACCTTTTGTGTTGGATATTTTCCTACCTCTCTTTCTTAGCAGCATGATGTGTGTGTGTGTGTGTGTGTGTGTGTGTGTGTGTGTGTGTGTGTGTTTAATTCTTGACTTCTTTGAATCCTTAAGCCAATGCTTTCTTGGGGTCTGTTTTCTCTTTGTTGTCCTCTGGGTAGAGTAGTTCTATGTGGCGGTCTCTTATTTATGTTTGGTGAGTGCTGTTCTTCTGCCCATACTGGGTTGGCAAGGATGTTTTGAAGGGCTGGGTTTCTTCTAACGTATTCCTTGAGTTTTTCCTTGTCTGGAAGACTCTTACTTCTCTATCTATCTTGATAGATAATTTGGCTGGATAGAGTATTCTTGGGTTTGCGTTATTTTCCTTCAATTTTTGGAATATGTTACTCCACTCTCTCCTCTTCTTCATAGTGTCCACTGATAGGTCTGAGTTTATTCTTATTTGGAAACCTTTATATGTGATTACTTGTTTTTGCCTAGCTGCTCTCATGATTTTCTCCTTTTCCTCAAACTTGGATAGTTGAACTATTATGTGCCTTGGTGACTTCTTCCTGGGATTCAGTCTAGCTGGTGTTCTTTGAGCCTCCTGAATGGTTGCCTGGTTTTCACTCATTAAGCTGGGTAAGTTTTCCTCCAAAAATTCTCTCACTATTGTTGCACATTACTTCTTTGTTTTGTCTTCCTCTGGTAATTCAATAATTCTAATGTTCTTCCTCTTCATAGCATTAGACATAGCTCTTAGGTTTTCTTCAGCTTCTCTGATGATCTTATTAGATTTTTGTTCGTGCTTGTTAAAGTCTGCTTGGCTGTCCGCCAAGTTACTGGTGTGGTTCTCTGCCTCCTCCCATCGATTGGTGACATCTGTGAGTCTGCTACTGGTTTTTGTTAGCTCGTCTTTAAGCTCTTGTATTTCCCTTTGGTGTATGGCCATTATCTCCTCTATCATTTCATCCTTTTGCTGTATTGCTTCCCTCATATCCTGTATGACTCCAAGCAGCATTCTGAAAAATTATTTTGGTGCCACATCAGTGTCTGCTTCTTTTATGCACATTGTTAAGTTCAGGACATCTTCTGCCATTGCCTTTTGTTTATCCTGTTTTTTCATTGAGGTCGTTGAGGCTGATTGATGTTTGTGTTGCATTGTTTTAGAGAAGCCAGGTGTCATTTTCCAGGGAGTTGAAGAGCACTGGCTTTCTCTGGGAGACTCATAGGAATGCTTCTTCGAACTGCCTGCAGCTAATTTCACTATGGAATTGGCCTATCACTTTATCCTTCTGTGGCTTCATTCTTTCTCTAGTCAACCAGTATTCTGTTATTTGGAGGGCAAGGTTTCTGGTCCTTTCACGGGACACTGGTTGGGTTTTTGTGGACCCTCAAGGATGGTGCTGCACTGGGTGATCTCACAAGAAGCCATGATGGTGTGGCCCAAGGCATCTTGGGGAGCCACAGAGGGTGTGTGGGGATGCCTGCTACAACGGGAGTGACACAGAAAGCTGGTGGGTTGCCGGCTTTGGTGTAGAGCACAGTGAATGCTGGGCAGAATTGCCCTGGTCAGGTAGATGGCTGCAGAGTTTGGGCATAGGCTCCCGCAGCCGTGTGGAATGTTGGCGAGAATTGGCCGAGCTGCCTTAGGCCTTGTGAGGCACTATGGCAGACGGGAGGAAGTCCCCTCAGTCACTTTGGACCACAGAGGATGGGTAGGAGCTCTCCCAGAGACTCAGATAGGATTTCCCCCAAAAAAGGTGGGCAGGATTTTCCTAGCCAAGTGTTAGGCACTGGATAGGGTGGATGGGTGGAATTTCCCTGGGAAGAAAGTGGGCAGGATTTCCCATGGAAGAAGTTGGGCAGGATATTCTCTGGTGGAGTGTGAGTGGGCTTTCCCCAGCCTCAGGTTACACTGCAGTGGGTGGAGCTCTCCCAGCTGGGTGGAGGGGAGGCATAAATGCCCTTGGCTAAGGGGTGTGGTCTGGAGGTCGGCAGTGGCATGTGAGAGAAAAGGGAAGAGAAAAAGAAAAAAACTGAGCCCACTAAGACTGTAAGCGTTTTTTTTTTTAATTTTTTTATTAAAAAAAAAAAAAGACTGTGAGCGAGAGAGAGAAGAGAGGGAAACAAAAGTAACAGTGTAACTGAGCACGATCCCTTCCCATGGGGCTGGAGGGGTTTAATCCCTTCCCCCAAGGCAGCAGCAAGCTATTGGTGTGTTGAGATAAAGCCCCTGCGCAGCCGGCTCTGACTGAGACAGTGAAAGGGCCAAGGTTAGACCCTAGCCAGCTTCCCCTGTGGTAAGCCAAAAGCCCCCAGATCCTCAAAATCTAGTGGATCTGTGCCTACTTATCTTTATGATGCTCTTCCTATGACCCGGCAGTGTTGGGTTTCCCTCTTAGTAACTCTCCTGCACTGATTTCTGCGGAGTCCCTCTGGTTTGTGTTACTCAGGGGCCATCTTCCCAGAGGTCACCTTCCTTAAATTTTTTAAGATCATTTTTCTGTTTCAGACTTATTTATCCCTGCTCTGATATTTATTATCTCTTTTCTTCATAATTCTTGAAGATGTGTTAAAATGCTGATTTCTGTTCTTGGTTATTTTTTGGTGTGTGTACTTATTGCTATAAATTGGCCCTAGGTAATGCTCTTGCTGTATCCAGAGGTTTTGGTATATTGTATTTGTGTTCTCATTTGTTTCCAGGAATTTTAAATCGCACCCTTATTTCTTCAATTAGCCAGTAAATTTAAAAAATCATTTTATTGGGGGCTCATATAACTCTTTATCACAATCCATATATACAACCATTGTATCAAGCACATTTGTACATTTGTTGCCATCATCATTCTTGTCCCCAGTAATTTTTAAGGAGGTTGTTGTTCATTTTCCATGTATTTTATTTATTTTTGGTGCAATCTTCCTATTACTGGTTTATTTTATACCATTATAACTTTAGAAAGTGACTTGTCATGTCTTGATGTTTTAAAATGTATTGATGCTTGTATTATATCCTAACATACAATCTAGTCTGGAGTATGTTCCATGTGCACTGTAAAATAATGTATATTGTGTTGCTGTTAGGTGGAATGTTCCACATATGTGTAAAGTATCAAGTTTCTTAATTGTGTTGTTTAATTTTTCTCTCTTTATTGATTTTCTTTCCAGTTGATCTGTGCTACTTAAGAATGGTGTGTCGAAGTCTTGCACTATTATTGTAGTATTGTCTGTTTGGTTGCTGTATTTTGAGGATCTTTCATTGGGTGCATAGGTATTTATTGTGGTTTTGTCTTCTTGTTCAATTGTGACTGTAATCACTATGTAATGCCCTTCTTTGTCTCATGATGGTTTTTACTTAGAAGTCTATTTTTTATCAGAAACTAATAATTTATTCCTCTTTTTTTAATTGATGTTAACTTGCTAGATTTTTCACCATCCTTTGGTTGTTTTTTTTTTTAGTATATTTTTATCTTTGTGTCTAAGGGGTGTTTCCTGTAAGCAGTATATTAATGGGTCCTGTTTTCTTATCCATTCTGTTAGTCTTGTTTCTTGACTGGTGAGTTTAACCCATTTCATTCAGTTTTGTTATTTATAGGTACAATTTTATTGCTCTTATTTTGCTATTTGCTTTTTTGTAGTGATTGGTTTCTTTGTTCATCATAATATTCTGTGCTGAATTCATTTTGTTTGTGGGTTATTTTTTGTTGATTTTCTTTGCTTTTATGTTGCTTTGTTCTAGGTGTGTGTGGTTTTCCTTTATTTAATTTTGATGAGGTTTCTCCACGTTCTTTGAAGTAAGCTTCTTTTTTGTGATTTTCCCTCCAAATTTTAGGCAGTTTGTTCTCTCTTGTGACCTATTTGATTTCTTCTACACTCGACTATTTTATATCTACTCTTTCCTCTAAGGCAGCAGTTCTCAACCTGTGGCTCACGACCCCTTTGGGGGGGTCAAACGACCCTTTCACAAGGGTCACCCGATTCGTAACAGTAGCAAAATTACAGTGATGAAGTAGCAACGAAAATAATTTTATGTTTGGGAGGTAACCACAACATGAGGAACTGTATTAAAGGGTCTCGGCATTAGGAAGGTTGACAACCACTGCTCTAAGGAGCCCTGGTGGTATAGTGGCTTATCTATTGGACTGCTAACCACAAGGTCATCAGTTAGAAACCACTAGCTGCCCCATGGGAGAAAGGTGAGGCTTTCTGCTCTTATAAAGATACGCAGTCCCAGAAACGCACAGGGTCAGTAATACTCTGCCCTATATTGTGGCCATGAGTCAGAATTGACTCAAAGACAGTGAGGTTGATTGGTTGCTTGCTTGCTAGTCCCGCTATCACTTTGTTGTGGAATGCTAGCTCTGCTTCCCTATTTTCAGTCTTACAGGTTTGTTCTACTTCGTGTACTGCTTGAGTGGGTTGGTTTCTCGATGGTGGTGTCGTATGTTATTCCCAGGTTACTGTCAGCTGTTGTTGATTCTCTGTCCAAAGAACTTCCTTTAGTATCTTTTTGCATGGGTGGTCTTGTTTTTATAATTCCTTTAAATTTCTTCATCTGAAAATGTTCTCAGATCTCCCTCATATTTGAGGAATAATTTTGCTAGAAATAACACTCTTGGTTGGCAGTTTTTTTCTTTCAGTTTTAGATATGCCATTCCATTTCCCTTTTGCCTACATGTTTCTGTTGAAAAATTAAAACATGTTCTTATTCTCCCCCCTGTATAGGTAACTTTTCTTTTTTCTCAAACTGCTCTCAGGGTTCATTGCTTTTCTTTGATGTTGGAAAGTTTGGCTATAATATATTGCAGTTATTTTCTTTTGGGGTCAGTCCCTCTTGGGTTTTTATTTGTTTGTTTGTTTTTTCAGCTTCATGGATGGTTTAAACGGTTATTTCCTTTTGTGTTGTGATGTTAAAGATAATTTCTTCTAGCATTTCTTGAACTATTTTCTTAAGGTGTTTTTCTTCTTCCTGTTCTGGGATGTTTATCAAATATAATTATTTTAATAATCTCTCACATAATTCTTAGGCTTCTTTCAGTTTTTGTTTTTTGTGTTTGTTTGATTTAGTTCTCTTTGTAGATTGTTCTCGTAGTTTGATCTTGAGAGTTTGTCATCAAACTCACTAATCCAGGCTTCCATTGTTTCAGTTCTACTGCTGTGCTTTGGAAGGAGTAACTCTTAAAGGATTTTTTTTTTTCTGGCAGAAAAAAACAAGCCACCTACCCATATTTCTACACTATTACTAAACATGCCTCCATTGACAGAGATTGTCTTTCAGTCTTGTCTACATGCAGCTGCTGTACTTCTCTATAACTTTTACCACACTTTAACATCATTTACAATCTTCTCTTTCAAAAAAAGTTTTAAAAAATAAAATAAAATCTCTTTCCACTTAACATTATGTAACCAGTTGACCTTCCTTCCTAATATTCAAGAAGGAGCCCTCATGGTGTAGTGGATTATGCATGGAGCTGATAACTTCAATGTTGGTGGTTTTAACCCACCAGATGCTCCTCAAGAGAAAGATGAAGCTGGCTGCTCCCATAAAGATTTAAAGTCTCTCACTGAAGATATGGGTGCTATAGCAAAGGGTGGTGAAGAAACTAGATGGTGCCCAGCTATAAGAAAGAATAGCATATGGGGTCTTCAAGGCTTGTTTCAAACAATCAGTCATCTAAGAGAGGCACCAACTAAGTCCACATGGAAGGGACACACTAACCTGGGTGATCTAAGGATTGTAAATTATATGACCCAAATCTGAAGGAGGGAATGGTATCAGAGCTTATATTGTAAACACCTGGCTTTCAGAAGCAAATGAACGACAGTGAAAACCCAAAATTCATTTGCAGGGTCCACATAGAGTAAGCCTTTGGTGAATTCCCTCTGACCATAAATAGTCGAGGGATATTTTTAGCTTTGTTATCAGATAGAGAACATTGTAAAGACTATTATAGTAGCTATAGTTAGGTTATGGCAGGGGAAGTTGTGGGGAATCGGGAGGTAATAGCAATGAGTACAAGAAAGAAGGAAATATGCTAAAATTTATTGTGGTGGTGATTCTACAACTCTTCTTGACATGATTGAACTATTGAGTCATATGATAAATGGGTTATGTGCCAAAAAAATTTTTTAAAAAGAGAATTAAAATCTCAGAAACCCCAAGGGACAGTTCTACTCTGACCTATAGGGTTGCTATGAGTTGGAATCAATTTGATGACATTGAATTTTAGGGTTATTAATTTTAAAGTTCTGTGCATTGTCAGGCTCCCCCCCCCCCTTCCTAAATCAAATCAAGGTGAGTCAGCACATCCCACACTAAAGTTGGAGAAAAATCTATTCTTGGTCTTATTGCCACCCCTTCACCACCTTAGAATCTTACGGGGTGGGGTGGGATGTTTGTGTGATTCTAGCAAAGGGGAGCCAGACCTCAAGTCTTTAATTCGTGAGAATTGAACACCCAGTTACCTTTCCCCTGTTCCTCCCCCAGCCAGGGTACTGGGTGTCTGCTCTGCTCAGAGAGGTGCCAGAGTCTGTGGCATCCTCAGACTTCCCAGGCTTCCACACTCACATCTGACATCCCAGACACACCCACCCCAGGACCTGGTGGGTGGGTGGGCGGGTGCAGGTTGTCTCCAGAGAGACCTTCAGAGCACAACCTTCACCCCAACGGCATCAATGGGAAAGGAACATGGGACTTCACTCACAAAGGCTGTCCTTCCCGGAGAGGACAAGGGAAAGGACAGATTACATTTTCATGCCTTAGTGTCTCCACACCACTGGCAGAGGAAGGTGAAAATTAATCATATCAGAAGCATTCTCCGTGTTACTGCATCTGCTTCTGAATGTTCATTTTGAAATTTATTTATAGCCTCATTCCTCAGTGGCGTTCAGGCAGCTACAAGAACAAATACAATAAAATAGGAAAATTGAGGGAGAGGAAAACTCAGGACCAGAGAAAGCCTGCAGTAGGATAAGATGTCAATTGTCGCACATAGCTTGACCATGATATCTCCCACAGGGCAGATGAGCCATCCTTCACTAAACCCCCACCCACCCCCGTCCCTCAGTCACTCACTGACTTGGCTTGGAGCTTTCTTGTTATAGTGGTGGTGGTGGTTTTATGTTGATGTGACAAATAATTCAGCAGCTCACCCCATCTTGACCATGGTTTTTTGCTTCTGTTTGAGTGATTATTCCGTTAAAAAAAAAAAAAACTCCCAGGGGGAGGATTACTGGGTCAGAAGGTCTGCACTTCCATGTGGCTCTGGCTGCAAAACACCAGATTGCTTTCCAGGCAAGCTACAGCGATTTACAATTCATCTCTGATCTTATTTTGTAGCTGGAGTGGAGCCCCAGTTCATGAGGGAGGACTCTCAGTTTGAGGAAGGAAGCTGGAGTGGTGTATAGACATCTCTAGCTTGAGTTCCCCCTAGATGGTAATATGTAGGGATGGGCTGCGATAGGGCGAGAGAGAGGCCCCTGCCCTAAGGAAACTTTCTGGAATAACTGACCCTACAGGGAAGGAGCAAGGGTACCGCATGTTAAGAGCTCTATGTTACTAATGGTCAAGAGCCTGGGCCAGATGATGTTCCTTTCTCCACCGCCTCCCACATACAAGTCCCAGATCTGGGTAAAACTGCCAATGCGTATACTGCCCCTTGCTGGGGACTGTGAAAGAGGGGTGATGGACACCTGAAGACCATGAGATCTTTGTCTGCAAAGGCACTGAGAACACGTCATGTGTGATACTGGGATGGGTTCAGTGCCTGATGGCCTGGGAGGTTCAGTGCCCCCAGACGTCAGTGATATCTTCCTCTTGGATCTGGGAGAACTCCAATGGTGGGACTGTGTCTCCACCAACAGATTAGGAATCCCCCAAAGATGAGGACAATATCTCCCCTATCTACTTGGGAGCGCCTTAGGGCTGTGGTCTTTGTCTCACCATTGATTGGATTTCCTGGAAGCATGCCTCTGTCTCCTTCCTTAGTCTGGGACCTCCAGAAGGCAGGGCCCAGCTGGGGTTACACTGTGCATGCACTCACAGATAGGGAATTTGTGGGTGATCATTCTTTGGAATCTGGTTAACCGCCTGGACTCCTTGAAATTAGATTTTGAAATTCATTAGACAGGAGCCATGTGTCAGAGCTAGGTACTCTGCCTCTGGTTCCCGGCTTCTTGGGCTTTAATTTGGGTCCTTTCTGAGCTGACCTGAAAGAGGCTGATGGCAGGGAGGGTAGTGAGATGGGAAGGTGACAGCTTAGGTGGTTAAAGTCCCCTCGGAGTTCAAGCCTGAGGCCAATGTTCCCTCTGCCTTCTCATACCCTGGGCCAGAGCAGGGGAGACCCTGGAGAGCAGGCTCTAGCACTTCCTACCCAAGGGATGATCTTCAGCCAGCACTCGGGGATCACATAGTCCGTCACTTGCATTGTCTCCTCTGCCCTAGGCAAAGTCTGACTGTGTGAACAAGTGCAGTTTTAGAAAAATCTGACGAAGAAACAGAATCATGGAGAGAGTGGTGGCCTTATACAGCATAGGAGAACAGGGCTTCCCCTTCTCCAACTGTTAGTTCATTCTCTTTGCTCTGTGGGGTCTCAAGGAAGGGTCTAAAAGCCATGGCTTTAGCAGAATAAAGAGTGAGCTTCTGTTTGCAACAACCCCAGAGTGGTAGACACTCCCTCCCTTGACTCTTGGTGGCTGGACTTAGATTGCATGACCCAGCGAGACTAGTTACCCGGGGCAGGGACTCTGCATCAGATCAGAAGCAAGTCCTGCTTTAATCTGTCTTTGGTCTCTGACACCTACGTAAGAATGAGTTTGAAATGATTCTCAAGGATCGCTGGCGATTGAGAAGCCTCTCAGTCTCAGAGAAGGAGCCCCCGGGGTGTAGTAGGTGGCTGGTGGTACAGCTGGGCTGCTAACCTCAGAGTTAGCAATGTAAACCCACCTGTGAAGAGACACAGCTCTGGAAACCCCCAAGGTAGTCCTACTCCATCCTTCATGGTTGCTGTGCACTGGCATTGACTTCTTGGCAGTGCATGTGGATTTTCTGAGAGGCCTCGGAGAGACCTAGTTAGGGAGGATACAGAAGGCCAAAACAGAGGAAGGGGAAGCAACCTGGTGCCCCAGAAACACATGCTGCTGGCTTAATTGCTGGTGGCAGGCGACCAACTCTCCAGCATGCCTCCCCCCACCCCCCCACCCCCACACACACACTTTCCCCTGGGGCCTCCCACACCGTGTCCACAGGGAACCGGATGAAAGCCTGTCAGCCTTGATTGAACTTCCCAGAAACAGAGGCGAGGACCCATGGGACAAGAAGCCTGAGGGAAATAGGGGGAAGAACTGGGGTCTGCCACAGGACTGGGGTTCGCCCTGACCCTACCCCCACGTCACCCTGTAGGCTGTGGGTGGCCTCCCCAGGCTGCACGGAGCACCCCAGAGTCTTCAAGGGTAGTTGTGCCATTGCTCAGGCTGTACTCTCCCTGTGCTTCCCCCGCAGTTTTCATGAACACGGCCATCCCCATTGCCGCCGTCCTCATCGTAAGTGCCCGTGTCCTTCCCTGTGCCCTGCTGGGGGCTGGAGGGGGGGGGGGCGTTCAGATGCTTCCTCTTTCTGCACAGGCTCTTCGGAGAGCTGGTACCCAGGTGATGGGTTGGAAGTCTGTATAGAGCAGGTCCTGCCCCTTCCCCCACCCCCTCTAGACTGAAAGGGGATCCTGTTTCCAGGCCTGTGCAAACGAACTTCGTATTGAGAGAAATCAACTTTTCTTTTTGTAAAAAGAATCGCTATCCAGTGTTTTCCTTTTGAAAGTAAAATATGTTGATTGCTGTCATGTTGCGAAATTCAGAGAAGCCCAAGGAAAATTAAATTCATCCAGAGTTCTGCTGGTTATAGCCTGTGTTTCTCCCAGTCTTTTTTAAGGACTGTGCTATGTCATTTTTACAAAAATAGGATTGAGTTGCACAGGCAGTTTTGTGGCTGACTTTTTTACATCGAAGACTATGTCAGAAATGATTTTCCATGTCGTTAAATATCATACGGTGCTTTTCTGGACCGGCCAGGACGAGGGCTGCGTGTGAGCGCCTTGGGGAGATAGGCAGGGCCTCCCCCACCCTGAGGGGCCAGGCTCCTGGGAACCTGCAGCCCCCTCACCCAGGGGCCCCATCCCAGGCTCCCCCAAATGCTGCAGTTCTTTAAAAAGGTGCATTTGCTTCCCCTGGGGCCAGAGTCCCGATCTGTGGAGAGTTCACAGCCTGTCAGGCACACTTGGGAATTCCCTTTCGACATAGTTTATGGGTCTGGCTCTTGGGGGAACTCTGGGTAATAGGGTGACTGAGCTGTCTAGGTGGCCAAGGAGCAGGCAGAGAGAGAAGGTGGCTTTGTAAATACTGGGTTAACATTTTCCTGCCTGGGGATGGGGTGGAGGGAAGAGAGCTCTCAGGCTGCTGTCCTTCCTGGTCCTTCCTGGTAAGGAGGGGTTGGGCAGGGAGGGAAGAGCCCCCTCCCTAGAGCGTCAAGTCCTGAGCTCCCTGGAGCCATTTTTTGGAGGACTGTGACTGTGAGGGAGCTTGGCGGAGGCGCCTCCAGTAGAAGGTTCCGTCGGTTGGCCGGGCTGTGTTTCCCGTGCAGACACCCGGACCGGACACACTCCCTGCCTGCATCGTGTCTCTGTCCACAGACTTTTGTCGGCCATGTCAGCTTCTTCAAAGAAGCCGATTTCTCCCCCTCCGTGGCCTTCGCCTCCCTCTCCCTCTTCCACATCCTGGTCACTCCGCTGTTCCTGCTGTCCAGCGTGGTCCGGTCCACAGTGAAAGCACTAGTCAGGTGAGAGGAGGGGCCCGCAAGGGCAATGGGCAGGCGGCATGTGTGTCACCCCCGAGCTGGCTCTTGGGACCCCACACACCTCTGCATCAAGGAAGCCTCACTGAAGCTGGCTAGGTGGGTCAGAGGCATCTGGACCCTATTGGCTTCTCTCCACGTGATCCTTCAGAAGGGGCTACCCAACCTGCGTGCGTATCTCTAAGGATAGGGGACTCACTAACCCCTCTAAGGAGAGAGAGTGCATGATATGGCGGGG
>NW_022103958.1:34624720-34627664 GCF_000313985.2 Echinops telfairi
ACCTGCTCCAACCTTCCAGAACCGCCAAGAATGAACACACCTCCCGGCCCCCAAGGTGATGCTCTCTCATGTCTTTATTGACTCGTCTTCTCCCCTGTTCTTTCCATGGTCCCTAAAGCCCTCCCAGCCCCAATCAGTGGAGCAGTTTCCCCAGGCACCTGCAATCATGTCTCCAATGGGCCCTTGGTTCTGAGGGCCCCCGCTCCCCATTCCCCCGCTCCAGAACCCTGTGGTGACTCTGCCACTGTCCTTAGAAGGGTCACCCTCTTGAAATGAAAGCCTGATGGTACCGGGCTGGGGAGTGCCATTCCTGGAACGGTTTCATTTGGGTTTCTGAAACAGCTCTCTGGAAATAAGGGCCTGTCACCCCCAGGGCACTGCCTGTGCCCACCTGTAGCCAATGGGACCAGATAGTTTAAAATGTCATCCGTACCCAAACCTTGCGGAAGAGGACACCCCCGCTGGCCTCAGGCAATGAGCAAGAAATGGAGGTTGTTGGAAGGAAGTAGCTGGTGGCAGGAGTCGCTTGCATGAGGGCCTTGGCAGGAGGTGGGGGAGGGGAGGGAACAACTGGGCCCAGAGGGTCAAGGCTGAGCAGGGAGCAGAGGGAGCAGCTGTCACGTCCAGGGGCCCCTGTCCCCCCACCTAGCCCTCTGAGTCTGGGTAGACCTCACAGTCATGAATGATGTACCTCCCGAGAAGGCTTTTCTCGGATCCAGATTCATCCCCAGATGCAAACAGTCCCAACCCCACCATTCCCAGGGACCGGCACACCAGGGCAGCGGAGGCCTTTTTAATGAGGCACATTCCACATTGGGCTGGGTGTGGGGAGCAGAACACACCTGAAGCTTTACCCCAGCATGGTGGCCAGCACCACCCTTGTTGGGCCAGAGTGGAGAGGAGGGGGATGCTGGAGACAGGGGGTGGGAACCTGGCAGTCTGTCCCCCTGCTCCCAGAGAGGGAGGCTGAGCAGGGGCCAGGGGCTGTTCTTGCCTTGGGGGCTGGGGGTGGGGCTATCTGGCCCAAGACCTACTGGACATTTAGCAAAGGCAGAAGAGGGAGATGGGAACAATTCTCTCTCTAATGCCCCCCCCACCTCCCCCTGTCCCAGACAACTTCCATGGCCCCAGGGATGGGAGAAAAGGAACAGAAAGAGGGAAACTTCCCTGGGAAAGCAGTCTTCTTGATGATTTGGGAAGAATACTTCCCCACCACCACCACCAGGTGGTTCTGGGGATTACATTAAATCATGTGTATCAGTTATCACAGTGCCTGACATACAGGCCCAGACATATTAGCTATTATTGTTCAGAGCCAATCGTAAGCCTACCTAACTAACCTTAACGCCAACCATCCATAACCCAAGCAGTGGCTAATAAAGCCCACCACGAACCATCCTGAAGCTTGATTAATCCAGACTGACTCCCTTTAACATGAAACTCACCCTGGAACTAGCCAGCTCACCTCTAACCCAGATACTCTAGTGATTCTAGGACACCTTCCCAGGCCTATTTGTCGTCCCTAACCCTGGGCTGTGTGGGGACCAGCCCTGGGGCCTGCACTTGCTCAGAACTGCCTTCTCAGGCTGTCCCTCCTCCCTGTACCCTCCCCTCTGCCCCGGGCAGTGGTGGGGATTTCTGTGCACATCCTCTGCAGTGTGCAGAAGCTGAGCGAGTTCCTGTCCAGTGCTGAGATCCTGGAGGAGCAGTGTGCACCCCGTGAGCCCGCACCCCAGGGCCAAGGCAGCAAGTACCAAGTGGTGGTGAGTGCCCCGGCCTCCCATTGCCACTCCCAGCCTAGAGCTCCTGTCCTGCCGCATCCAACCCAGGACTCCCCTCCAGGAAGAGGGGCTTCCCTCCCTGCATAGCCACCCCCCCAGTGAGCCCTCACCTCTGAACCATCCCCAGCCCCTCAAGGTTGTGAACCGAAAGCGTCCAGCCCGGGAGGATTGTCGGGGCCTCACAGGCCCACTGCAGAGTCTGGCCCCCACTGCTGACGGGGATGCAGACAGCTGCTGTGTCCAGGTGAGTCCTGGACTCTGGGCACACACACACTGCACCACCCCTGAGGGGGAGTTCTGACCGAGAAGGAAAGAGTCCTGGACTCAGGAGGTCACCAGCCCCGCTGTGTCCATAGGACTCCTAAAGCCAAAGTGGATACCTCCTTCTGCATTGTGTGGCCTGCCCCTGGCCCCAGAGGAGTTAGTTGTGAACCTCTTCGTTGCTCATTATACAGTGACTGTGAGCCAGGCGCTCGGCTAAGTCCTTTGCCTCTGTTGTTTCCTTCCATCTTTATGACAAGCAGCAAAAAAGGCCTGTTTGGGGTCAGGGATCCAGGGACTGGAATCAGTGGGGTTTTTTTGGGGGGCGAGCTTTCACTGGGGAGGGGAAGCAAAAGACTTTTCACACTGACAGCTCAACCACCCTTCTGTTCTCTTCTCTCCTGGGTGGTGGGCTGTGGCCATTGAAGATCATCGGAGGCTTCTTCACATGGACTCCCAATGGGATCCCCACACTGTCCAACATCACCATTCGGATCCCCCGAGGTAAGTCCCGCTCACCCCATCCAGCATGGTCAGAGCGTGTCCCCACTGGAGGCAGATGAATGTAGTAGGCACTGCTAGGATTGGTGTCCGTCGGAATTGACTTAATGGCAGGGATTTTGAGTCTACGAAAGCCCTGCCTGAGTGGCCCTTCCCCATGTCCCACTGAATAACATGCAAATGGAAAGAACACCGGCGTGTCTTGAATACCCACAGCATGCTTGCTCTTGGTGGGTGCTCTGGGGTAAGGAAGCTTGGGGAGGGGTGGCGCTGTCCTCGGGGAGTTAATGTGACAGGCGAGAGTAAGCACAGCAACATGAGCACAGTGCTGAAGGGGGACCTAGGATGGTGTTTATAGGAACCTGGAGGAGCAGGGCTCATCCTAGGAAGCATGGGGGCGG
>NW_022103958.1:34627764-34641063 GCF_000313985.2 Echinops telfairi
GAAGGACCTGTGGCTCAGGGTGGGTGTCCATCTGTCTTTCGTCATAATGGTTGCTCAGATTCCCTCCTGGGCCCTCTCCCACCTGCTGCTCTCCCTGCAGGTCAGCTGACCATGATCGTGGGGCAGGTGGGCTGCGGCAAGTCCTCTCTCCTCCTAGCCACGCTGGGGGAGATGCAGAAGGTCTCAGGGTCTGTCTTCTGGAACAGGTAATCAATCCATCCTCAGTGGGTTATCAGTGACAAGAGACTCGGGAGGTAGTTAGTCCTCCTTCCAGCCTTCCATGGCTCCTCCCAGTGCTCGGCTGGGGCTGTCATTATTTAGGAAGCTTTTGAGTTGCTGTTGATGGAGGGAAATTGTGGTAACCAATACTGGTGATGCTCACATAGCGCGACTAATTTAATTGCTGTCCCTGAGCTGTACGTTGGGAAACACTGAGGTGGCAACTGTTACACACAGCAGTAGGAACCGAGATGGGCTTCCTTAATGGCACTTACTGAGCGTCCCTGTGCATTCAGTAAGCACATAATAAATGCTGTTAATTATCATCATCGTCATTTTTTTTAATTAAACCCTACTCAGTTTATCTGTCAGATCCTATACTAAGTCTTGTTAAAAACATGGACCTACATGATTTTATTTAATTCTTCTGATAATCCGCAGGCATGGCTTTATTTAATCCTTAAAATGACTGTTAATCAATTCTCCCTTTATGGAGGAGGGTTAGACTATTAGCCCTGATTCACACAGCTAATAAGGGGCCGAGTCGGCATTGCAATCGACTGTCGTTCTGTTGGATCCCAAAGCCCAGGTGCTGAACCGCTCAGCCGCACCGCCTCCCTCGGCAGGCAGTTGTGGCAACAGCACATTGGGCCTCCGCTTCGGCCCCCAGAAAATGCATAGCCCATTCACTGGGGGCTTGGGGGGCAAAGATAACATGGGCAAAGATCACAATCGCATTGACAGAGCCAGAGCACTCAGGCTGAGTCAATCGTGAGTCTTTTATACCCACCTCCTTCCAAAAAGCTAACTCATAGACGCCACCTAGAAAATAAAATATTTTGTAAAAAGCGAGAAGAGGGTGTGAAAAGTGTTCAGAGATGGGGCAGAGGACCGCTAGTGCCATAACACAAAGCCAGCTCAGAGCTCCCAGGTGGCCCAGGGCTAAAGGAAATTGATGGGGATGTGTAGCTCTGGCTGGAGAAGAGAGGATGCGCAAGCACTTGACCTTGCTGTCTCAGCCCTTCTTCACCAAACACTGTCGTGCAGCAGGTCTCTGTGGCTCTCCCTATTCAACGGATGAGGAAACTGAGGGGAGGTCACTTCAGTGGCAGAAAGGGGATTTTGCACCTTGGCGCTCAAGTTGACTGCAGGCTGAAAGAGAAGGGGGCCCATGGACAGCAGGCAGAAATAATGAGTGTGACATCCCAAAAGCCAGCTGCGGTAGCAGTGATACACATCCACCCGCCCCTCACCCGCCACCTCCCAGGGCCTCAAAGCCATCACGCAGCACAGATCATTCATCAACACTCTCCCAACAGATAGTTGGGACCCAGCTCCCAGCTCTGTCCGAGACAGGGAAGTCAGGGAGAGGCGGTGGCTGGGAACAGTGTTCTCCTTCTGCAGGGTGCACGCGTTTCCTCCGCTGTCCAACTTCCCTCCCAAACACAGCACTGTCATCCCACGAGCCTGCAGCGATGGGAGAAAAGGACCCATGCTCTAGGTCACCCAGTATACCCAGAGCACCTACTCTGGGCCAGACCCCGTGCACAGAGCTGACTAAGATGGGAGGAAAGCTGAGAGCAGTGGGGTAATGGCATTTCTTTGCATGAGGAGAATCCCTCCTGCACAGAAGACCAGCCAGGAACCTTGCCTGCGCAGTCAGGAAGGAAGGCTTCCCTGCAGGTGTGGGATTGAGATGGCCGTGAAGGTTTACCCAGATGGAAATGAGGGAGGAGGGAGGAAGGGGCTCCAGGCAGAGTAGACAAAAGTTTGCCGATGTGAAAGCATATCTGTGAACCTGTAGTACTAGGCAACTCACCCTGGTGGCTGGCATGGTGGGCTGCCATCCACAAGGTCAGCAGTTCGAATCACCAGCCAGCCATTCCTCAGGAGAAAGGTGAGGCCTTCTACTCCCATACGAGAGTTGCAGGCTCAGAAACCCACAGGGTTAGTGAGTCTGGTTTTGAATTGGTAGCACTGGGCACATTGAATGTGTTGAATGCAGTGTGATGGGAGACGCGGGGTAGAGAGTTGGTTTGGCTGAGATGATTCAATGCCATCCAGTAGATTCCAACTCAGTGAACTGCCCCTGTGGGTTTCCGAGACTGTAACTCCTTCAGGGAGTAAAAAGCATCTTTCTCCCCAGGAGTGTCTGGTGGTTTCAAACTGCTAGCAGCCCAATGTGTAACCCACTGCACCCCTATATGCCAGGCCTGAGAATTGAGATTGACCTTGAAGGCGAGTGAGGAAGGTGGATCAGAGAGAGACTGCAGGAAGGGAGAGCGGTTTAGGAGCTCATCAATGTGTTTAAGAGAAGGAGAATGATGGATGATTCTGGGCAGACAGGACTCATCTGCTGATTGCATCTCAAAGTCCCGGGCATGCTCACAGCTCTGGCCTGCCACCTCTTCTGGTTGATGGGTTATGTGCTGGGGCTCTGTGTTGCCCGTCCCCCCCGCCCCCCGCCCCCCGCCCCCGCCTTCTGCCTTTGGCAGGAGCTTCAGGGAGGTGATGTGCTTGCAAAGTAAGCCAAGAGCAAGATAGTGGTCGACCTGACAGCTGCTCCCTTGACTCAGCCTGGCTCCTCTGGCGCCTGGCTTCTGATCCACACCAGGACAAGGCTGAGATATCAGATGGCCAGAAAGGCTTCCAGGGGACAGAGGGAGGAGGACAGGGGTACAGAAAGGAGAAGGCTCAGGGATAGGTGCTTTCTGTGTACCACCACTGGCTCCTTTCTTCATGAACCAATGAGCAGTGTGGCTGTACAGAGGCTTTGGGGCTGGACTGCCTGGATTCAAGTCTGGGCTCCATCAACTGCACCAGTTCTATGCTGTGGAAAATTCCCGAATCTCTTTATACCAGTTTCTCCTTTTCACCCTTTGGGGTTGATGTGCGCAGTAAGTGCCCTAGCATGTAGGAAGTACCCCATAAATAATATTCCTCAAAAATGTCCTTCTTTGTCATGACCAAACTCCAAACGTCCCCCGTGTTGTTAGGCGCTCTCCGTTGATTCCGATCCTTTGCACACAGAACAAGACACTACCCAGAGATGCACCAGCCTCACCGCATGGCTAAGTCGGAGTGCACTGGAGCAGCCCCTGGGCTTCTGTTTGCCCTCAGTGACCCCCCACCGAGCGTGGTGGACGGGTCCCTTGGAATGACATGTCCAGAGTATAAGAACTGAAGTCTCTTATCCTTGCTGCTGGCGAGCATTCTGGCTGTACTTCCAAAGACAGATGTGTCCTTTTGTTTCTGACAGTCCATGTTATATTTAATATTCTTTGCCAACACCGCAACTCAAAGGCATCAACTCTTCCCCAGTCTTCCTTATTCACTGTTCTGTTTGCACATGCATAAAGGTGATCGAAAATACTCTGGCTGGGGTCAGGCACAGCCTGGGCTTCAGTGACATATCTGCATATATATACACACACACACATACATCTATATATACACACACACACATATACACAACCATATATACTTATATAAAAATCATTTTATTGGGGGCTCTTACAGCTCTTATAACAATACATACATCACCTTTTTTCCCCAATCATTTTATTGGGGGCTCGTACAATAATTATCACAATCCATCCATCCATCCATTGTGTCAAGCACATCTGTACATTTGTTGCCATCATCATACTCAAAACATTTGCTTTCTACTGGAGCCCTTAATATCCATATATCAGTTCAGTCGAGCGCATTTAACACTTTACAGAGCTCTTTGGCAGCAGCTTTCCCCAGTGCATCATTTGATTTCTTGGCTGCTGCTGCTGTCATGAGTATTGATTGTGAATCCAAGTAAAATTAAATCCTTGATAATTCCAGGCTTTGGGGGTTTTTTTTCTGCCTTTATCAAGATGTTGCTGATGGCCTCAGTTATGAGAATTTTTGTTTTCTTCGTATTGAGAAGCAGTACATCCTGAAGGCTGTAATATCTGATCTTCATCGGTAGGTGCTTGGTTCAGCCGGCAGAGTTGCGGTAACTGCATATCGCATGTAGATAATGAGTCTTCCTCTGATCCTGATGCCACATGCTTCTTCATGGCGTCCAGCTTCTCAGTTTGCAGCTTTAATAAATATGGTGAAAGGTTACAACCCTCACACACACCTTTCCTGATTTTAAACCACTCAGAAACCCCTTGTTCCATTCAAATAACCACCTCTTGATCTATGTCAAGGTTTCACATGAACACAAGTAAGCGTTCTGGAATTCCCATTGGTGGTTGTGCTGTCCATAATTATTCTGATCCACACGACTTTGCATAGTCAATAAAACACAGGTAAACATCTTTCTGGTGGTCTTTGCTTCCACCTGAAATCAGCAGTGATATTCTTCATGCTGCATCCTTTTCAGAATCCTTCTTGAATTTCGGGCAGTTCCCTGTTGATGTGCTCCTACAACCACTTTTGGATTATCTTCAGAAAATTTTTACTTGGGTGTGATATTAATGATATCGCTCAACCATTTCCATATTCTGTTGGGTCTCTGTTCTTTGGAAGGAGCACAAATACGGATCTCTTCCAGTCTGTTGGCAGGCAGCTGTCTTCTAAGTTTCATGTTACGGCTGAGGGAGCGCTGCAGCACTGTATCTGTTTGTGGAAACGTCTCGGTTGATTTTGTCAGTTCCTGGAATCTGGTTTTTCACTAGTGCTGTCAGAGCAGCTTCGGTTTCTCCCTTCAATCCCATGAGGTTTTGATCAGACACTACCTGCTGAAGTGGTTCAATGTAGACCAGTTCTTTCTGATACCGTGACTGTGTGTTCTTTCCATCGTCTTTTGATGCTTCCATATTTTACCCATAGAATCCTTCAATGGATTCAACTCAGGGCTTGAATCTTTTTCTTCAGGTAGTTCTGTGTGAGGAATGCTGCGATCTCTTTAACTTCAGGTCTTTGCACATCTCATTATCATACTTGGTCTTCTTGAACCACCCTTTGAAATCTCTGTTCAGCTCCTGCCCATCATCCCCCCCCCCCCACTTGCTTTAGCGACTTTACAATCAACAGCAAGTATCAGGTGTCTTTTTGCACCCATTTTTGTCTTTTATTTCTTTTTAGTGACATTTTGCTTTCTTCATGTATGATGTTTTTTATGTCACCCCACAACGCATCTGATTTTTGGTTGTTTGTGTTAAATGTACCAAACCTTCTCTTGAGATGGTCTCTAATTCTGAATTCAGAGCCAAGGTTGTACATTGACTCTCATGGATTTGTTTTAATTTTCTCCAGCATCAAGGTGCATTTTCCTGGCATAGTGGACCATGTCCTTTTCCAACTCATAGTGACCAGCACCAGTTCATTTCAGTTCACTAGTGCCTAGGATATGCGTCTTGATCCATTCCATTTCATTTTTTATAATTTCTAATGTTCTAAGAGTCACACTTCAACATTATCTGTGCATTCATAGATAGGTACAGCTATTTATTCTCATTTTGAGTCAGGGCACATAAGCAAATAAAAGTCTCAAAAGCTTCACTCCACCCACATCTTTAAAGTCAAGTCTACTTTGAGGAAGCAGCACTTCCCCAGTCTAATTTTGAATGTCTTCCAACCTGCAGGGCGCGTCTTCTGGCACTGGATCAGACTACATCCCACTGATGGCCATAAGGTTTTCACTGACCCATTTTTTCCAGAAGTAGAGTACCAACCAGGTCCTTCTGCCTGGTGTGACATAACCTGGAAGTGCCACTGAAACATGTCCACCTCTGGCAGCCCTGCTGGTATTTCCAGGAGCACAACAACACACAAACCACCACATTGTCTCGCTAGAGAGCTAGTAGTGAGCTCCTTGGGGACAGGGACCACAACTTATTTGCATCTCTGTATCCACTGTGTCTGATACAGAGTGAGCATAATATTTGCTAAATGAATGAACCAGGAACGACTTAGAACTTTCAAGATGCTGCCATTATAAACATATCTTGACAGCTCTCTTCCTGTCATATGTTTTTATCCAGGTTGACCCTAACCCTGAATTCCCCACCCAAGTTTTCCATCAACATTTGGAATGAATAAACTCCTATTAGCGTGTGGTTCACACTGCACTGTGATTATCTGCTAAGGGTCTGTCTCCCCATGACACCAAGCTCCTTGAGGACAGAGCCAAGGAATTATTCCATGTTGTACCCTAGGTGCCCACCCGAGGAGTAAATGCAAAATTAGCATGTTGCAAACAGTACTGTACAGGCTACAAAGCCGTGGGCCCAGTTCTTGGAAGGCTCACCAGTCCTGAGTGGAGAGAGGTGCCCAGGCAGAGCCCCAGGGTGGCCATGGAAGGTTATCACGCGGGGCCCTGCAGACTGGACTGGGGGTTACTATGCAGCTCTGCTCCGTGTACCTCTCAAGCCTTCACCCTCCCACCCCCATGTTGTTGTGGACTTTATTCTATGCATTTGCAAGTGCACATTTTTTAGATGAGAACATATCATGCATGCTATTATGCAGAACAGTCTTTGTTTCTCAATATATTATGAGCATCTTTCCGAGTACAGTACTGTAAGTCTCTTTTTATTTTTTAATGTTATAGACCTTTTTTTGGAGCAGCTTTGCGTTCACCAATCCTTTTCCTTTTAATAACAGTCATCTGTCCCTGCCTAGCTGTTTCAAACAAATTGTCATCCTGGGAGTTTTCACATTATCTCCTTAATCTTTAAGATGAAAACATTTTGATTAAAAAAAAAAAAAGAATAAGCCAATATTAGCAGATATAGTCAGGTGAAATTCTTTCCCTGGATTTAAAGAATCCAGCCATTACCCACAGTAGAATGACGCTAAACACCCCAGGAAGCCGACAGGAAGCAGAGTCTTGTGACCGTGGCATCACTTGGGGTGGGAGGAGGAGGGGACTGTACCAGGGACACCGTCCTCAGGGGAGACACCAAGTTGACTGTCAATAAATTTGCTGTGCAGCATTCGAGCAGCCATTTCATTTTTCCACAAAAATATTGCTCTAATTATATAGCAACAAAAACCTTCCTTCTTTTATAAAAAAATCTCTCCACATTCCTTATCCCTCGAACCTAAATACTAGTCCGAAGGCTGAGAAAATAGGAGGGAGCGTGAACTGGAAACAGACTTTAGTGACAAACTAGTTCATTGTGAACAAGACCAAGCAACAAAAACATTTTACGGAAGTCCATACACCGACAAGGCTCAAACTCTACCCTGATTTATTTTTGAAAGCTTCCAGTGCCTTCTGGTCAGAGCTGACATCGTTACAGAGCTGACAACTCCCATGACACTTGGCACTGTGTGACTTCACGCGTTGTTGCTTCCTCGCTGCCAGTATGTTCGATCATTGCAGTTGTTGCCCATTTTTCTGGCTCTGTCACTACCTTAGAAGGAGTTCTGGTGGCGTAGTGGTTACAAGTTGGACTGCTGACCACAAGGTCCACAGTTCAAAACCACCAGCTGCTCTAGGGAGCGTTCTGCTCCCATGGAGAATTAGTCTCCGGGGCTCTCTGTCGTGTCCTATAGGGTTGCTATGAGTCAGCATCACTTTGATGGCAGTAAGTGTGGGTTTTTTTAGAGGGGGGTTGCTATCATATCATGATGATTTGTATCTTTGAACCTATTTTCAGGAATGCTTTTGAGAACAAAGTAGCAATGAAAGAAAAAGAAGGTGCACAGACCAGAACCAGCTTCAGCTCCCTTACAACTACCATCATAACTAGTAATTCCAAACCAGATCCATCGCCAGCCAGTCAATGCTGACTCACAGCGACCCCCGGAGGGCTTCTCAGAGTACAAGCCCAGTCTTTGTCCCAGGGAGCTGTTGCTGGTTTCAAAACTGTGACCATGCAGATCGCAGCCCAATGCAAAACCACTACACCACCGGGGTTCCTCATTAGAGCTAAGACTGTACTGTAATTCAATGTAGAGTCCTTTGACAGCACTCGCTTAAGGCCCCAGCCACCCATGGGAGACAGTAGTACCTATGAGATTCCCATTCCTCCGTTACCTTTCCGATGAAAAACGCAGAGCCTTGAGGAGGCTCGTGCTGAGGCTCGGTGTGGCACCGCCCTCCAAAGAGGAGCAGGTAAACCAGGAAGCAAACTCCCACCTCCCCACCTCCTTCCTCTATACAGGGGGGCACGCTATACACACTCCAAGCCATGGTTTCCCTGTCTGTAACACCTCATCCTAGGGTGGTCGGGAGGACTGAACCAGGTACCTCTGCGTTCTTCCCGAACGATTAATACATCAACCAACAGCTCCATGTCTTAGAGGTCTTTTATGAACTAGACACTGTGGGGCTGCAGAAGATGTTCTTCCTCTCTTAAGATCCCACTGGGAATGAGACTTACACAGGAGCTGATGAGATGGTCGGCTAGTCCATCATGGGAGCTAATTGAGCAGCCCAGACAGGGATGCGAACTGAGTTCGGCCAGAGAGCTCCTTGCACACGAGGGTACTCGGGGAGCCTGCAGATGCATCTCCCCCAGATAAATAACAGCCTTTGCGTCTCTGGAAATAGGCGAGGCAGGAAGGCTCCAGAGATAGGCTTATCTGGGCTGTGGCCGCAATATTGGAATGAGTTTCGGCCTTTTATCTGCCTCACATTACCAGCTTGCCTGCCAATTACAGCGATCTGGTGACTGGGAAGTGTGAGGTTAGATTGGGTTCAGAGGACTGAGTGATTATAAGCATCAGGGACAGGACCCAGCGGGGATTGACTGGTAATGACATAGCCCCTGGAGTGTCCAGTCACTTCTGGTCCACTGTAGAAGGACAGAAGGACATTTCATCAATCTTCTTCCCATCCCTGTTTTTGTCCATGCTGGTTTTTCTGGCCAGAGGGCATTTTTCAGAGCTGTGGAGTGGGACGTCACAGGGAGGTAACAAAGCGCAATAACTTGGGAGCGCAGAACTTTGTGGTCTCATTAATCGTCTCTGCTGCTCGCTGTGTGACTGTAGGCAAGTTATTTCCCCTCTCTGAGCCCACTTTCTTTATCTCTCAAGTGAAGGAGGCAATAAGCCTCTTTCATGTGCCTCTCTTGAGCTCTAAAAGAAATAATTCAAGGCGGCTTCCAAAAGTTCGTGGGAAAAAATTCATTGTCTTCTTAAAATTTCATTAGTGTTATGTTATGTTAAAATTTCGTTAGTGTTATGAAAGTAGGATTGGGATGGAAACAAAGCAAATTGTTCTTCACCAAAGTATGTGTTTCATGGGCAGAGGCTGCTTCTGAAAAGTTGAGGGGTGGCCTAGCGCCAAAACAAAATTGGAACCCACAGCAAAGTCGCATTGCATAGTGTTTTCCAGAAAAAAATCTTTATTATAATCGATGGTCTGAAATGCATTTTTCACTCAATCCAGTATATGCATGTGTTGATAGATAAATTTAAATATTCACAGATGTATCATGCACATTGCTATTTTCTATTCTCCTTTTCTCCACCCCCCTCCTGCCCCGCCCCACCTCCTTCTTTTTTATGAATGCAGCGACAACTCGCTTATCTCACCCTCTATTATTGGGTCCCAACTTACAGGTTGAAAAGCACCGCTGAGATGGTTGTGTCCTTGGGGAAGACACTTCCCCTCTCAAAGCCAGAGCTTCCCCAACTATTAAGCAAGGTCGGACTCAATGATCTGAGTGCCCACCCTACAGCACTGTACCCTGAGCCAGTGCCAGGCGCGGATAGAGCCCCGACTGTTGGGAGGTGCGGCCCAGGTGCTGCGGAAGGGACAGAAATTGAGAAGAGCAGTTTTGTCCCAAGGGAGCTAATTGGGGACCCTCTGGTGGGAAGGCTAGGGAGGGGAGCTAGAGCTTCTTTCTCTCTAACAGCCCAGGTGATGGACAGAGAGACAAGTGGACAGGAAGTAACTGGTATTGCTCTTTCCCATGTGTGCCCCCACAGCCTTCCGGACACCGAGACAGGCGAGGACACCAGGTACAGCCCTGGGGGTGGGTTGGAAGTGGGTCCAGAGAGAAACAAGGAGCTAGGTGGTGGGAGCGGGGTTTGTGAGCAGGGAGGGCTGACTACTCACCCTGAGGCACAGGTCTAAGGCATTCATTCTCACTGGGAACAAAAATTGGCTCTTGGTGGGAGAAGGAGCTGTCTGAGCCTTGACAAGGTTTGTGGCCCAGCAGAAGGCCCTGGTCCATAAACAGATATACAAAGTCACCATGGCATTAAAATTTTATGGCAGATGGGGGAGGGGAAAATGAGCTGATACCAAGGGCTCAAGTAGAAAGCAAATGTTTTGAGAATGATGATGGCAACAAATGTACAAATGTGCTTGACACAATGGATGGATGGATGGATTGTGATCAGAGTTGTACGAGCCCCCAATAAAATGATTTTTAAAAGAAAAATATAAATAAAAAACTCGCTATTTTGAAATTTTAAAAAAATTGGCAGATAAAGTCAGAAGGTGGATTAGTGCCCGTTGCCAGAGGCTGGAAGGAGGAGAGGAAAGGAGACTGACTGCTAATGGGTGCAGGGTTTCTTTTTCCAATGATAAAAATGTTGCCGGGAGTGATGCTTGTACAACTCTCTGAACATATTAGAAACTACTACACTGAAAATAAAAAGTGGCTGCAAGGGAAGGATGATTAGTTCATTCGGATTCATAGCAAGCCTGTGCAGTGTTTCTGATACTGTACCTCTTCCTGAGAGCAGACAGCCTCAGCTTTCTCTGGCAGGGAGGCTGGTGGGTTTGAACCACTGACCTTGCAGTTAGCAGTTCAACACTTACTCAATAGTGTCACCAGGCTCCTTGAAATGCTCCTTCCAACCAGTGAAACAAATCCACTGCTCTGGAGTTGGTTCTGACTCCTTGCGACCCTGGAGCGCAGAGTAGCACTGCTTTCAGTCTTCACAGGAGCACACAGCCTCATCTTTCTCCTGCCGAGTGAGTTAGCAGCTCAACACAGAGCCCACTGCGCCACCAGCTCCTTAGGAGGAGGTGAGTGGAAGGGTTGACAAGCACTCTCTCAAAAGATGAGATGGGCATCGATCGCTTAGATCAGACTGGAAAAAAAGGTCAACCCTGTTTCTCTGCACTCCATTCGACGCACGAGTCTCAGCATATCCAAGAGAAATAGATTCACGAGCTCCGAGACCTGCAAACCCTTCCTATCGTCACCTCTTCCCAAAGACATCTAAGACATGCTAGAGGCACGAGAACTTGGCCCTGGGAAAGTTGACACAACTTGGTGAACCTTCAGTGAAGCCTCTGACTTCTTCCTCCAACACCAGAGAAGTCTCGCTTCCCCGTCCTTTCTTTGCCCTTTGTCCCACCTTGTCCCCAAGTGCCAGGGTGTGACCACAAGCCCAGCCTCTCTAGCCATAGCGATCACATTACTTGAGCCCAGATCAGACCTGGCGGGACGTGACGAGTGTGAGAGAGTGTGGGTGAGAACAACGGCACGGAATGTTGGGCCAGAGAACGGTCCGGGGGCGGGCCAGGGCATGTGGCACCCCGGCTGAAGGCGCCTGGTCTGGCAGCTCCCTCCGATTCCATGACTGTCTTCTGACAGGGCCACGTGGGAGGGACAGCACAGCTTGCCTGCAGCCCTGCCAGCTCTGGCGGACACACACAGTCCCGTCAGCTGTAGCTTCCCACCCACACCAGCAGGCTCTGGTGTCTTCAGCTGTGCCCGTGCTGACTGGCCCGTGCCACCGCCCTCTTCCACAGCTCTGAGCTCTTTGTGCAGCCGGGGCAGCCTGAGCCCGAGACCTCGGCTGGTTCCTCTGAGCCCAAGGCGGAGGCTGGGCCTGGAGAAGCCACACTTGGGGCCCTGTGTTACCTGGAAGTTTGGTCCCCCCACCGTGAGCCAATGGTGCCTTCCCTACATCCTTCTCCTCTTTCACCAGGTCCCTCACCCCCACTCACGGCCCTCCTCACATACCCACATGAGAACTCAGAATGCCACGTGAGTCCAGGCAGCGGAGATCCCCCAGGGTGGCCGTGGCCACTCCCCCATGCCCCTCCATGTAGGTGTGACTGCAGGGTGGTCACAGGGATGATCAAGACACACTCAGGTTAGGGTCTGGGCCCGCCCAGCCTGTCTGCTCGCAGGAAGCCTGAGGGGGTGTGTTTCCTCCCCTGCAGCAGTCCGGAGCGGGAAGCATCAGCCGACTCGGACGTCAGGTACTATGGCCTGAGACTGGCCTTCCAGGGCAGGCTCCTCAGGGGGACTTTCAACCCGAGGACCCCAAAGCTCTGGGAGTAGAGGGGGGTCGGGGGAGTTGGGGAAGTCCCCAGACTAGGTCCTATGGCTGGGAGGGCGAGGGAGGGGCTCTGGGCTCCTTCAGGTGAAGGTGGTCCCTTCTATGCACCCGTCAGCTTCCTTTCCCTTCCACCATCTTGGCTCCTGGCCATCACCTGTCACCCTTTGGCGGGTTTGTTCTTCAAAGACCACATCACCCGAAACGTGATTTCCTAGACTCGGCTTTAAATAAAACTTGTAAAATGTTTAATTTATGTACTGCCTTCATTTGAGGACTACCGGGGAAGGAGGGCAGCAGGGACTGAATGGTTCCTTGGTTCCCCTGAATAGTTCCAGGGGGTCGTGCTGCGGACCCCTCCAGGGCCCTGAGCAGAGGGCCAGGAAGGAGGACAAACGAGCCAGCCATCTGCAGGCCAGCGTAGGGCAGGGAGGGCCGAGGTCAGTCCTGTCCTCCTGGCCAGGAGGGCCCCCTTGGCCCATGAAGTCAAGCCCGGCACCCACACCTCCCTCCGGCTCCAGGGAAGGAGAGGCCACTAGGCCTCATAAGCAGCTTCTGAGTGCGCCCCCCCTTCTCAGCGGGGCCTGCCCCTCGCCCCAATCCTTGCTGTGGGCTTGGCAAGGCATCCTCCTGGAGGCCCTGTGAATGCCCACTTCTTTTTCCAGGAAGAGGGGCCCTGTGGCCTATGCTTCTCAGAAGCCATGGCTGCTGAATGCCACCGTGGAGGAGAACATCACCTTTGAGAGCCCCTTCAACAAGCAACGGTAAAAGCCCCCACCCCGGGAAGGAGGGAGGACTTGGTCGGGGCAGTTTTATCCAACCTGCCCAGCCTCCACTGCCTCAGCAAGCTTCCCGGATGCCCTTCCCCCCAACCCCCATCCATCCTGCTCTCCTTCA
>NW_022103958.1:34641241-34668085 GCF_000313985.2 Echinops telfairi
CCCCCCCCCCAGCGATGATGATAATGGCCAATATCAGCAAGCTCTTAGCACGCACCAGGCAGGGCGCCAAACTGTGTGCATACGTCTTCTCCTCTCACGGCGGATGACAGCTTCAACAGGCAGATCCTGTTAGGAACCCCCTGAGAGTCCCCGGTGCAGCAGACAGTGATGGGCTTGACTGCTGAGGAAGGTTGGCAGTTCAAACCCAGCCCGAGGCCCCGCAGAAGGAAGCCCTAGTGCCGGGCTTGCCCGTTAACCCTGGGGGCTGTGGCTCTGCTCTACGCGGTCCTTCCGGGGTCACCATGAGTGGGCATCAACTCACCAGCCATGGGACCATTCTCCCCATCTCATGAATGGGAACCCTAAGCTCGCCGAGGTCGGGGCACTTGCTGAAGAGCATCCTGGCACTAAATGACAGGAAAGGGACTCACGTCCAAGACCACCTCACCCGGAAGGACACCTTTGTCACCAAGCCCCTCTCAGGCCTCCGTGAACCCTGGCTGGCACTGGCCCAGGTTAAAGGCTGGTGAGGGAAGTATAACAGACTGAGCAAATATTTGCCCAGCCATCATCATTAGTGCCCACGCCAACCACCCGTGACTTCCCTCCAGTGCTCTAAGCACGGCTCTGGCTGCGCAGGGATGGTGGGGCCCTCCTGTCACTTGCCTGACATATTTGCCCCCGTCCAATTTCATCTTTCCAATATTTAACTTGCCCCGAGACTGCTCGAGACACTGACCGCAGCTCTTTTCGGGCTCACGTGGTGTTTGCTCCCGCCTGCTCGGGAGGCCCCTGCACACTGTGGATCGACCCCGGGGGACGGCTGCCCAGAGACTAATGACCTTGGATAAGAGCTCCGGCCCACATTTGGCCAGGCTGGTCAGCTGTGCCCCTGCCCCCACCCACTCCAGGTACAAAACCGTCATCGAGGCCTGCTCCCTGCAGCCAGACATCGACATTCTGCCTCATGGAGACCAGACCCAGATAGGAGAACGGGTCAGTAGCTGCCTCCGAAGGGTTTCCTCAATGCCAAGTCCCCCTGACTCCCACTGCCCCCATCCATGGGTGTCCCTCCTCAGCACCCCTCCCGGGCCCCCTACTCCTCCTCAGTGACTGAGAATCAGGAGACTGCAGAGTGTAGAGCTGTCTGCAGCGGGGTTAAAGATGATTTATATGAGCCCTGGGTGACTGGGGGCTGTCCGTGGTGGGTTTTCAGGGCTACTTGGTGGGCACGGTTAACGGAGAGTTGAGGAGGACTTCACCTCTCCTTCATTCGGGTGACAAGTGCCTATCGAGAGCCCATGTGGCACTGTGCCAGGCCCAGGATTCTGCGGTTTGTGTCCATTCTCCAGGTGGGACCCCTCTTCCGGGACTCCTGTGGCAGCCCTCACTGCTGCCAGTCCTCCTTGGGTGTCATTTGCATCCCTCTGTCCTCTGCCTTGGTTCCCACTGGTCAGATGGTGCTTAGTAGAACTTGATGGTGAAGCGTCCAAGGATCGGGGATTATGCTCCTCCCTTGCTTCTGAATGAATTCAGAAGCCTGCAAACATTCCTCTTCTGTGCAGGGAAGGAGGGGTCGAAGAGCCCAGAGCGCGCAGTCAAGTAGGGGCCTGGCCATGCTCCCCTGGAAGGGACATGAGGATATGAACTGTTCCTTCTCTTTGGTGACAGGGCATCAACCTGTCTGGGGGTCAGCGCCAACGCATCAGTGTGGCCCGAGCCCTCTACCAGCACACCAACGTCGTCTTCTTGGTGAGTGCTTCTTTCCTACAGAAACTAAGCGTTTCAACACGGCGACATGAGACCGGGCTCATGAGCTCTCCTGCCCCTATTCTTGCCAAACTCTGTGTCAGGTCCTTCGGCAAAATTAAAGGATTCCTAAGCCTCAAGGATTCAGAAAAACAGCTCATCTACACTGAGGAGCCCCCACTCAACTCAGGGCCAGGCTTTGCGGCACAGACTCTGGAGGGTCTTATCCAGGGAGTCAGTGTGGAGGGAGGCATGTGGACAGGATGTTGGAACAAACGTCAGGGCCCCAGGGCCCTGCTTGATTTCCCTCCCCCTACAGGCGCCCTGGTGGCATAGTGGTTACCAATGAGGCTGCGATCTGAGCGCTGAAAGGTCCTCAGTGTGAAACCACCAGCCGCTCCGCTCCTCGGGAGAAAGGCAGGGCTTTCTACTCGTGGGAACTCACAGGGGCAGGTCTACCCTGGGTTGCATTGACTCGACCACAGTGAGTTTGGAGTGTGTGTTTGTTTTTAACACAGACACGCTCTCCCCGCTAAACCAGTTTCCAAGATACAAGACGCAGGAAGGGTTGAGACTGAGTAGGACGTCACAAAGACCGAGGAGCACTCCAGGCAGAGGGAATCACCTGGGCAAAGGCCTGAAGTGCCACGTTCCCTGGAGCCCTGGGGCGTAGGATGGGGCAGGTGGTAGGTGAGGCCGAGAAAGGAGATCTGGGTAGGCTATGAAGGGCCTGGAATATCACATAAGGAAGTTGGACTCGATGGACAATGGGGAGCCCGGAAGGATTAGGACCAGTCGGGAAGTTGAGTGATTACAAATCTGTTTGGGAGTGATAACTGCCAGCAGCCCATTTCAAGACAAAGCCACTGAGGCCCAGAGAGGCTAGGTGAGTTGTGCAAAGGCCGCCCAACCAGTTAGTGTCAGGCAATTATAACTCAGGTGGTTCTTATCCTCACTGTCACCCCTGTTTCCATACCTGTTCCTCCCGCCTTTCTTCTGCCCAGGATGACCCCTTCTCAGCTCTGGATATCCATCTGAGCGACCACCTGATGCAGGCTGGGATTCTTGAGCTGCTCCGAGATGACAACAGGACAGTGGTCCTAGTGACCCACAAGCTGCAGTACCTGCCCCATGCGGACTGGGTGAGGGGTCCTTCCTGGGCCAGGGAGATCTGAGGAGGGAGCAGTTTGGCATCTGTGCCGGGGCCAGCCAGGTATAGGGGAAGCAATGACTGAAGGCCGCAGAGCAGCAGAGACCATCATTAGACGGCTTCATGCAGACTGGATGGCACCCGATGGGGCAGCGCAGGGAGGGCCCTGCTCAGGTAAGGGTTGGCTGTCACCTGGCACTGTCCAGTAAGCATTAGACTGTCACAAGGTTGGCAGTTCAAACCCACCAGCTGCTTCAAGGACGTCTCTGCTCCAGTCAAGAGTGACAAACTCAGAAACCCTACACAGGGCCGCTGTGAGTCAGAATCAATTTGAAAGGCCGTGGGTTTTGAGTAGATCCACCGATGGGCCCCAGCCTGGCTTCTGGATGCACACCAAGAATTCTTAGAAGGAAGCCCATACTTCGGTCCTGCCTTCTGCGGCTTCCTGCCACTCAATGAGCCACCTATGCCTTTTGGAAGGGAGCCATCCCACCTTCAGACTTAGCAGAGGTAGATGGGTTTTGGTTAGGATCATATGGAAAACATAAAAGTAAACAATAGTGATAGAAACTTCAAAACAGCGCCCCCAAGATGCAATTTTATAAAACTACACATTAACCAAACCCCTATAATATTCATTGTGCAGACTTGGACTAATTAGAAAGCACCTAATTTTTAAATGCAAGTCAAGTGACTTTCAAAATCTAGGCCTTGCCTGACATCCTGTGTCAACCAGCTTTGAGGCCCACCCCAGAGTTTGAAACCTGTGCCACACGATCTTGCCCAAATAAATCCACATGAGAGAAGAACACCCCTACCCCCACGTTAAAAATACCAAAAAGAGAAATCCAAACTATTAAAACAGAAGCAGAATGTTTTTTCTGAGCCTCCGTGGTGACCTGAGTGAGGCGGTTCAGGACAATGCTAAGTCAAAAACGCAGAGGGACCCGATCACCCTGTCCGCAGGGCTCCCAGACGGGGCCTCCTCAGCCCCCCTATGAGATGGGTGGGAGTGACAGGCAGATGGGGTGGGTGTCTGAATAGAACACAAGTCTAAATGATGTTCTCATTGAGTGTTTCCAGTTGACTTGAAACATGGTCTATTGATTTTTTTAAAGGTGTGGCCACACACACTTAGACCAGCAGATGTTTTGCCAAGTGCTGGTGGAATCTACCATCAAAAGTAGCACAGAATGGTGTGCAATTAGCCCATTAAGTGTACGAAAACCACCGTCACTGATGGAGCCCTCCAGGGGGACCAGCTAGTGTGAGCAGGACATACTTTTTTGCTCTCGTCCATCACAGGCTGTTCACTGAGGACTAGCCCCCAGGTGTATCAACTTCTGGATCCTAGGAGTACAATGGGGAAAGTAGGTCGTCACCCTATGGCCACGGCGTTAGGGAAGCTGTAGGTTGCATAAGGTGACAGAAGGAACATGCATACCACTGTCTCGGGCCCCTTGGTCCGGCGGCAGGGGTGTAGCTGACAGGCACTTGCCCTCCCCAGCCAGCCCCTGGGCCAGGTACACGTCTGCCTTTTCAGATCATCGCTATGAAGGACGGCACGATCCAGAGGGAGGGCACACTCAAGGACTTTCAAAGGTCTGAGTGCCAGCTCTTTGAGCACTGGAAGACCCTCATGAACCGGCAGGACCAAGAACTGGAGAAGGTGAGTGTTCCCAAGGTCCCTTAGCCTCCCCTGGGGGAGAAAGTACAGCTGGACCCTGAGCTCACGGAGGCTTCCTGTCCTCACTGCCCCCAAAGGACAGGGGTGGGAGCTGGGCATGAACTCGCTCTCAGTGGGAGAAAGCCAGCACTGCGCCGGCTTCCTGGGGCAGAGCGAGGTCGGCACCTAACCCTAGTCAGATCCTAAACTAGTCAGATGCCATTCAGTTACACATTTCAGAAAATCAGCTGGAAAATGGCTAAATAGCTACAGGGGAAAAAGAAGGAATTGAGGATTTCTTGCTAATGGACCAACAAAAAAATCCAGATGTATCATAGCTTCAGGGAGCTTTAAGTAGGTCCACCTTGAAACTGGATCCAGTATAACTGGATCTAGGGGGTCGAACAAAGTCATCAAGCGCTGTTTCTCTCCATCTCTTGGCTCTGCCCCCTGCACATTGACTTCAGTCTCACGGTGACAGTGACTGCCCTCAACATCTCAAGTGTATATTCTCCCAGCACAGAGGTCAGCCAAGAGCTAGGGAGAGAGTGTCTCCTTTTTAATAGTTCAGCTAAAGTCTCAAGGCAAACCCTCATTGTCCAATTTGGTCATGTGTCCACCTTCTGAACAAATCACTGTGATCGCAGATATCTAATGTGATGATTGGGCAGTCCTGGGTCACATGCCCACCTTGGAGCCAAAGAGAGTGACCAGTCCCACTGGAATCATAGAGACTAAGAATGGGACAATGTGGTCCCCAACCAGGATGTTGGGGTGCTGTTAGCTAAGGAATGGGTAGGAGTAAATTTTAAGCAACACCAACAGGGGTGTGTTCCCTAACAGCGCCACTTAGTGGACTCCATTGGCCATGTGAGTCAAGAGTTAAATGTCACCTGGTACAGTCACCTTGTGAGTCACCCTAGCTTCCTCCTTAGAGGTGCCAGGGATGCATCCTGAAGTGGTGGGTGGAGAGAATGGGAGTGACTGACACTCTTTGGGCACCCTTCCAGGGCCCCATCAAGGCTGCTTCCTGGTTCATTCAGGGGGCTGGTGAGGCAGCCTGTGAAGTGTCTTTTCCAGCCACCAGCTGTGGGACCTATCTGCCTACCACTGAGCACAAAAACGCCAACCTATCAGCTGTATTTGGGAGACCCTCAGCTCCCAAAACATCCATTTCATTAAGCCTGCAATTCCACTATCCAAGTCATTCTTGAAAGATTTTCTTCTGTCCCTTGAGAGCAGGAGTGCTTTGCTAAGATGCAGGCACTTCCGCGGGCTTCTGGGGCTATCCAAGGTGAGCATGGGGAGCAGAGGTGTGGGTAGGTGGAGGCAGCAGGGTCCGGCTGGCAGGAAACAGACCCTGGTAGGTTCTGGGGGGGAAGAATAGAAGGCGGGGTTGGAGGGAGCCTCCGAAGCCAGCATGGTGTCACACAGAACCAGGCTTCCATCCTGTCTCTTGAGGGGCGGCCTCTCTAGGCCCGTCTTCTAGGACTGCCACACACTCGGGTGGGCTCACGAGCATGCAACACGTTGCCACCTGAAAGGCCTGTGCAGACACAAAGCCATCGTGTCGGTGGATGTTCCTCTGGTTGGTGGTGTCTCCCAGATATAATCAGGAGGGCCTGTGGGCACAACCTGGATTCTCTCCTCCTCCTGTCTTGTCTCCGGAGCTTGGCCCCAGGCTGTGGATGGCTGCCCAAGTGCATGCTTAATAACAAGCAGACTTAAGCTCAAAACCCAGCCCCAAGGAGTATCTGCAGAATGGGCATCAGAAAGCCAGCATGGACGTGAGGAATAAATGAAATAACACGTCCGGAATCCTTCATACAGTGCCTACGTTTGGTGTAGCATTCACGGATCACTGGGAGAGCAGCCGTGAGTCATCAGTCACGGCTCCTGGGCTGCTGCCTCTTGAACCCTAGAACCTTCAGTTCTGAAGAGTCTGCCCTGAGCCCCCTGAGCCCTCGCCCCAGGCTGTTCATTTACACTCCCCGGTCTGGCCCCCTCCCTCTGAACCTGTAAGCTAGCCAGATGCTTCGCGGCAGAAGAGTGCCCTACCAGGAGCCCTGGACCCCAGCTGCCACTCCTTCCTCCTGTGGTTTGGGTCATCAAGAGTCCAGAAGGCCAGGCTAGCCCAGGGTCTGATACTCTTCCCAGTTCAGAGCCAATAGGCTGGTCTCAGAACTATGCTGGTCCTTCCCCGAGGGAAGGGCAACCTGGCACCTTACAACAGGCCTCCCCATGGCCATCCACACTCCTCTACCCCTCCTCCCTACTTTGTACACCCTGAAGATGTCCACACATGTGTCCTTCAGGAGACCGTCATGGAGAGAAAGGCCCCAGAGCCATCCCAGGGCCTGCCCCGGGCCATGTCCTCTAGAGATCGCCTTCTGCAGGATGAAGAGGAGGAGGAAGGTACCAACAGTGGGGCTGGGTGGGGGGTGGAGGTGGGAGGAGATTCCAGCCTAAGGCCTGGCCAAGTGTGGTCTACTGAGATGGGTGGGGGTGGGAGGGTCCTCCTGCGTGATGAGACAGTGGGCCGTCGATGAAACCCCCGTGCACCTCCATTTTCCCTTGTGTCCTTGGGGACCCCCTGGTTCATCCCCAGAGGGGTGTGGGGCGGGGGGGTCAAGCCACAGCATGTGTCCTGCAGAGGAGGCAGCTGAGAGCGAGGACGAGGACAACCTGTCTTCCGTGCTGCACCAGCGCGCCAAGATCCCATGGCGAGCCTGTGCCAAGTACCTGTCCTCCGCCGGCATCCTGCTCCTGTCCCTGCTCGGCTTCTCCCAGCTGCTCAAGCATATGGTCCTGGTGGCCATCGATTACTGGCTGGCCAAGTGGACCGACAGCGCCCTGAACCTGAACCCCGTGGTCAGAAACTGCTCCCTCAGCCAGGTGCCGCCAGCTGACCCCCAGCCCTGGCTGGGTGTGAGGGAGTAGTGGGTACTGAGCCAGCAGACAGCCCCAGAGACCCACCTTGTTCTCTGCCCGGTCACAGGAGTGCTCCCTCGACCAGACAGTCTATGCCATGGTGTTCACAGTCCTCTGCAGCCTGGGCATCGTGCTGTGCCTCGTCACGTCTGTGACCGTGGAGTGGACGGGGCTGAAGGTGGCCAAGAGGCTGCACCGCAGCCTGCTGAACCGCATCATCCTGGCCCCCATGAGGTACCACCCTGCCCGGGCCGCTTCTGAGCCTCACTTGGCCCATCTGTAAGATGGGGAACAGATGACCTCCGTCCCTGGGTAGTGTGCAGTTTGCTCGGGGATCACTAGAACAGAAAAGATGGTGGCTAAACCCACCCAGTAGCTCCGGTGACCTGCTTGGGAAAGATGGGTGCTATCGCATAGCAAGGGGCCCCACAGGACGAAACAGAACAGTCCTCAGCGGGTTTCCTGGGCCCGCCTCATTACAGAAGGAGACCCCCGCCCCAAGCTTGTCTCCCTCTGGGTGACTAGTGGATTCGAACCACAGACCTTCCTTCTAGCAGCCAAGCATGTAACCATTCTGTTGCCATGGCCCAGGCAACCCTACGGGGCAGTTTTACTGGGTAACACCCGGGGGACCAGGAGTCAGAGTGGACACCATGGTGACAAGTTTGGTGGGGTGCTTTGGCCGAAGGCTGGTGGGAAGGGCCCAGGGACACAGTGTGGGTGGATGTACCCTCAGAGCAGGCAGCAGGCAGAGACTAGTATTTGCTCGGCCGGGCATGCCAGGCACTCTCTATGGTTATCTGACCCCATTGTCACATGGCTCCTCAGGGCGAATGTCTGTGAGTGCTGGGTAAACGTGAGCTTCCCTTCCCTAGGCAGGTGCCACCTACCCAAGGCCACCTGCCCTGCCCCCCGCCTCTCTCCCCTCCCTCAGCCAGAGTCTCTGCGCTCTCTGCTCCATCTTTCTGTAAGTCCAAAACTGCTCTTAAAAATGAAGTCTGTTACCACGTGCACACGCAGACAGGCTGGTTGGTCGCTCACCGCTGACTGCCCTCTGTCACGCTTCAGCCCCATGTGCGGTCTCCACGGCCCACTGACCTGGCCTCAGAGCTTACTTATCCTCTCCTGCCCCAGATTGGCGGTTCTAAGGTTCTCCGCTTGGGGTTGGGCCAACTCCGGGTCACAGCAAGGTGGCTTTGTGGGGTCAGCCTGCCGGCAGGCTGTCCCCAGGGCTCTGTTCTCTAGACGGGTTGGCTCTTGCTCCAAGGACTGTGTGTCCCCAGGAGGACAGCTGCACAGTGACTCAGGCCAACCTAGGAGCCGAGAAAGATGGCCGCAGTCACCCGCGGGCTTGAGAGAGGCTATGGAGGGGCCGAGCCCTCGTCATGGGGTGCACACAGCCAGGGAGCTGAGAGTATTCTCAGGGCCACAGGCCAGGTGTCTGTAGAACTGCAAAGGTGACAGTCCCCTCCCTGGGGAGCCAGACAGTCTGCAGAGACGCTGGAAGAAATAACTACTCTCCTTCAATAAACAGGAAGTGAATGAATAGACACATGAGTAACTGCTCTCCTGGTTGCCTCCTAGGTTTTTTGAGACCACACCCCTGGGCAGCATCCTGAACAGATTTTCATCAGACTGTAACACCATTGACCAGGTACATAGGACCCGCCCCTGGGGGCTCTTTCGTCTGCTGCAGCATTTCCCGGGACCAGGTGATAGGGACCCCTGTGTGGGAAACCCAGAGTCAGCACTCCGGTCTGATTATAAAACAGTCCAGGACCTGGGGTCCCTCTGGTGAGACATTACTATCCAGCTGGGGGAACAGGGACCCCTGTGGCTTTTCTCAGAGACCCCACTGGTTCACGCCAGTCAGCCTGCAGTCGGTTCCCAGCCTCAGTGACCGATTCTGTAGAAGACTGTTCATTGACATTCATCCCACCTGCATTTCTTTTTCCATTGTGCTAGACGGTCAGAAAGCACAGAGCTCTGCTCCAGGGGCACTTACAGTGTAGCTGGAGAGGTTCAGACGTGTGCATGCCCGAGACCGAGAGAGGGGGCAGAGCACGGTGGCTGGGATCACTGAGCCTAAGTACAGACCAAATCACACAGGACCTTCCGCCGCACTGAGAGGTTCAAAGTGCAAGTGTTGGTTCTCAGGGCTTGGTTTCGCGGCTCCTTCGAAATGTGCCCCAACCCTGTAGGAAAGAGACTTAATTCAAAGAGATGCTTTGTGGGAACAGAAACTCCCTGAGGGAGTGTGGAGCATTCCCAGAGGTCTTCCTTCCCGGAGCTCGGCACTGCCTGGCCCTCACGGTCCCCCTCTCCCTTCCCAGCACATCCCATCCACGCTGGAGTGCCTCAGCCGCTCCACCCTGCTCTGCGTCTCCGCCCTGGCTGTCATCTCCTACGTCACGCCCATGTTCCTCATCGCCCTCCTGCCCCTGGCCGTCGTATGCTACTTCATCCAGAAGTACTTTCGGGTGGCATCCAGGTGAGGGAAGCCTTTGCCAGCCCCGGTTGGGGGTGGGAGGGGGTGATGCCTGGGTAGCTTGTACCCATATTGGAATCAGCATCACAAAAGAAATAAAGGCAATGGCATTCCTATCCCATGGCTCTGACAGAAACCCTGGTGGCATAGCAGTTACGTATTGGGCTGCTCACTGCAAGGTCAGCAGTTCGAAACCACCAGCTGTTCCCTGGGAGAAAGGCGAGGCTTTCTACGTTCATTAAGAGTTACAGTCTCAGAAACTATTGTGGCGGGGTGGGGGGGTGGGGGGGTGCAGTTTTACCCTGCCCTATAGCGTTGGAACTGACTTAATAGGAGTGAATTTGGAGAGAATACACACACACACACACACACACACACACACGCACACACACACACACGCACACACACTGCACAGTGAACATGAGTACTGCTTCCTCAGAGTTAGGGCAGCATTGGAATTGCTACATCCAGTTGAGCACATGTCTATGTCGCCCTTATACTCTGCCAAAATACTTCCAGGGGGTCGGGTGATTCTGATTGCAAATGGGAGATTTCATCAGTGGGGGGCGGTCAGAGAGCACCTACAGCAGTCACACTGCCCAGCCCAGGTGGTCCTGGGGGGGGCCACCCACAGCCACCCTCATCGATCACATTTGTCCTCATGAGTGTTGAGCCACATCCCCCACTCTCTGATGATGCTGGGTTTTCTCAGAAAATTCTCCAGAAAGTTCTTTCTGAGAGTCCTTCTCTGTAAGCCGGTGAATTGTAGGGAACGTTGGGAAGTACCTTGAGGCCAGTGTTCCTCAGACTGCCGATTACATCCCATTAGCGGATCATGAAATCAATATTGTGGCTCACAACCCAACCTTTTCTTTTTTAAAAAAATGAATTAGAACGGTAAGCTGCTCCCCATGAAACCTCGGTGTGGGTTGTGTTAGGCTGTGTGTGTGTGTGTGTGTGTGTGTGTGTGTGTGTGTGTACTGATTGGCGATGTTAGATGTCTTTTCTTACTCTGGGCTGTGGTCAGAAGGCTAAGTACCTCTCCCCAGGGCACAGAGTTGGTTAGAACTGAAGACAGAATGCTGATTATCAACCAACATAATTCAATTCAGATCCATTTTGGCCATAATTACGTTGCCCAGAAGTATCAACATTTGTGTGTAAATGGCTTTGGGCCCGTGTGGTCCAGAATCCCTTGGCAGCCAGGAGGAACAGAACGTGTTGATATTTGCAAGACAACAGCGGCGTCTTAAACACTTGTGTGAGTGGTTCCACACCGCTCTGTTCTCTGCCAGAAGAGCCACCCTGTTCCCCTGGCACCCACTCTCTCCCTGGAGACACTTTGTCCAGGAATTGGCTTCCTCCGTCCCCACCTGGCCTCCCAGCTCGAATGCCCTTTGAGAAGGTGCAGAGTGACAGGCATTGATTTCTGGCTCTGTGGACACCTCAGGTGTTTCCTCCCCTGGAACTCTTTCCACCAGGCCATGACTCACTGAAACCGATTGTGGGGTGGGGTGGAGGGAGGTGGGGGGCAGCGTGTTGAACACTTTTCGTTTGGTCTTTCAGTCCTCCAACAGGCTGTTTGGAGGCTGGGAATGTTCACTTGTGAGATGAAACTAGCCCTGCCCGCCAGCCTGGCCCAGAAGCCAGGGGTGCAGCAAACGTGCGCAGCCAGGTAGAGGCGCAGTGAGGCAGGCGAGGCCCAGGACGGTGAGGGCTCTGCCTCCTCGTTCCGTAACCGCGCCGCTCTCGCCTCCCAGCAGCTGTGTGGTGGTGTCACGGGTCGCCCTTCACAGACGAGGAAACCGAGGCCCAGGGAGGGAACATCATTTGCCCCCCACACGTATAGGGATGGAACGAGGACTCCGCGCAGGTGCAGCTCTGAGCCCGCCCGCTTGACCCTCCTGCTCTGTCCCTCCCCCGGCACAGGGACCTGCAGCAGCTGGACGACACCACCCAGCTCCCGCTGCTCTCCCACTTCGCAGAGACTGTGGAAGGCCTCACCACCATCCGGGCCTTCAGGTAAGCGCCCAGGGGCCAGGGTCACAAGGCTTTATCTCTGAGTTCCTCTTAGGAAGGCCCAGGGCACACCTCCCTCCCCTCCTCAGCTCCAAGGGGTCAGCTCGTGCTGCATGACCCCCGCCTCCCCCAGCCTCCGAGAGAAAGTCCCCAGCCCGGCAAGCAGCCCTGCACTAAGGCTGAGCGTGAAGGAGCGAGGCCAGGGCCGGGACGGTCTTCTCACATCAGTGCTAGAAAGGCAAGGTTACCTGGTTCCACCCCAGTGCCGTCTTCTGTTGAGAATCCCCAGGTGCCAAACCCTGTACTCAGTATGTCACGTGCCTGCCGCCCTCATTCTGCACTTCGACCCGAGGCAGTGGGCAGAATCATCCCCATCCCACCGACAAGGAAACTGAGGTGCAGAGCGGTTATGTAACCTCTCCATGTGAAGTCCTGCGAAGTCCAGGCGTGTGACCTAGTGGTTCATGCAGCAATCACAGACGGAGCACCTCCCTGGAACTAAGCCCTGCCCCGGACACCAAAAGGACGCAGATGAGTCCGACAAGCCTCAGAGCCGCAGGCGTTCACGGCCCGGGTTCTAAGCAGGCAGCAGAAACCCATGGGGGGCAGTGGCGGAGGGAGAAGGGTGGTGGGAGGAGAGGAGGGAGGCGTCTTGGAAGACTTCCTGGAGGAGGAGTCCTTGAAGCTGAGGCTCAAAAGATGGGTTAGAGTTCTCCGGGCTGGAGAGATTCCCCCAAAACCTTCAGTGACCGCACCACCCTCCCACCACCCTGAGTGGTGATGTAGGACCAGACAGGCACATCTGAAGCTGCTTGGGAGAGGAGAGGATTGTGATCTGACCTCCGGCTGATTAGAGGGCACCTCTCCTCCAGCCAGGCAGGCCAGAGACCCCTGACCCAGATGGTTGGGCTCAGGCCTCTGCGCCTCACCTAGGTTATTTTTAGAAGGCATAACCACACACACATGCATGCAGCGTGGCAGGGACCATGCAACACCAGCCCCCGTGTCCAGGAGTAGCCTCCAGAGGCTCAAAGACCAGCTGAGAGGCGTGCTTCTCCTCCCCTCCCCCACCAAATTTCCAAAGGCCAGCCACAGCCCTGGGAGAGGAGCCCAGCCAGCCCAACCCCACCGGCCTCTGCTCATACCCGCAGGCCCTGGGGGGGGCCAGTGGGAAGACTACTTCGCAGGGGTCCTGCTTAAGAAAAGCAAAACCGAGCTCCAAACTGGCCTCAGCTCTGTCCCCACCACCCATCCCTTCCAGCCCCCTACCAGCTTGCGACATCATCCACACACAAGCTCCTTGGAGGCCAGCAACTGCCTTAAGAGTCACCACCAGGCCTCCTCTCCTAAGCCTGAACTTTCCCCCACTCCTTCAGCCTCCATGGGCAAGACCCTCCTGGGAGTAAATCCCAGCACCCTGTAACCCCCTGAGCCAAGGCTGACTCAGGCCAAGCCTGTGCTGAGCCAGAAGGAGCCCTGCCAGCGAGGCCTCCACACCCTGCACTTACATGATGGGTGATTTTCAAACCAATTAATTGGCTCTAGCCCAGTGGCCTGCCCTGCTGACAGCTAACTACCATTTATTGATGGGGCCCTTCCTGTGTGCCAGACACTATGCAGCGGGCAGAACCTACATTCCTGCCTTTACTCCCCCCAACAGCCCCTCACGTGGGCTGGAGCAGCCACGTGCTACAGAGGGAGAAAACCAGACTCTGCTGGGTTCCAGCCCAAGTTCCCGTAGACAGTGAGGGCTGGTGTTCAGCACGGACCCTCTAGTCATTCCTGAGACACCCTGCTTTCTCCCCCAAGAGTTGCAAGAGTGTCCCAGCATGTGGCTGGTGTTTCAGAGTTGTGTCAGACCTCATGGGAGGAAGTACTCTTCCCATTTTACTGTTGAGGAACTGGGTCTTAAGGAAGGGTGATCAGACTCCAACCTGGGCCTGCATGCCTCTATGGCCGGAGGCCTAGCCTCAGCCCTCAGGCACCCAGTGTCCCACTCAGAAGCTCACAAGCCGCACACACACACACACCTCTTGGTGTCCCCCCTTGCCTCTTCCCTCTGACCCTCATTCCGACGTGTGCTCACACATACACATATACATACGCGTCTCCCGACACCCACTCACTGAAACGCTTTAGATACAGGATTTTGCACTCAGTTCAGACATACCACTCTCACACTCGTCTACCCCCTGGCTGTGCAATCGCACACCCTCTCACACCTCAGACTCACTTCACCACCCCCATCAGACACGCACGCTCCACCCGGAAGAATCAAGATGAGCAAACAGTGCCCAGGGGGAGTGACAAGCCGATGCCCAGATGCCCAACCCAGCGGGACTGAGTGTCCATGTGCCCTGAGGTTAGTCTTCAGACCCAGGGGTGCCCAGTCTCTTTCTAGTCATCATCAAGCGACTGCTCCTGCCCCCTCCCATGGGCCATGCTCAAGTCAGTCCGAGCCAGGAGTGGGGGGAGATGGCGCTAGCAAGCATGATGCTACCTGAGTCGGAGAGAAGAGGCAGTAACACAGGGAGGACATGTTGAGGATGTCGGAGCAGGAATGAGCCTCCCCAGAGTTCGGTGTACTGAGAGATCCCCTGAGAGGTGGATCACTGGGGAAGGCTCCTTTCACCATCCATGCATACATTCTGTATTCAGCCTAGTGTCCGTGTGTTAGGCTGGGTGGACTAGAGAAACAAATCCAGGGGTCCTCCTTCCTAGAAGACCACACCCTCAAGGAGGCACTGTCCATCAGGCTGGGACCTGACTGGCGGGGTAGATTCCACCGCCACACTCCCCAACATCTCCAAGTTTACATACAAGCATCTAACTACCACCACCGGGCTCTGGAAATACCTTGGTGAGCAACACAGACATGATTTTGGTCCTCCTGAAGTGTACAGTCTAGTGAGGAGATGGATTATACCGACGATGAGGAGAGCAGGCTTCAGAGAAAGAGAGCAATAAGGGGGAGAGCGCTATGGAGCAGAAGCCACTCAGTGGCAGTGGGTTGGGGTTTTTTTAACCATAGGAAAGGTAGTGGCGCCCCGAAGATTGAGAAGGAGTCAGCCTTGTGAACGAACAGCGTGTGCAGAGGGGTGGGTAAGCACTTGGTATTGTCACACAACTGAAACATGGCTGAGGTGATTGTAGCATGGCGATCCAGGGCCCTTGTGGCATGGGAGAAGGTTAGGAGCTGATTCTTTATCCTGAAAGCAAAGTTCTGAAGTTCCATTTAGAACCTCTGCGTTGATGTTCTAAGCCTGGGGAGAGAGATGGTGCCACCTGGCATGTAGAAGGATTCTGCTGGCTACTGTGCAAGACAGGGGACTGTCCAGAGACAGCAGGCAGACCTGTTATATAGCTGGTACTGTAATCCAGGTAAGAGCTGGTGGTGAGCAGGAGGTCTGAGAGAGGTGGGCAGAGCCAAGGGCTCTTTTAGAAGTAGAAATGAGAGGACTTGACAATGGGTCTGGTGTGGGTTCAGGAGGAGCCCTAGGTGGCTTGCATAGTGGCATGACGGAGAAGCTCTGTTGTCATGGGGACGATCCAGAGAGGAGACCTGGTCTTGAGGTGGACACAGGAGGACTCTCAGAGGAGTCTCTTGACCGAGTGTAACGAGGATCAATGAGTTGGCATTCGTTGGATGGCAGAGGCAGTATATTTGGGGGTGGTGAGACCGACATGGCCACTTCTCACAGTGAGGAGAGTCTCAGGGACTTTGTGGACCAACATTACTCCTTCAGACCCTCTTCACCTGCCCTCCAGGTACGAGGCCCGGTTCCAGAAGAAGCTCCGTGAATATACAGACTCCAACAATATCGCCTCCCTCTTCCTCACAGCTGCCAATAGATGGCTGGAAGTTCGCATGGCAAGTGCTGCTCAGCCCGAGTGGGGTCCCCAGACGAGGCTCGGATGGTCGTGTGGAGCCAGACCAAGGGCCAAATACAGACCCGAGGGTGGGAAGACAATGGATTGTGTGTGCACAGTGGACACACCCTGGGCCACCCAGAGTCTGCCCCAAGACCCTTCTCACTGAATCACTTGCCTGCGGGGTTGGGTGTCTGAAGGGTGTGAAAAACAATGGTCGTGTGTGTGTGTGTGTGTGTGTGTGTGTGTGTGTGTCTGTGTGTGTGTGTGCGCGCGCCTGTGTCTAAAGGGGGTCATGTGAGGTTAGGAAAGAAATCGAGACAAGGGAGTGGGGATAAGTGATGGGCCTTTGAAGGGACTACAGTGGAGGAATGGCGTCAGAATAGGTATGGACTACGGAATATAAAACTGATGATTCGTTCTGCAAACCTCCACCAAACTCACAACAGACTGCAGCGGTTCTCAGCCTGTGGGTCTCGACCCCTCTGGGGGTTGAACGACCCTTTCACCAGGGTCACCCGATTCATAACAGTAGCAAAATGACAGTGATGAAGTAGCAACAAAAATAATTTGATGGCTTGGGGATCACCACCACATGAGGAACTGTATGAAAGGGTCGCGGCATGAGGAAGGTTGAGAACCACTGCAACAGAGAGCCTTTTTAAGGAAGATCATGTGACACATAGATCGTGTGTTTGGGTGAGCCAGCTGATGAGGTACATGTGTGTCGGTGTGTACAGGTGGCTGGGGAGGAGGGCAAACACATGGTTGTGTGCACATGTTGTCTCCCTGAGGCCCTGGTGTGGTCCGATGATGATGATGATGATGATGATGATGTGTGTGTGTGTGTGTGTGTGTGTGTGTGTGTGTTTGGTGGGGCTAGGGTTGAACCTTGGCTGGCCCGCTCTCTGTCCTGGGAAAGGAGTGAGTATGTGGTAGGATGGGGGCCCTGTGGCCCTGCCCCCTGACTGCCCAGGTCAGCTCCTCTCCCTCCGCAGGAGTACATTGGCGCGTGCGTAGTCCTCATCGCAGCCGTGACCTCCATCTCCAACTCGCTGCACAGGGAGCTCTCGGCTGGCCTGGTGGGCCTGGGCCTCACCTACGCCCTTATGGTGAGCGAGCAGGGGCAGCAAGAGCCCAGCACCAGCACTCAGGGCCTCCCTGAGCCCCTTTCCCTGGGACAGACTCTGAGTTGATTTGAGTGTGAAGGAAGCCCAGGTGGGCTAGAGAGCATGCTCACAGGTCCCCCTTCACCGAAGATCCGTGTCCAAGAGACCGTGAGAAAGAGTCCACAGTCATCAGAACACCGTTCCTCTGACCTCCAGGGAAGGTCATGCTTCATAGCTAATGAAGGCAGCTGACGTCCCCTGAAGTCCCCTGCCCCTCATCTGTGAGAGGGGCCATCCCGGCGGCAGAAAATAGGAGCAGGTCACCCCCGTGGCCCATTGGGCCCCACTCTCCCCGCAGGTCTCCAACTACCTGAACTGGATGGTGAGGAACCTGGCAGACATGGAGATCCAGCTGGGAGCCGTGAAGCGGATCCACGGGCTGCTGAAGACGGAGGCAGAGAGTTACGAGGGGCTGCTGGGTGAGGGCCCACAGGAGGGGAGGGTTGGGGCTGGGAACCACAAAGGAGCCTGGGGGTACCGGGACACCCCTGGCATGAGCTGATTCCCAGCCTGCCCCCTAGCACCATCACTGATCCCGAAGAACTGGCCAGACCGAGGGAAGGTTCAGATCGAGAACTTGAGTGTGCGCTATGACAGCTCCCTGAAGCCCGTGCTGAAGCATGTCAACGCCCTCATCGCCCCTGGACAGAAGGTCAGCCCGCAGCTTTGCCCCAGGGGCGGCCCTCATGTCCAGTCCTCCCCATTTCCCCGTGGCCATCCTCCCAGCAGTTGGTCCGATCCCTGACAGACACTCAGGGCTTTGTCAGGGTACCCTGCATATGTTCCCAGGAGAGTCTCACACGGACACGCCTCCTGAGCTTCAGAGCGGAACTGTGAGAGAGAGGCTGCCCTGCTCCCTGATTCAACTCTCCCCCTCCCTCCTCCCTTCCCTGTGACTGCCACCCTGTCATTGTCTATGCCTGTCAGGCCCACTGTCTCTGGCTGCTGGAGGTGTCTCTGCCCTTGCCCCACTCATCCTGCTGTCACCGCCTCTCGCTCTGAAGTGATGGCTTCATTTCTGGTGATTCCAAAGAGGCAGGCGGTCCCTGCGCCTTAGCCAAGGCACCACACATCCTGCATTCATGCACTCAGCCCTCCCCTCTCATCCTCCCACCCCACCCCTACCCAGGCACCCCCAACTCCTCTGCAGCCAAGTACCAGACCCACATCGAGGCCCGGGCAAGTAGACATCTGCACCTCTGTCCAGGCTCTCGTGTCCTTGGGTGGGCACTTCAACACCCATGATGGGGAACACACCCAAGCCCAGGGCCCAGCACTGGCCAAGCAGAAACTAGCCCCGAAGACAGGCTGTGACCTCCCACCTCTGCTCAAAGCCTCAGAGTTAGGACAAGGGGGTCACCACTCCCAGCAGCCCTCAGACTGATGCCTGGTCCTGTCTCTCTAGATCGGGATCTGTGGACGCACGGGCAGTGGGAAGTCCTCCTTCTCTCTCGCCTTCTTCCGCATGGTGGACATGTTTGAAGGTGAGACCAGCCTCTGAAGACTAAGAAATCTCACACACACACACACACACACACACACACACACACACACACACGCCCAGCATGTACCCACAGACCCACAGTCCTGGTGTGTGGTCGGACTTCACACAGGAGGCCCAGTCCTCACGACCTTGCCCTGCCACCTCCTGAGGACCCTGGTCTCCGACCCTGCCTCTCCCAGCATGTCCCACCTGTGACACCATCTCCGTACAGGGCGAATCATCATCGATGGCATCGACATTGCCAAACTGCCCCTGCACACCCTGCGCTCACGCCTCTCCATCATCCTGCAGGACCCCGTCCTGTTCAGCGGCACCATCCGGTGAGGCCCTGTGCACTGCCAGCCCGACCTCAAGCTCGGCTCCCGCAGACGACGGGGATGGGTGACCCTGCTTGGCACCCAGTCAAGCTCTGGGCACTGTGGGCTGGCCCTTGTTCTTCAGAAGTTTCCCATTGACCCCCATGCCCTTCTCTTTCCCACTAGGCCTAGGCTGGCACCCAAGCCCACAGTTCTGGGATGCCTCCCTCACCCACAGCCAGCACATTGGGGTTCCCACCCCAGCCAGACTGCCCAAGTCAGTCAATTCCCAGTCACAGCTGCTTCCTTGGCCTCATCCTGTAGTATTAAATTAAATGTGGAGGGTGTGGGGGGCAGGGAGCCAGTTGAGATATATTGAGTATTATATTAAAGTCATCGAGAGCATGAGAGATACAATAATGCAATTAGACACAATTTATGGTAGCATTGCTCACCTCAGCCCAGCTTGATGGTCCATGTGGAGAGAGGGGGAAGGGAAGGAGGGCAAGGGAACAAGGGAGAGAGGATGGGAGAGGAGAGGGGGAGGAGAGGGGAACCAGAGAGCTCAGAGAGAGAGGTCAGAGAGGTCCGAGAGCTCTATATTGCTGACCCACACCTATATACCTTTTGGGGCATGCCAGCCCACTAATTACAGGTAGAGACATACTCACAGGGAGGGGCTACACTATAGGTTACACAGCAATGAGGGGTAGTCTAGGGGGTGGTCTCTGGGTCTCCATAGGAACCATTATCAGTAGGGTGAAAACTCTGCCTACAGGCACCTGTCCATTGTCCCCAGAGGTAGGGAGTAGGCCCACCCCTACAGCCGGGATGAGACAGCAGTCTGGCAACTGATTGCCCTGAGGGAGGGGGTGCTTACGGATCTGACCTCCCCCCACATCATCCTCTGTGAGCCCCAGGGATGGGCCCTGCCCCTCCCCACAGTGGGGTGTTCTGTGTCCCCTCCAGCTTCAACCTGGACCCAGAGAAGAAATGCTCAGACACTACGCTCTGGGAGGCCCTGGAGATCGCCCAGCTGAAGCTGGTAGTGAAGGCGCTGCCAGGAGGCCTTGGTAAGGACTCACCTGTTACGGGGAGGGGTGGGGGCTCTAAAGTAGGGGGCATACCTCACACTCAGGTCTTAGCCATGCCCAGAAACCAGTTAGCTCTCTCTCTCTCTCATTATATAAGTGACCTGTCTCAGGTCCCATAATTGGTCAGTTCCAGCCCAGTCTCTCCTGCAGGGGTCAGGGTGGGGTGTGGACTTGGGCTCCCGATGGGCCCAGCTGACAAGTCACTGCTATGACGTCAGTGTCCTCAGAACTGCCCTGCCTCCTCCCCCTGCCTGCCTCTTTCTGAGGCCTGACCAAGAAATCAAGGGCATAGGTCACGCAGCCAAAGTCCATATAGCCAGGAGGGTGGAGGAGGGTGTTGTGGGTTTTCTGAGGCTGCTGGAGCCGTGAGGTTGGCCAAGGCATGGGTGCAGACACTCACCCAGGACAGCCCTGCCCAGGCCACAGCAGCGCACAACTTCAGGGACCACCATTCGCATTGGTGTCCGGGCAAGTGGTGTCTGTGGAACTGTGCACACTTGGGTGTTGACGTGGCACACACCTGTACTCACGGATACACACCCAAACCTGCACCCTCTTACACACTTGCCTCACCACCCCAGCCACACCATCTGCCCTGCTCAGCCCTGTCCCCCACCCGCTGCTTTCAGATGCAATCATCACAGAAGGCGGGGAGAATTTCAGCCAGGGCCAGAGGCAGCTGTTCTGCCTGGCTCGAGCCTTCGTGAGGAAGACCAGCATCTTCATCATGGATGAGGCCACGGCTTCCATCGACATGGCCACGGTCAGTCCCCGGCCTGTCCACGGGGCAGAGGCCTTGTGGGGTGGAGGAGGCAGGGGAGGCCTGCATGTCAGCTTAGGGAGGAATGCACACAGCAGTCCTGAAGCTCAGGGCACCTTTAGTATCCAGAGTGGTTTGGGGTAGAAAGGGCAAACCGCTGGACACCCCAACACTGGATAGTCTTAGAGGTCATTCCTGCACATACTGCACACACACCGCACATACTGACTCCATCCCTGTCACACACACACACACTACACACTGCACACTGGGCCACATAGACTCCACACCACACGCCCACTGCACACTGGCCCATATAGACTCCATACCTCACACACAGACACACACACACTGCACATTGGCCCGTATAGACTCCATACCTCACACACAGACACACACACATACACTGCACACTGGCCATATAGATTCCATACCACATACACACACTACACACACACCACGTGCCTACACACAACCCTACACTCCCACATATCACACATGCAATGCACATACACCTTGCGCATACACAGCACACATACGCTCCCAGCCCCTGAGTGGTCAGTCCCTGGGGACCAAGGCCAATGAGAGGGTGAAGTGGGAGCTGGGCCCCACCTTCCAAAGCCAGGCCTGACCCCACCCACTGGGCAGGTGAGCCTGTTAACAGCTGCTGCCCCCACCTGGCAGGAGAACATCCTCCAGAAGGTGGTGATGACGGCCTTCGCAGACCGCACTGTGGTGACCATCGCGGTAAGGGTAATGGGGGGGTGGGGTGGGGGTGGAAACACGTGGGAAGAGGACAGCTACTAGTGGGGCAGCCCAGGGGCTCACCTGGCCCAGCTGGCAGTGCAGGGCAGGGAGTATGAGCAGCAGGACTTGAGGTGGAGTTTACACCTGTACTTCCTTCAGATCCAGCCCCTTTCTCCAGGTTCCAAGGCCCTACCTGACCCCCGGCAGCCCACTGAGCTAGGCTGGGTTACTCCCCCACTAGAAGTGGGAAGTAGGGTATTGGGAGTCTCTGCATCTTGAGGCCGGAAAGTGGGGGCAGAGTGGAGTCTGAATGAGGGGAGAGTTGGTGGTGTTAAAAGTTGGAGGGGACAGCACAGACACGGGGTGTCCTTCTCCCGGGTGCTGCGAGAGGGATGCCCATCAGCTGCCAGCCCGGCCCTGCCCACCCCTCCCAGCACCGCGTGCACACCATCCTGAGCGCAGACCTGGTCCTCGTCCTGAAGCGAGGCGCCATCCTGGAGTTTGACAAGCCCGAGAAGTTGCTCAGCCGGCACGACAGTGTCTTCGCCTCCTTTGTCCGAGCAGACAAGTGACCAGCTGCTGGCCCTCGAATACCCGCCCAGCCCTGTCCCTGGGTTTTCTAACTGTAAATCACTTGTAAATAAAGAGATTGGTTATTTCTTACCAGATGCCCCACTCTGGTCTAGGGGGTGGGGCACACGTGGGTACAGTGGATCTGGCTTTGGGATTGGATTCACCTGGAGAAGCTGGGTGACCTTGGACAGAAGTGTTTTTGTGAAGATCTCATGGGCCAAGATACCCTCGTCCTTCTCGCTCTCATTCTTGGATTACAATGACGGGGCCTGGGGACCGTGCGTCAGCCAGAGTTCACCTGCAGCCCACACGGGTCCAATACAGTGTGGCCTGAACATAAGCTGAGAGGTACTACGCAGGTGACTGAATAGGCCAGGGGGTGTACGACAGCAAGCGTGGCTGATTTCACGTGTTGACATGAGGAAGTGCCTCTGGGAACTATTTTCCTCTCCCTCCCCAATGATAGGGGCCCCAGATTACCTCCTGGCCCCAGAGGAGCCCCAGAGGAAAAGGGATGCTCTTGCCCAGTGGGTCCACCAGAAATATCAGGAGAGTTTTTGTTTGTTTGTTTGTTTCTTTCTTTCTTTAGTGTTTTCTGGTTGAATCTACACAAAGCCCTGTGCCTTAATGACTGCCATAGCTCTGCCTTAAGGGATGAAGGAGCTGGTGCTGCAAGGTCCTATGATGTGTTAGACTGGGTTGACAAGAGATGCTCATATGTGTGTAAGAGAGAGCTTTATATCAAAGAGCAATTGTACATTAAGAAGAAAACATCCCAGCCCAGTCCAGACCAAGTCTGATATTAGCCCCCATGTCTGATATTATTCTACAAGTTCCTCTTCAAACTCACACAGCACATGCAATGATGCCAAATGCAGGAAGATCTCAGGCTGTGGGTGTAAAGTCTTGTGGATCCAATGGCAGCAGATGCATCTCCAGGGCTTGTCAACAGGAATGTGAAGCAGAGAGAGAGTGTGCCACACCCCCAGGGAGGAAGAGAGGAAGTTCCCAGAATCCTCGTGAGAAGGCCACACCCACAAGGAGGGGGATCATCAGGCTGTGCCATGATTGGCAGGCTAGACTCCACCCTTTCATTCTTTATCAAGTTGACATGAAATTGTGTAACTACCACACATGACTAATGATAAAGTTTGTGTTCTTTCATGTTTGTTTTCAATTTGTGTGAGTGTGTGTGTGTGTGTGTGTGTGTGTGTGTGTGTGTGTGTGTGAAAAACAGAGATTTAGGTGATGGTTTACCAAGCAGATCATCGGGGGTTTTTTGTTTGTTTGTTTTATCATTTTATTGCGGGCTCATACAGCTCTTATCGCAATCCATACATACATCCATTGTGTCGAGCACATTTGTGCATATGTTGCCATCATCATTTTCAAAACATTTTCTTTCTACTTGAGCCCTTGGTATTGGCTGCTCAAGATCATCAGCTCTATAGTCAACAATTGATACACATTTTGTTCAATTCATCCATGGCAGTCCCTTCAGTGTACCAATGCTTCCATCCCATTTCCTCGCTGCTGCTTATTTCCATTCCTCCTCCTTTCTTAACCCTCTGTCCTTAGATAAATGCTGTCCCGTGGACATTAGATGGTTGATTAATCTAACACGGTTGGGGGTTCAAATTTTATACCTGAAGGGTGGAGGCCATCACAGTTTGGGGGTCTCACCAGCCTCTGACCAATAAAGTCTGATCTCTCTTATGATTTTGAATCTACTGTACAATTTTCACAGGCATGTCAGTGGACCAGCTCAGGTCACATCCCCATGCCCACATAATCTGTGAGCTGAGGGCAGAATGCACTGGTGGGTTAGGGCTAGAGCACATGGCCACATCTCTGTCCCCAAGCAGGGGCATTCCTGAGTAAGAGAGGAATAGTTCTGCAGTGGGAGAGCAATGTGCATATGCCAGAAGTGGGTCAGGTGGTAGCCAGGGGATGCTGGGGCCCAGACACCAGGGAGCTCTTCTCAGACTCGATCTCCATCATGAAATAGGCATGCACACCTGCCCTCAACCAAGGTGCTCATTTACATTTGCATGTTGTCTTCAGTATTGGCTGTGCCGGGCACAGCGAGGTCTGCATGCATTCCTCTTGGCGAAGGACAGATCAGGACCTTATTTTACCAGTCTCATTGGAAAAGGTCCCAGAACAGACCCTTCTGGATGCACCAGGTGCCAGGGGAGCTCAGGAAGGGAGCTCTCAGTGAAGCCTGCTGGTAGGGACTGGGTCTGTGTTCCACAATGGGAGGAGGAGAACTTGGGTAGACAAAGAGGAAGAGAAAACCTCTTTAGGTTGGGGCAGCAGGAGCTAAAGAGTAGTGGTCATGATGGCCGGAGTGAGTTAAGAGTGCTGGTTGGTCAGAGAGGTGGAAGGGAGATGAGAGCAGCAGAGGGGGACATTCGACCCGAGAAAGTGGAGTATCAGGACAAAGAACAGGGTAAAGGACAGTCCTGCTTGCCCTTTACTGTGATGTAAATTTTTCTTGACTTTGATAGGATTGATCTGACCCCTTCTCCCAACAAATTCTTCATAACAGGCACCTTCTCTTGCTGCATGTGCAACAGCTATTAAAATGTTGAGATGGTTTCCAGCCTTCTCTTGCAATAATCAAATACAAACCTGCTGTCAAGTTGTTTCTGACTTATACTGACCCTATAGGACAGACAAGAACTAAGACATTCCAAGGCTGTAAATCCTTATGAAAGCACTGCTATATATTTTTCCCTTGGAGTGCCTGGCAGGTTCACATCGCCAGCCTTTTTTGTTAGCAGCCAATTACACCACCAGGGCTTGTTCTCTTGCACTAGTGCCTCCCATTGCCTTTGAGTCAAATCCAATTCATAGAGACCCTCTAGAATAGCCGTTCTCAACCTGTGGGTCGAGACCCCCTTTGGGGGTCGAATGACCCTTTCACAGGGGTTGCCTGATTCATAACAGTGGCAAAATTACTGTTATGAAGTAGCAACAAAAATAATTTTACAGTTGGGGGTTCACCACACGTGAGGAACCGTACTAAAGGGTCCCGGCATTAGGAAGGTTGAGAACTGCTGCCCTAGAACATAGTAGAACCACCAGTGCAAATCTGCCTGAGAACAGAAAGCCCTCTTTCTCTCATGCAGTGGCTGATGTGGTTCAAACCACTGACTGTGGTTAGCAGCCCTGCTTGGACAAAAGAGAACTAAAGAAGCATTTTGAACAAGAGAGTGACTTGACACATGTAGTATTTAAAGAAGTTGAACATGAGTCATCGCAGAATGGAACAAAGTGGGAGGCTGAACCCTCCTGGACTGGATGGAACAGGGAGTAGGTGAAGCCTCACCCAGGGTGGCTCAGAGATGTATCTAGGGACCCAGCAGCTTCTCTTCCTGTGAACTTCCCAAGAACAGCGCATGACTGGGGGTGAGGGGAGAAATCCTCCCATGCCTAGGGATTGGAGGGCAGGGCTGGGATGGCAAGGCCAAGGCTAAGATCACCCTTGATGTGTGGATACCCCACAAATATGAGTCAGTCATCTCTGTTTATTTGAACTAGCTCCCTCAAATGTGAACCCACGCCGGCTCTTCTACCTAGTATTCTGATTCTACCCTTTGAGCTACAAAACCACTAGTGTGCCCTATCTCAACCCCGGAAGCAGCTGCAATAATGACTAAACAAACCTCCCCCAAGACCTCTTCATGGTACCTCTTCTGGCAGCTGAATAGCTATCATTGCTGAAGGGATTGCCCATGTGACCCTGTCCCTTTGAGCTCCCCACTCTACCCAGTCATTCCTTTTCCCCCTCCTCATCGTAGACATTGACCCTTTGTTAATCTAGCCCAACATCATGTTTACTCTTAGTTGGTAGGGGCCATTCTGCCTGCAGATGGGAATAGGAGAAAAAGTGCAAACTCAGTATGAAAGGCTGACCATGACCCCACAGTGGCTCACATCACCACTGCCCTGGTCTTTCCAGCCCCTGCCTCAAGTTCCCACTCCAACCAATAGTGGTTAGGATCTGAGGACATTAACAGAGACCTTGCAGGCTTTCATTTCCAGCTGAGCAGTAAGGACCACCACCCACCCCCTCGCCTCCTCTGGTGCCCAGGCCCTAGGGCAATTCTAGGCTGATGTCTGCAATAGAATTACCACCCATGTCCCAGCCAAATGGGTTCTCCCATTACCTGCTCTAACGGCCGGCCGCAGAGCCCACGCTGATTCATTGAGACCATACAGGGCTGGTAGACTCAAACTGCTGACCTTGTGGTTAGCAGCCTAACGAGTAACCCACGAGCCCTCAGGGGCTCCTTTCCTAGGGTGGAAGAAATCGGGCTTTGAGTTTGAAGAGGAATTGGGGGTAAAGGATGATCCTAAAGCGAGCGTCAGTGCCTCAGCTCCTCTTAACATATATGGGTGGAGTGGGTTAGAGTTAGGGGTGTTGACGGATATGATGGAATCACCCCTGCTTCCAGGCTCAAGCGTCTAGCTTGTGAATGTCTAACTGTGCTCCCACGGTCCATAAGTACTTGTCTGAGGAAGAGTCCGTGGCTTAAAGAGTCCAAGCCCCAGAAAAAAAAACCGAAAAAAAAAAAAAAACCCTAAGCGCATCCCCCAGAAAGAAGGAGCGGCTCGTTGAGCGGTCTTCGGTCCACCTCTCCAGCCTCTGCCCCATCGGGGCGCAGCCTCTGGGCGCCTCCTTTCCCCGGGCCCTCAAAGACCCCGGCCCGCTGCGCGACAAGCGGATATTGACCCATTGCGGATGGGCCAGTTGGGGGAGGGGAGCCGGCGCGTCCGGAGAGGCGACCCCCACCCTCCCCTCCCTGCCCCTAGCTTCTCG
>NW_022103958.1:34668532-34687160 GCF_000313985.2 Echinops telfairi
CTCCGGGGGGTGCGGGATCCCCGGGAGGCAGAGCTGGCGGGGGATCCGTAGAGCGGCGGGAGCGATACTGGGGGGGCATTGGGGCTTATCTGGAGGTGAGACCGGGCTGGCCACGCTGTGGAACGGGAGCTTGGAGGGGAGCCGGGGGCCTGGCAGAAGAGGTGGGAGACGGGGTCGGGTGGGGGTGGAGGTGAGGTCTGCTCTGTTGGTGAGATCCCGAGGTGCGTAGTTTGGAGGTGGTTTAAACCAGGCCGGAGTGGGGAGACTTGGGGGCCGGTCCAGAGATGGTTGGCCAGTGGGAGGCAGTGAGTTAGGAGCCAGGACGGGGTGGGCAGGAGGCTAGGTGGCAGGTTCAGTAGGCATAGCCAGGTGGGCTGAGGTGTGAGGAGGCTAGTGGAGAGAAGTGAGGTAGGGCCCAGAGGGAAGAGTCCCAAGTGAGGCCAGCACCGGGTGAGGGTGACCCAGGGTGAGAGGGTCGCAGGGAGGGGACCCAAAGTGAGGCCTGCTTTGGGGCACTCGGTGTGGTCAGAGGGGCATTCCCCATGGGGGAGTCCCCTCCCCGGGTGCCGCTGGAGCCATGCTGTCCCGCAAGGGCATCATCCCCGAGGAGTATGTGCTGACCCGGCTCGCGGAGGACCCTGCGGAGCCCCGATACCGAGCCCGTGAGCGGCGGGCCCGCTTCGTGTCCAAGAACGGCAACTGCAACGTGGCCCACAAGAACATCCGCGAGCAGGGCCGCTTCCTGCAGGACGTGTTCACCACGCTGGTGGACCTCAAGTGGCCGCACACCCTGCTCATCTTCACCATGTCCTTCCTGTGCAGCTGGCTGCTCTTCGCCATGGTCTGGTGGCTCATCGCCTTCGCGCATGGCGACCTGGCCGCCGGGGAGGGCAGCCCCGTGCCCTGCGTCACCAGCATCCACTCCTTCTCCTCCGCCTTCCTGTTCTCCATCGAGGTCCAGGTGACCATCGGTTTTGGCGGGCGCATGGTGACCGAGGAGTGCCCGCTGGCCATCCTGATCCTCATCCTGCAGAACATCGTGGGGCTCATGATCAACGCCATCATGCTGGGCTGCATCTTCATGAAGACCGCCCAGGCCCACCGGCGGGCCGAGACCCTAATCTTTAGCAAGCACGCGGTCATCGCCCTGCGCCAGGGCCGCCTCTGCTTCATGCTGCGCGTGGGCGACCTCCGTAAGAGCATGATCATCAGCGCCACCGTCCACATGCAGGTGGTGCGCAAGACCACCAGCCCCGAGGGCGAGGTGGTGCCCCTCCACCAGGTGGACATCCCTATGGAGAACGGTGTCGGGGGCAACAGCATCTTCTTGGTGGCTCCGCTCATCATCTACCACGTCATTGATGCCAACAGCCCGCTCTACGACCTGGCGCCCAGCGACCTGCACCATCACCAGGACCTGGAGATCATCGTCATCCTGGAAGGTGTGGTGGAGACCACGGGCATCACCACCCAGGCCCGCACCTCCTACCTGGCCGATGAGATCCTGTGGGGACAGCGCTTTGTGCCCATTGTCGCAGAGGAGGACGGCCGGTACTCTGTGGACTACTCCAAGTTTGGCAACACCGTCAAAGTGCCCACGCCACTCTACACCGCCCATCAGCTTAATGATGACCGCAGCCTGCTAGACGCCCTGCCCCTGACCTCGGGCCGCGGACCCCTACGCAAGCGCAGTATGGCGGTGGCCAAGGCCAAGCCCAAGTTTAGCATCTCTCCAGATACCCTGTCCTGAGTCATGAACGCCATGGGCCCGGCGAGCTACACGCACACACCTTTGTGTGCTCATGGGCAGTGTGTATGGTGTAGAGAGTGGACAGTGGTGTGGACCCTGTGGCCCAGGCCAGGATCTGTGAGGCTGGGCTCTCCTCAGCTCAGCCACCCCCCCTGCTGCTCGCCCACCGTGTTACAAGGCATTGTCACTACCACCGTGCTATTTTGGGCCTCAGCAAGAGCTAGGTTATTTTGGTCCTTGTTCCTCTCAGCCTCAACTCAGGACTGGCTCACACCTCACCCACCCAGCATTAAGCTGTGGGAGGTGCTGGGACCCAGAGCTGAGTCTCCAGCCAGTCTGAGGCCCCCCAAGGCCCACCAATCTCCTTGGCGGGTAGTGGGAAAGGCAATCCCCAGGTTGGAGGTGTGCTGTTCTATTTCTGTGTCACCAAGAGATGCCTGGGGTCAGCTTCAGCCCTCCTTGATCCCGGGAATCATAATGGGCTAATGGTAGGCTGGCTAGACAGCATGGTTGCTGAGGGAGCAGTTCCCAGCGGACGATTGGAGTTGTGGGGCCTACACAGCCAGGGAAGGGCTGCAGATGCCCTCGTTCCCCTCAGAGGGGCAGACTCGGGTCAGGAAATGGGGAACCACAGTGGGGTAGGTGACATGAGGAGGCTTTGTTTAGCTGAGTCCTGGGACACTTGGGCCATGGGAGGACAGGTGCCCAGAGAAGAGGCACTGGGACCTGTGCCCCTTGCCCCTGACACCAGCCTCTGCAGTGAGGCCGCCATGAGCTGGAGCTATTTCAGCTGCCTGTGTCCATTCTGTCCCCTGTCCTGGGGGAGGGGGCGCAAGTCCAAGGTGAGGCAACAGCTGCTGACCTACCACTCAGAGAGAGGCTGGGGAGGGGCCCTGGAGACCTGCGAGGCACTACAAGCCTTACATGGCTCTCCAATCCTGATTCTCCTGCCCATGGCTGTCACTCACCTTCTCTCCATATTTGGATTGCTGGAAGGGAAGTGTTAAAAAGCTCAGGATGGTAGGGGTGAGCAAGGTCCCTGAGGCAAGGAGACCATTGGTTCTGAGCCTGGACTCATGGGCCAGTGCTGTGTGTGAGCCCAGAATTGCCTTCTCCGCTGTCAATAAAACCTCCCCGTTTATAACCTGCACTCTGGGCTGTTCTTTGCTGGGAAGGCCGAGCTGTTGGTGCATGTATGCTGGTGGACTGGGAGGGCAGGGGCTGGCGACTGTCACCTCCTAATCAAGAGGACCCTAGCAAGACTTGGGACGAGGTCGTGGCTCCTTAGGCCTCAGGTGGCCCAGCCCTCTGGACATCTCATCTCAGCCTTTGGACATTCACTAGACTTCTAGCCCTCGGGTCTGACTCCACTCCCAGGACTCTGCTGGAAGACTGAGGAGCTCAGAGAAAGAGGTGGGGACATCTTATGCATGGTCGTAGTAATTGGAGCATGAACTTGCCAGGCTGCTGCCTGGCAGCATAACCTAGTTCTCTGTAGCTTTAAGACCTGAATCCAGTAACTTAATCCCTCTGTGCCTCAGCTGCCTCCTCTATAAAATGGGGATACTAATCCTACCTACCTCATAGGATTTTGGTGGAGAATAAGTGAAAAAGCATGTTAAGTGCCTAGTCACGGATGTGTTCAATATGTGCTCATGCCTCTGACTGCCATTGAATCGGCCATGTGGCCAAGCCGATATTAAGAGCAGGTCCTTTTTTATTTTGTCTCAGGCCCAAGCTTCTCTGCATCATCGCCTTCTTGATTCAGCGCCCCTCCCAACTCAGATAACATATTAGTTTGGAACTATCTGGCAAGGGTAGAAATCCATCCTCAAACCAATAAACTCTGGTTTATCCTGCTGATTTATTAACGATTACAGGTGCTGGGGCAACACCCACTGCCTGTTTCTTGCTTCAGCCCTCCCCCCAGCAGTGCATGCGAGCGGTCCTGGAAGGTGGTTGTGATCATTCCCTCCTATGTCAAACACATAGGATGTTCCCTGTCACCTCCGGGCCACGGCCAGACTTCCTAGCCAGTCATGTTAGGCTTTACTTGCCTGGCCGGCCTTCCTCTGTTCTCTCGCCAGGGTCCCACCCACCACCCTGGCTGCCTCCCTAGCCGCTCCTTGAACATTAATGACCTTCAGACCTCTGAGCCCTCTGCTGTGACTTCCCAGTCTCATCTCTGCCTGTGGACATCCAGTCAAGGCCAGACTGGAGGATGCCTCCTGGAAGGAGATGGTCCCCTCCCTCTTTGAGATCAGGTACTGAGTCAGATCCAGCCCTGTGCCTGACAATAAGGGCTCAATGAATGAACCAATGAATGAATGGATGAGTGGGCGAATGTTAGAGATAGGATAACAAGCCAAGGCCATTGTGGTAGTGTGAGACCTGGGAGTTAGTCTGGTCTGTGAGGGTCTGTCCAAGGCTACTCCAGAGGGTTCCAGGAACCTGCCACTGCTGGTCCCAATTCTGTTGCCCCATCTGTCACTTCATCACTGAGCTGCTCTTTGTTTAGAGAGGGAAGGGGTTAAAGCACTGCTCAGAACCCAGCATTTCTTGTTTGCACATTTATTTTTAACAGTTTCACCAACGTAAAATCCACACATCATATCCATTTCAGTTGTTCAACCACTGAGCTTGGTTGGCTGTCCTTAAGGCCAGGGGTCAGGCCAAATTCCTTGGGGCTTCTTTTGCTCACCGCCACACTGACAGGCTGGTGACAGTGAGCCTGAGGCTTGCAGAACTGAGGTCTCAGCGACACCTGCTGGCCACAAGGAAAACCTACTTGATGGGTTTTAGGACCAGGTCACCGGTCCCAAAGCTTCCCACCTATTGTAAGGCTTTAGGCTTTGCTTGGGGATGCTGGAAAGTTCCAAGCATGGAGAGGCAGTCAGCCCATGCTTCGTGGACTCCCCTCGCTGGGTTATTTACCTACAGACGATGCTACCTCCGCTGGCAGCACTCCCTCTCGAAGGACAAGGAAATTCCTCTGAGCTCAAAAAGAATCTCTATGAGAATTTAGTTTCTGATACCTTGCCTTCATGGCTGCACCAGTCATCACATGTCAGTCCTCGCCAGCCTGCACCCAGAAAGGAAGTTGCATGAGCCACAATGATCTAGTTCTACAAAGGAGGTGCTGTTCTCCTTAAGAGTCGATAGGTGGGGAGATGGGATCAGAAGTTACTTTGCTAAGGTCTCACAGTTGGTTAGTAGAAGACTCATATTTGGGATCCAGGTCTACCCAGGGCAGAAGCCCTGCGCTCCCCCTGCCACACAATCCCACTTTCAGTCAGGGTACCTCATTTCTCCAAGGGCCAGGTCAGCACAGGGACACAGAGACAAGAGGGGAGTACCACTCCAGAGATCCCTGGGGCTCATTAAGGTCTCACATTTAAGACTGATGGCAGGCTTGGGTGTGCCGACAGCCTACATTCTGTCTGGCCTTTCTAGAGAGCCAGAAAGGTGAAGCCTACCTCTTCCCGCTTGCTCTTAGGCTTCCTTTAGCCAATTAGGTGGCAGTGTGGCATGAGGGGCTACATCTGCCAACTGCCTTCTCCCAACTCACACAACATGGTGTGACATTGTCTCAGGTCTAAGTCCTGAGCCGAGCAGGGGAGAGGCAGCCAGGTCATCTGCTTCTGTAGTGAAATGGAATTGCTAGTCTGGAAAAACTAGCCTACCAAGCATGTGCAGGAGAAAGACAGGGCTCTCTACCACCCACCACGCACCCACCGTCTTGGGGAGTCACAATCAGGAAACTCACTTGGCACTTCTACCCTGTCCTAATGGGTTCCTTTGTGAGGACATCAACTCGGTGGCAGGGAGTTTGGTTTTTTTTAACCCTGTGGAATTGGTGTCTCCAGCCAGTCTCACCAGGAGGCCCACCTATGCCCCACGGAGGTGCCCCTAAGCACAGCAACAACAAGGCGACCCTCTGGCCCTGGCCCCAGAAAGCACTCCCCTAGCTTCTGCAGCACCCACAGACTCTCCTCAGGTGCCTTCTTCCTGCCCTGCTCTGCCCTGCTCCCAGGGAGCTCCCTTTCCTGGAGAGAAAAAAGCTACTCATTGTCACAGCAGAGCAGCCCAGCTCCCCACAGGTTTCTGAGATCTCCGCAGGTGCAGAGAGCAGGCACCCTGTCTTGTATGGAAGCACACAGAAGATGTGCATGTCCTGGTCATGCTGACGCCAAACTCGAGCAGTTCTGATGAGTGTCAGATCGATTCCAGCTTGGACAGAAAGGAAGAGCAGGGGAAACTGGGCTCAGAGAGTGGGGTTTGTTGCCCTAGAAATTAAGCTATTGGCAGGTTCTTTGCCAAGTCCATGAGCCCTGGTGGTGGCGTGGCTAAGCACTGGGGTGCTCATCGCAAGACCAGCAGTTGGAAACCACCAGCTGTTCCCCAGAAGAAAGATGAGGCTTTCTGCTGTCACACCTACACAGTCCTGGAGACTCAGGGAGCACTTCTACACTGTCCCATGGGGCTGGCTGTGAGTCAGGACTCAGCGGCAGGCAGTTTGAGTTTGCCAGGTCTCCCAACCTGGGGCGTTCTCACCTCTCAAACAGTAATAATAAAAAGAAAGTAACATGAGAGAGTGGACCAATCCTGCCCTGCTGGTGGGGCTGCTGGTAAAACCGCACAAACCCGTGGGAAGCAGTATGGTCTTCCTCAAACCATGGTGAGTAGAAACACCATAGAATCCATAACCCCTTGACTTGGTATCTACCTGAAGAAATAAGAAACAGCATAAGCAGACATATGCACACCCATGTTCACTGCAGAACTGTAACCAGTAGAAGATAGTAAAAAGCTAAGTGCCACTCTTGGAAGAATGGAGAAACAAACTTTGGTACATGCACACTAGGAAATTGCCAAACTGTGAAGCCCCTCATGATACGGATGGATTTGGGGGGGCATTATGCTGAGTGAAATTAGTCAATTGCTTGAGGACAAATATTGTATGAGACCCCTGCTATAAAAGGAAAAAATCAAGGCAGAGGTTTCCACACCAAAAGAAACAGATTTTGCACCAATGAAGCATACAACATTCCTCTAGTTTGTTTGTTTTTTAATCATTTTATTGCGGGCTCATACAACTCTTATCACAATCCATACATACATCAATTGTGTAAAACGCATTTGTACATTCATTGCCCTCATCATTCTCATAACATTTGCTCTCCACTTAAGCCCCTGGCATCAGCTCCTTTTCCCCCCTCCCCCCCTCCCCGCTCCCCCCCTCCAGTTCTTTAATGCTTCTGACACCAGTTCTGCATTACAAATCCAGTTAGACCAGAGCATGTACACTGGCACAGATAAAAGCTCTTGACCCACGGAATCCAGGACAGATGAACCCCTCAGGTACGATAGTGGGATAATGGGAGCAGTGATACTATGAGGGTTGGGGGGAGGTGGGAGGAGAAAGGGTGAACTGATCACAATGATCAGTGTATAACACCCACCCACCCCCCACCCCCCCACCCCCACCTCAGGTGATGAACAACAGAAACATGGGTGAAGGGAGACAGCAGACAGTGTAAGATATGAAAATAATAATTGATGATTTATCAAGCGTTCATGAGGGTGGGAGGGAAGGGGAGGGAGGGAAAAAATGAGCCAATACCAAGGGCTCAAGTAGAAAGAAAATGTTATAAGAGCTGTAAGGAAAAAAATTAAAATTAATTCATTAAAAATACTATTTTTTCCCAGCTGGTAGTCTGGTTTAATCCAATATGATGGTTTCAGGGTAAGAGATTCACATGCAAGGGTAGAACAAGGATACATACAAATGCCCCAAACCTGGCCCAGAAAGCTGGCTCATTCACAGGGCTCCTGGGTCACAGGAGATGCTATTGGTTAGGAAGCTGCTTGTGTGTGTGTGTGTGTGTGTGTGTCCCAATTCTATAAAGTTACAAAACCCCACTGAGGAGCCATACACAGAATGAAGTCCTTAGGTGGCAGGGACTCAGCTCATCTCATAAGGCGGTCAGGACACCTGCTCGGGGGTCTAAGAGGACATTGTGCTGGGCATCCCAGACCCTTCCTTCAGCAGAGAGGGTCTGTATCTGGGCCTGCCCAGCTTCCCACTAATTAAAATATCTTTAAGAGCGCCCCCCAATAAAATGATTTTTTTATATAAAAATAAACAGACTTTGGTGGAAAGAGACAGGCAGGAAGGGGAAGTAATGGGAGAGAGGGTGGTGGCATTATAAAGTGCTGTTGACCAGGTCCCCGCCTGGTCCTGTGCCATCCTCACCGTAGCTCACGTGGTCACATTGTTGCAGCCACCGTGCCAGTCCATCTTAACCAAGCATGATGTGCTTCTCCATGGACTAGTCTCCCCTGACGACATGTGCAAAGTACATGAGATGAAATTTCACCCTCCTTGCCTCCAAGGAGCATGCTGGCCGAACTTCTAAGACAGATCCGTCACTCCTTTTAGTAGCACTCTACGGTACTTTCAAAATTCTTCAGCAGCACCATCATTCAAACACTCAATTCTTCTTTGGTTTTCTTTCTTCAATGTCCAACTTTCACATCCATTTGAGGTGATTAAGAATATCATGACTTGCTCCAGGCCTACCCTATTCCTCAAAGTAACATTGTTTTACTTAGCTTTTCAATGCTTTACAGAGGTCTTGCGCAGCAGCTTTACCCAGTGCAATGCTTCGTTTGATCTCTTGACTGCTGCTTCCAAGGTAGACAGGTAGGCACAGACTTGCCATGTGATAAGACAGTTTAAACACAGTGACTTTAAAATATTGCTCACACATTTGAGAGTTGGCTCTGGTGGCAGTACTGAGGTCAGCTAGCTTTGGTCACATGTCGAGGAGCTGAACTGGATGGAGGCTGGCCTCAGACCGCTCTCCGTGGCTCCCATCTCCCACTGGCGAGCTCAGAAATGCCCTCCTCTGGGTGAGGTCCAAGAAAGGGAAAGTGTACACCCAGGCCTCTGGAGGCTGAGGTTGGAGATCGCCACGTCTTTGTTTCCTTACAACGATATAGGCCCAAAGCAGTCAGCGTCCAGCTCAGTGTCAAGGGCAGTGAACAACCGGACAAGTCTGCAAAGTTAAAGCTACACAGCAAAGGGCATGGACATCAAGCCCCACTGTAGGCTGCCACATGACTGTCGTCTTCACATTCATGACGAAGAATGATTGTTTCTGGATGTTTGTCTGTCAAGACAGCAGCTGAATATGAGAAACAAAAGGAGGCAAGAAACATGAGATCAAGCACAAACACTACAAGAAACATTTTGAAATCACCTTTTATCCAGTTTTCTGGTCCAACTGAGAGAATAAGTGCCATGAATCCCTTCGGTAATTTTCTCCCCACCCCCCACCCCACGCCCCAATTAACTGAGTGTTCCATATGTCTCAAAGCACTGACCAAGAGATGTACCGACAATTGCACAGCTCCACCCTGGGCAGGCCTATGACTGAGGGAGATTTATTATCTACAACCATTTTAATCAACACACACACACACACACACACACACTTACCTTGAATCTTGAAAGAACCAGTTGTTTTATTTGCTATTTGTGCCACTAAAGAAATCTGCCATTGAGTTTATTCCAACTCATTTCGACCCAATAGAGGCTTCTTTAAATACTTACAGAAACAGGTACCCTCAGAGCAGCTGGTGGGTTTGAACCACTAACCTTGTGATTAGCAGTCCAACGTTTACCCAACGGCAACTCCAGGGGCCCATGATTTGGGCCATCAAATCCAAAACCCAAACCCCGCGCCATGGAGTCAACTGCGACACAGTGACTTGTGGGTCAATCCAACCACACAGTTACTGTGTGGGTTTTCTGAGACTGAATTCTTATGGGAGCAGATGGCTTTCTCCTCTGGAGTGACTGATGAGCTTGAACCACTGACTCTGAGCTATGGGTCTACCACTGGACAGCATCATCAGGGCTCTGTGATTAGGGCATCTCACCAAACAAAGCTCACTGGCATGAAGTCAATTCTGGCAGTGACCCTATAAGATGGAGTTGACCTGCCCCCGTGGGTGTTGAAGAATGTAAACCTTTACCGGAGTAGAAAGGCTCATCTTGCTCCGGAGGAGTGGCTGGTACATCTGAACTGCTGAACTTGAAGCTAGCAGCCCAATGTGTAATCTACTACGCCACCACGGCTCCTATTGGGCCATGGGGATAAAGCCATGCTCAGGGAAGAAATCCATGCTCAGACCAATAAACTCTGGTTTATCCCGCTGGCTCGTTAACAAGAGGTGAGCATCGGGGGTAGGGGGTGGGGGGAAACCCACCACAGATCCCAAGCTGATGCAGAAGAGGGAACATTTCTGGATGCTTGATCACTCCTAACTGGGAGCACAGAGTTACTAAACACTTCCCGTCTCTGGCCCATGGTTTCTATATGTATAAATGAGAACAAGGCAGCCCTCTTATAGTTCCAAGGCCCAGTTTGAACTAGCAAAACCCCAATCCCATTTCCATCTAAGTGATTCTGACTCATTGAAACCCCCTATAGGACAGAATAGAACTGCTCCTTAGAGTTTCCAAGTCTATAATTCTTTATAGCACAGTCACCGTCACCTTTTCTCCCAGAGAGCAGCTGATGGGTTTGAACCACCACGCTCGTGGTTCACAGCCCAATGCTTAGCCCAGGGGCTCCTTTTAAACCAGGGCTTTTTTCTTTTTTAATCATTTTAGTGGGGGCTCATCCAACTCTTATCACAATCCATCCATCCATCCATTGTGTCAAGCACATTTGTACAGATGTTGCCATCATCATCCTCAAAACACTTGCTTTCTACTTGGGACCAGGGCTCCTTTTGAACTGTTATTATTGTTGGATGTCTAGGCAGCTCCAACTCATAAAGACTCTGTGTACAACAGAGCGAGACAGTGCCTCGTCCCAGTCCATCCTCACAATTGTTCCTATGCTGAAACCCTTGGCTGCAGCCACTGTGTCAATCCATCTCATTGGTAGCTTCCAACCCAAGGGTTCTAGCATTGTAGCTAACAAGGTCCCAGTGCTATTCATAGGTTTTCTGTAGCTAATTCCTTAGAATTGGGCAGCCTATACCTTCTTTGCAGTCTGGAAGCTCTGCTGAAACCTGTTCGCTGGACCTGCTGGTATTTGAAATATCGGTGGCATCGCTTCCAGCATCCCAGCAACAGGCAAGCCAGCACAGCTGGGCAAACTGGCAGGCCTTTCCAACTAGTAAGGTCAAATTCAATCAGGGCCTTAGGGTTATTCTTCGGTGCATATTAAATCCAGGTGGCTTTGACAATCCACATTTCCTCAAAGTCACAAACCACCACATGAAGAAAAAAGCCACCCACCACAAGCACACACCACATTTACAACACCCTGCTACCAGTCCTGAGAACTCCCGACAGCCTCATGCCTGCAGCCACATCCCTAAACCCCAAGGGTTGAGTTCTCAGGGAACTGAACTTCACCTCCGAGCTCCTTACCTTCATCAAAAAGAAATGATAAAAAATTACAAAATAAACAGCAATATTCCTTAAACTAGTCTTCTCAGACTCTGCAAAGAGAAAGAGGAAGGGAGCGTTAAAGGGAAACCTACCGGCAAGGGCCAAGGAGACACAGAGCCGCTGCGAGGATCTCTGTGCCTACGTGTCACTGTCCCCGTCAGGGGGACCACATGTCTCAGAACCCTCCATTCTTACCCACACGCCTCTGCAGATTCATAGTATGTTTAACACCAGCAATCTACCACCACATGCAACATCATGGAGCACACACATGCCACACATCTTCTTGTACTTATAAACATACCACCCAAGCATATGCTTCATACCATACACACAAAAGCACATTCCAATTTCATGCTCCTTATTCACACACACACCCACATAAAACCCCTAGCACCCCTAAACACCACCATCACCACCACCCCCACACACATATACTACCACTAACTTCCATGAGCGATCTCTCACTCCCTCCAGGACCATCCACACCTGGTCAGGCATGTCCACACTACATTTCCTAGGGTCTCCAGTCAGTCCTTGCCTACTCTATTCCTCTAATTTCAGGCAGGTGCATTTGGCCAGTAGGGTCACTCCTACCCTAGACCAAAGCAATGACTAGAGCTCCCAGGATATGAGCCCCGTGAAATCCCACCCACCAAGAGGAAGGGTCTGCAAAGAGTTGTATGGACTTAAGCTAGTGATCCAGTAGAAATGACCTTGGGAATCTGCAGGTTCACCTGACTATTAAATCTCACCCTCCCCCCACTCATCCCCAAACACATACACACACCTGGGGACACAGGCTATAAGTCAAGAGTTCTGGTTCAGCCTCTATCAACCACCAATTTGCAGTGGTTGGACTACAGGCAGGGCTAGTCCCTAGTTCCTAACAGCCCACTGTCCCCAGGCAACAGGGATCAGTTCTTATTCCCAAGCCATAACCCCAGCAGCTGGCAAGCTTCTCTCTTCAAGTGGTATAGACCATCGTCATCTCTGAAGCTGCCAGGAGCAGGCAGGGACAAGTAGCCAGGATGCTTCTTGTGAACTAAAGCCACTCTTCTCCATCCACCAGAGCACGTGGCCTGACTTAGGGCTAAGGCCTGGACTGCTAACTTTAGGACTGACATTGGCCAGATCCAGCTCTGTTCTCTCTAGTCTGTTTTCTGTCCTTCCCACGAATTCCCAGCAAAAGCCTGACATGATCTAGACACCAGTGTTTTGCATTACAGCCCCTTAAGGAAAAGACTAGAGGAAAGGTCCAGAAGAGTGCTTACTGTTCACAATCAGGGTGCTGTTGCATCTCAGCAGGGTGGAGGAGCTGTGGTGTACCACACACTGATAAACATTCCCACGGTCTGCCAGGGAGGACTTCAGCTTCAACAAGCTAGTCGTGCTAAATGTGCCATCCTTGTTCTTGCTGAGGGGAGCTGTGCTGATGTGCTCAGAAATCTCTACAAACCACGGAACTTCCTTGGTCCACTTACTCCATGTGATGGCAATGAATTCTGGGTAGAACCCACTTGCCTTACACTCAAGGGTTATTTCTTCATTCATTCCCACTTTTGCTGTCTCTGGCAACAAGCTGCAGGCTGGATACGCTGCCAAGGAAGAGAAGACCTGCAGAGTTAGAACTAATGCTCACCCTCCTGTTTCTCTTCCCCATGCCTTACAGTAACATGCTTCTGCCGCATCTATGCACCTGTGCATCACTGAGCATGCGGTCAGACAAGACCAAAAACTGTAGGCTCTTTTTAAACACAAGGCTCTTCATACAGTTTGCAGAAGGCTATAGATGTCCGTGAAAGCTCAAAATCTATTTACAGAGTCCCCAGAGGACTAAGCCTCCATTGTATTCCTTCAGACCATTAGCCAAGGATGTAAATTAGCCTTCCCCTTAGCGAGGGTGCATCAGAAAGTAAATTAATACAGATATAAGCAACAACAACAACAACAAAAAACCCAAACTCACTGCCATCAAGTCAATGCTGACTCATACTGACTCTATAAGACATAGTGTTGCCCCTGTGGGTTTCCAAGATTTTACAGGAATAGAAAGCCTCATCTTTCTCCTGAGGAGCTGCTGGTGGTTTCAAACTGCTGACCTTGTGGATCGCAGCCCAACGTGTAATCACTTTCCCATTTTGACCCATTTTTAATTTGTTTTAATTTTCAGTATTTTCTGCTTTCTTTGGGATTGAGGTTTTGCTGTGTTTCAATTTATTATTGTTGCTGGAGGTGAAGGGATTTCTATAATTTTCTTTATGAAATACAGGAAAGATAAATCTAAAGAGACAGTAACTAGAATAATAGTTTCTTAGAGTTATGGCAGGGGAGGTGTGGGGAAAATAGGGAGCTAATAACAAGGGGATAAAAATGAAGAAAATATTCTAAAATTTATTGTGGTGATCACTACAAAACTTTTTAATATATTCAAACCATTGAACTGCATGGTATATGGATTCTATGCCAATAGAACTGTCTTAAAAGGTAACTAATTCATTTAAAATAAATAAGTGTTTTCAAAATAGAAAAAAAAAAAAAAGGAGGCCCTGGAGCACCTCAGTTCCTTTGATGTGATCCAGTTTGTCTGCCCTTGAACAAGAACCGACAGAGGATGCTCAACACAGCCTAAAAGGCCAGCGCAAACTTGTGAGCAAGCCTCAGAGAGAGCAGAAATTTCTCCAGTTATCAGAATCACTACAATTGATATGCCCAGGACTCTAAAGGGAAAAGCGGCCCGTGCATAAGAAGAGATGGATAATGTCATCCGAGGAATGGATTTCCTAGGAAGGAGGACAAGGAGAATGCTAAAAATAAAAAGCCCTGGAACAAAGATGAAGAATGCTTGGATGGGCTCAGTAGGCCGAACACAGCCAAGGAAGGAATCAGCGAGATTGAAGGTGATTTCCTAAATGGAAAAGACATCAAAAAGCAAAAACACTGTGATGCAGGGAGAGGGGCAGGGAAAATATTCAAGAATTGTGGGACAATTGCAAAAGATGTCATATATATATATAAAATCAGAACAAAGAAAAAAAGGAAAAGAAGAAATATTTGAATGACTGAGAATAAGCCAAAATTATTGATTCTGAAACCATAATTCAGAGGCAGAGAAAATCAAGCAGGGTAGTCAAATAGAGATATACTCACACATATAGTTAACTACCTTGATAAAAGAGCTAAGAGAGATGTAGGTAGAGATCTTCCTCCCCACCACTATCATGATCCCAATTCTACCTTACAAATCTGGCTAGACCAGAGGATGTACAGGTAGGAACTGAAAACACAGGGAATCCAAGACAGTTGAACCCATCAGGACCAGTGGTGAGAGTGGCGATACCGGGAGGGTGGAGTGAAGATGGGGTAGAAAGGGGGAAACCTGGGGACGGACAACAGAAAAGTGGGTAAAGCGAGACGTCGGACAGTGTAAGATATGGCAAAATAATAATAATTTATAAATTATCAAGGGTTTGTGAGGTAGAGGGGGAATAACATGAGGAGCTGATACCAAGGGCTCAAGTAGAAAGCAAATGTTTTGAAAATGATGATGGCAACAAATGTACAAATGTGCTTGACACACGGATGGATGGCTAGATTGTGATAAGAGTTGTACAAGCCCTCAATAAAATGATTTAAAAATAAATAAATAAAATTTTAAAAATTAAAAAAAAAGTCCTGCTCACTGAAAGGCAACTTGAAGGCACCACGCGCCCCATGGGCAAAAGATAAGGCTTTCTACTCCTGTAAAGAGTTATTGCCCATAAGCAAATGTGGTGAAGAAAGCTGATGGTGCCCGGCTATCAAAAAATATAGCGTCTGGGGTCTTAAAGGCTTGAAGGTAATCAAGCGGCCATCAAGCTCAGAAGCAACAAAGCCCACATGGAAAAAGCACACCAGCCTATGCAACCACGAGGTGTCGAAGGGATCAGGTGTAAGGCATCATCAGAACAAAAAAATCTTACCATAGTGAATGATGGGGGGAGTGTGGAGTGGAGATCCAAAGCCCATTAGTAGGCCACTGGAGATCCCCTTGCAGAGGGGTCTCGGGGAGGAGATGAGCCAGTCAGGGTGCGATGTAATAATGATGAGAAATACAACTTTCCTCTAGTTCCTAAAGGTTTCCTCCCCGCTCCCACTACCATGACTCGAATTCTATCTTGCAAGTCTGGTTAGACCAGAGGATGTACACTGGTACAGATGGGAACTGAAAATACAGGGAATCCAGGACGGATGAGCCCTATAGGACCAGTGGTGTGAGTGGCAAAACAGGGAGGGTAAAGGGAGAATGGGTAGGAAAGAGGGAACCAATTACATGGAACTGTGTGTGACCTCCTCCCTGGGGGACAGACGACCGAAAAGTGGGTGAAGGGAGACGTCGGACAGGGCAAGATATGACAAAATACCCATTTATAAACTATCAAGGGCTCATGCGAGAGGGGGGAGCGGGGAGGGAGGGGAAAAATGAGGACCTAATGTCGGGGGTTTAAATGGAGAGAAAATGTTTTGAGAAATGATGTACAAATGCGCTTTACACAATTGATGTGTGTATGGATTGGGATAACAGTTGTATGAGCCCCTAATAAAATGTTAAAAAAGAGAAAAGAAAAAAAAAAAAGAGTTATTGCCTCCAAGAATCCGCCGGAGCAGTTCTGCCCTCTCCTATAGGCTTCCTATGAGGTGGAATCAACACATGGACAGTGAGATTGAGTGATACTGCAAGAGCTCTCACCTTAAACCAAATCATCTTAGATGTCATTTAGAATTTTTAAGGTGGAAGTTTTTAGTATACAATAAACATACAATAAAATATGACCTAATTCTTCTTCCAAATGATTACATAAAAATAAAACTACAGAATCATTCCTGTTACCCTGACTAAAAATTCTAATAATTAAACAGGACTAAATTTGGACTAAGGTACAGTTTAAGAAATAAGGAGTACAGAGGTTTTAAATTATGTCTTGTTTCTTTATCTGAATATTTAATACATTTAAAATACCATATGCCTGCAGTTTTAGAATGTCAAATAATAGCATTCATTAACAGCAGGTGTTTATGGTAGAGAAGCAATATTTGGTCTTTATGAATGATAAATAAAGGAAGAATATCTTTCTTCTCTGAAGAAGAGGGGGAAAGGCCTGGTCCCCATTATTCTTTCCCTGACACATGAAAGAATTGTCCCCTTTATTAGAAATACTGTAATTCTTCTTCTGTATTACAATCATGTAAACACATATAAAAAACAGACACTGCAAGGCAACCAAGCGATCCTGAAATAATTCCATAGTGATGGTTACAGCACACACCCATTGCAGGCAAGTGTTCATTTATCTGTGAACAGATTTTTGTAGGAAACAGAAGGATTTCTCCCAAGTTGTCTCCCCCAAATATATGCCAAACTTAGCTGCTTCCAAATGACTATACACTTGGAGGTCATCAGGAGTAGATCAGGGGTCATTCTCCCTAAGAGCTATCAGCCATCCAGACTAAGCAGACACCACTGTTTATCCCACAAGTAGGGCCCACTCCCCAGAGAGGTCAAACCCGTCCAAGGATGACCAAGGTTAGGCTGCCATCTTGAATCTAGGGTCCGCCCATCTTGTCACATGTATACCCCTAGACCTTCCCATTCCTATGGCACACCCCTAGCTCATCCCTTTCCTGTCACGCTTATGCCTATCATACATCCCCTTCCTACGATGTGTATGCCTATTGTACTGCCCCTTCCTGTGACATGTGGTTACCTGTAATCATGTCCCCCAAAAGAGATGTAACCCTTGGTTAGCAATAAAGTTGGGGCGCGCTCCTGCTCTCGCTCCCAGGGCTCTCTCCTGCTTTCATGGCGGGGCGCCCGCCACAAGGACCACCAAGCGGGGCTGAGGTGAGCATGCTACCATGAATTGTGTCTGACTCCATTATTCCAATCTCTCCTCTACCTCTCATGCTCTCTATGACTTTACTATAATCTTTACTTATTATCGCTGTACAATTGAGCCTACCGGACCTGTGATGATTTGTGGGGGACCCTCCTCTCCCCACAGATTTTCAGTAAGCATACTAATAAATTTCAAATAATGTAATGACAAATCGGGGTATCATATCTTACTTTGCTGAATTGCATTTGAGAAAAAGATGCCAGCTGCTTCACTTAGTTTAATACTAGTATACTCTGGACCATATTGTACTTATCTAGAAATGGAGAAGATCATCCGTTTCCCATAAGAAAACATTAGTTTGTCATTGGCAAATATTTGCAAAACATTTTAACACGGTAAAGATGAGAAATTTCAGAACTGGATGAGTGAACAGGTTTCTATCCTATCAGTGCTGAGCAGCCCTGGTGCCTAGTGGTGACCCATGGAGCTGCTAATGCAAGGTCAGCAGTTCAAAACCACCAGCTGCTCTGGAGGAGGCTTGCTACTTCCTACTCTTGCAAAGAGTTCGTCTCGGAATAATCCAAGGGGGCAATTCTCTCTGTCCTGTAGGTCACTATGAGCCGAATCAACTGGGTGGCAGTGAACTTTGAGCAATGCGGATGTACTTCTTTCTACACACGGCCTCCACGTGGCGTCACCTGACATCCATCATTCCCTGTTGACATGAGCTGCGCTGTGCACCACGCCCTCACAGGTTTTGGGGGTGACACTGGCTGGATTTACTAAGGCGTGTAGCCTTCCCACTGTACGAGAACCTGACACTAGGCTTATGGCACTTCCCAAACTGTTTCTTGATTTCCTACATGTGCGACATTGACCCTCGCTACAAAGGCAGAGAATTGTGGGTCATTTGAAGACAGAATCGGAGAGTCAAGCAAACTGCCCCCCCCTGCCCCGCCCCGGCTGGTGTGGCTGTTCCTCAGGGATTCTTAAGGCTTGCCTGCAGCCAGCGAAGTTCCAAATGTGGTGACTGAAGGAGTTCTCCGTGGAATATTGTACCCTCACCTACAGCCCAAGCAGATACCTTGTACAGTTAAAAGAAACTGAAGCACGTTTCGAGGTCATTGTCAAGAAATGGGTATGTACCATAAACCCCCTCAGGAACAGTTATGGGAGCAGCGATACCATGAGGGTAAGGGGCAGATGGGGGGAGAAGAGGGAGAAAGGGGGAACCAATCGCAATGATCGATATAAAAACACCCTCCCGGGGGGCGAACAACAGGAATGTGGGTGAAGGGAGATAACAGTGTAAGACACAAAATAACAACAATAATATATAATTGATCAAGGATTCACGGGAGTGGGAAGGTGGGGGGGGGGATAAGGAGCTGATACCAATGGCTCAATAGAAAGAACATATTTTGAAAATGTTCATGGCAACATATGTAAAAGTATTCTTAATACAATTGAATGATGAATTGTTATAAGATTTGTAAGAGCTTCCCTGCCCCAGTAAAATGATTAATT
>NW_022103958.1:34687260-34701019 GCF_000313985.2 Echinops telfairi
GGGGAGAGAAGCTGATACCAAGGGCTCAAGTAGAAAGAAAATGCTCTTTAAATGATGGCAGCATATGCACAGATGTGATGCCATTGATATATGGATTATTATAAGAGCTGTAAGAGTCCCCAATAAAATGATTTTAAAAAGAAAAAAGAAATGGGCATCTACTGAATTAACCTAAACTCTACAATAAAACTGATCTAGGTGGCAGTCAAATAAATCCAATCACAGCTTAGTCCCCGGCAGGGACGGTTCCATTAGAACGGTGCTTTGGAAAACAGAAACGGACCCAAGGAGATGGTCAGGTCAAGGTCAAGTGTTCCTAAGACTAGACGCAGCGGTAAAAAAAGCGCCGGCAGCGCATCCCTCAGAGCTCTGCGCACAACTAAACCGTGTCCCTCCGCCCAGCCAGTAGCACGGCTTGCTAATCAAAACTTACACCCTGACTCATGGTGGTCAACTTGGTTTTGGTCAAATGTTATGGTGCGCTCATCTTTCTCACCGTGAAGGGTACGTTCTGAGCTGCCGGCAGCAGGCGAGTGTCACAGAAACCCACCGCACAAACACGGGAGGAAGGAACCGACCTAGAATTGAAGCGATACTGACATGACTCTGGCGTTTGACAAATCATAGTATTTTCCTTTATGTTACAGTGAGTTGCATCATACCCAGGCGTCCTATCAGACGACCCTTGAAAGACCCTTTTAGGAAGGCTCATGTTAGAAACCTGTGCGTCTGCCACAACCTGTACATCCACCACAAGCAATAGCTTTTCTCCAGTATTGCAAGAAATGGCTCTTCAGATGAAGGGCAGATAAAGCTTTTGGTATCTGCTCAGTGGTCGTTTTGTGTAAGCAGCATATAGTTTTATAAACACTAAACTCACCCTGAGCCCATAGAATCTCAGCCAGCTGGGAGGCAGATGGGAAGGAAGGAATCCCAGATGGACCGCGCCCATCTTGATTGGCCTGAGGCCCATCTTCCAATCACTGGGTGCTTTGTCACAGCGGTCAACCTTACCTTCCTTATCATTCCTTTCCACTTGCCTCATGGGTGGGGTTCATCTCCGTTAAAGTGTTTATGGTATAACACTACTTCAAACCTACTTCAAACCTACATGCATATTTATCTTGTGTGTTTCTTATAAAGGCTAAAGGCGCATATGCTACCTGGATAAGTTGTGTATTTGGGCATTTCACTAAAAAAAGAATGAATGCTAGCCTATTTGTGGCTTTGGTTTTATGAAGCTTCTATGTGAGAGAAATATGTGTATAATCAAAGCTAACCACTAAACCTGCTTTTTATTAGGATCTAAATATATAGGTTTAAAGCCTGTTGCAGACTTTTAAAGATATGTCTTCTGATAGATGGTGTTACTACTTCTTGGAAAGAGAACTAAATAATCAAGCATCTTGAACCAAAAATAACTTTCAAGTATTGAAATACTTTTAAATGTTTTTATGTTAGCTAGGTTTAGTTAAATAAAGACAAAGAATAAAGGATATTCGAATTAGTTTTAAAAAAAAGATATAGAGGTGGCAAACATTTAAAAATATGCTCAAGTCCCCATCAGCTGCTCTGTAAAGCCATCTTTGCATTGTCCCCAGGCCCATTCCCCATTCACCACAGCCAATGTCCCCTGCAGCTCTCTCCCCAGAGCCCCCCAACCAGTGTTTTCTTCTAATGCGTTGAATCAGATTAAGGGAAGGGCTCAGCCCACCAGATCAGAGGGGCCATGAACACCAAGCCTGAGATCAACACCAAGGACTTAAAGAAGGAGGTGGTGGAGAAGATGGAGAATGGAAGAGATGCACTGCTCAAGGGAATGCTAACCAGGAAAATGGGGAGCAGGGGCCTGACAATGAGACAGTGGGTAGAAGAAAAAGAGACAGAAGTTGGGGACTAAGAAGAGGAGAAGGAAGGTGGTGGTAAAAAGAAGATGGAGAGGAAGCTAAGGCAGCAAGCAGGTGGCTGAACATGGTGAGGAGGATGTCAACACCAAGAGACAAAAGATCGATGAGGAGGACGCGACGGCAAAAGAGTAAACGTTAAACTTAATAAAGACTAATAAAAACTTAATAAATGACCTAGTCACCCTGCGCACCCACCTGGGGCAACACCACCACAAACCACACCTCACCACCACCCCACCACATTCACAATGTGAACTGGCAACAAGGAAGAAAAAAATAACCCAACTTCCAAGGCCTTTCTTTTTTTCTTAAAAGTACTTTATTTCCTTATTTCAAATAAGGTGATTTATTCATGTAATAATCAAGTTTTATAGAAGTTTTCTTCATATATATATATATATATATATATATGTTTAACAGTTCTTTTTTTTCTTAGTATTATGGGTCTTTTTTTTTAATTATTTTATTAGGGGCTCATACAACTCTTATCACAATCCATACACACATCAATTGTGTAAAACGCATTTGTACTTTCATTGCCCTCATCATTCTCAAAACATTTTCTTTCCACTTAAACCCCTGGCATTAGGCCCTCATTTTTCCCCTCCCTCCCCAAGTTTAACAGTTCTATTGACATATAACTCACATATACAACTCAATGGTTTGAGAATATTAAAAAGAGTTGTACAGTCATCACCACAATATTAGAGCATTATCTTCTTTCTTGTATGCAACAGCCCATTCCCCAACAGCCTCCCTTGCCATAACCCTAATAAATAATTAATTTGGTTACTATTTCTATAGATTTACCTATCCTAGATTTCAGACACAAAAATACCCCCCCCCCAAAAAAAACACAAAAACTAACAAGACTAACAAAATAAAACAGAGAAAACCCTCAATTGAAAAGAAAACAAAAAATACTGAAAACTACAACAAATTTTAAATGAGTGAAAAGGGAGAACAAATGATATGGTTACATTTTAACCTAACTACATCTGCATTAATCCACTTTTGAATGCACTCTCTGCCAGCAAGTCTATGCACATTCCTGATCAATAATCAAAGGTGATCCACCAGAGGCTTAATCCAAGTGGGACCCTACAAATGGATTTTGGACTTTCCCTGTCATCCATAGCATTCTGCAAACCGGATGCTCAGAATTTAAGCTCTAATACCATTACCTCCTCTGGTCTTGGAATTTATTATTTACAATCCTTGAATCACACAGGCTGGTGTGTTTCTTTGCTAATGTGAACTTTGCCAATACCTCACTTAAATGGCTGCCTGTTTTATGACAAGCCTTTAAGACCCCAGACCAATTGTAAGATTCAGCCAGTTCACACCAGTTCAACAGAACCAGTACCTATTTTTGGTTGAGGTTGGTGAACCAGTTGTTCAAATGGCACTTGTAACCAGGGTTCTCTCTAAGATAGGCGGCTGTCCAGCTGCCGAACGTGGAAATCACAAATGTACATTTGTTACTCTTTTTGTATATTCATCTGCAAAACAGCATATTCTGAGAGCCCATAGTAATGTTCACTCCATCCATAGGTATAAAAAATTAGATGGAACTAAGCTTACATTTTACTTATTCACGTCATAAAGCTCATTATACTTTTGATGAAACAGTACAGTTTTATTCCCTTCCATTAAGGTTCATTGAGCACCCTGGTAGGAGTGTCTGTATGGCAGGTCATTTCGTTGCGGTGACTATAGAACAATTACATGACATGAGCTGATGAGTCCTCTCCCTTCCCCTCCAGTGAGAAACTGACTCCAGCTGATGTGAGGCCTCCTTTGTGGAAGAGGTTTGTAAGCTATGCAAATAAAGGCATGAGCATTAGGGAGGCACATCACTTCAAACAGGATTAGAAAAGGGGAACTAGCAACAATGAGTGCAAGATAAAGGAAATGTTCTGAAATTGATTGTGGTGGGATTGCACAACTCTTTTAAACATATTCAAACCACTGAAAAATAAAAGAAAACTAAAGAACTACACAATCGTATTAGCATTGAAGAAAAGGCCATTGACAAAATCCAAAGCCCATTTCTGATTAAAAATAAAAAAATCAACACAATAGGAATAGAAAGAAAATTCCTCAACATAATTAAGAAAGGGCATATATTCAAAAACCAACAGCCAACATTAATTTCAAGGTAAAAAACTGAAAACATTCCCTTGTAATCAGACAAAGGAATTCTATCACCGTTCCTGTTCAACATTGTGTTGGAAGTCGAAGTCAGACTACAAAGCAACAAGGAGATATCAAAGGCATCCAAATGGGCAAAGAAGTAAAATTCTATTTGCAGATGCGATGATCCTATACAGAGGAAATCCCAAAGACTCAGCAAGAAAGTTGCTGGAAGTAATGGAAAGATTCAGCAAGGTGGCAATAAGATCAACATACCAAAAAATCTGTTGGCTTCCTTTAAAAAGATAACTCAGAAAATGAAATCAAGAAAGCAATACTATGACAATAGCCACTCAAAAGATGAAATACTTGGGAATAAATTTCACCAGAGAGAAAACTACCTCTACAAAAAAATTTTCAAAATATGACTACAAGAAACCAAAACAAATGGGAAAATAGACAATGCTTTTGGATAGAAATGTCAACATTGTGAAAATGTCCATACCACCCAAAGCAATCTACAGATTCGATGGAACCCTGATCCAGATTCATCCTTCTTTAAAGAGACAGAAAAGGGTCAGCTATAGCCCAGTGGTTACTTTGCGATTTGAGCAAATCATTTCAAGAGCCAGAAAAACTAATCACCAACTTCATATGGAAGGAAAGAGGCCCCAATAAAGCAAAGCACTGCAAAAGAACATCTCAAAATCCTCTACACAGCAATGGCACTCAGAGCAGCCTGGTCCTGGCACAATGGCATAGCCAGAGACCACTTGAACAGAACTGAGAAGCCAGAAGTAAATCCGTCCAATTACATACGGGTGATCTTTGACAAAGGGCCAAAAGGCATTAAATGGGAAAGAGTTCTGTTAGCAAATGGTGATGGCAACATTGAATATCTATTTTTAAAACAATGAAATAGGACCTATATCTCACAACTATACAAAAGTTAACTCAAGCTGGATTAAAGACCTAAATGTAAACCCTATCACCATAAAAAGCATCAATGAAAATAATATAGGGACAAATTTTAGGCCGCTAACACATGGCATAAATGCACTATCAACATAGCTGAAAACAAACAAAGAGTAGGACACAGGCTAGATGCCTGGGGCCTCCTGAAAATTAGACACTTAGGTACATAAAAGATTTTATCAAATGTATAAAAAAAGAACCCACAGAACAGGAAAATATTGGGCTATGGCATATCAGATAAGGGACAAATCTCTAAGATTTGTAGAAAACTTCAATAGCCCAAAGAGAAAAAGGGGAACAATCTCATGTGAAAACTGGCAGAGGATCTGAACAGCCATGTCACCAAAGAAGACATGCAGGTGGCCAGCAAACAAGAAGACACACTCACAATCATTAGTCATTCAAAAAGATGCAAATCAAAACAACGAGACATCATGCCACCCTAACATTATTAGCAAAGTTGTTTTTTTAAAAGCTGGTGAGAATGCAGGGACTGAACCATCAAATACTGCTGGTAGAACTGTAAAATGGTATAACCACTGTGGGTATAACCACTGTGGGAAACGGTATGGAATTTCCTCAAAAACAGTATCATATGAGCCAGCAATCCCTCTACTTGGTATGGATCCTAGAGAAATAAAAGCTACAACATGAGTTGGTATATGCACACCCATGTTCCTCACAGCACTGTTTACAATAGCAAAGAGATGTAAACAGCCTAAAGGCTCATCAGTGGAAGTGTGAATAAGTAAACTTTGGTGTACCCATGCATTGGAATATAATGTAACATTAAAGAATAACCAGTCTACGAAACAATTCACCATGTAGATGAACCTGGAGGGCATTGTGCTGAGTGAGATTGGTCAACCACAGAAGGGCAACAATTGTTTGAGGCCACTATTAAAATGTCAAGAAAATGTTTTCACAATAAAAGAAATATTCTTTTATTTATGATTATTAGTGATGGGGAGCAAAAGGAGGGATGAAAAAAGCCTGATTTGTGGCGACAGGGGACTGGTTTTGCCACCACAACAATGCACCTGCTCACACAGTGTGCCAATTTTTGGCAAAACAACAACAACAACAGCATGACACTCTTGCACCATGCACCTTACTCACTTCTTTTTGCTTCTGCAAATGAAGAGAGACATGAAGAACAACAATTTGAAGACGTAGAAGTGGTGGAGAAAAAACGAGGGAGGTGCTGTCAGCCATCCAAACAGATGAGTTTGGAAAACATTTCCAAGAATGGAATCACAGACTTGACAAATGTATTAAGGGTAATGGAGTGTACTTTGAAGGTGATAAGGTTATCTTGTAAAAAAATTTAAACACATAGCTTTGAATTTTTTTCCTTTTTTGGGGAGGGGGTGCCCCCTCATATATCCTACTTTGGGAAGTAATAACTAGGGTCTTACAAGCTGGTAAGCAGCCATCTACAGTACAACTATTAGTCTCTCCCCAGCTGGAGGAAAGGAAAGTGATGAAAATAAAAAGACATTTGGAAATGAATTACTAGTCCAATGAACAGGACTACACAAATGTCAGTCTCCCCAACCCTGAGACCAGAAGAAATAGATGGTGTCCAACTACCACTACCAACTGCTCTGAAAAAGTTCACACTAGAAGTTCAAAGAAGAAAATGTGGAACAAAACGCAAAATCATAAGAGACCAGGCTTACTGATCAGATAAAGACAGGTGGGACCCCCAAGACTATGGCCCTTAGTCACCCTTCAGGTATGGAAACGAACTCACCCCTGCTGTAGAATAATCAACCATTTATGATCAAAAGGCCAGCTTTACCCACACGGACCAGTTCAGAGGGCTAGGAAAGGAGGAGGGATGGAAACAGGGGCCACAGGGAGGAAGTGGAATATGTAAAGGTACACTGAGAAGATTGCTATAGATGAGGTGAAACAAATAGATATGAATTTTTTAATGTAAAACGGATGATTTGCTCTGTAAACCTTCACCTAATTCACAATAGAAAATTATTTTTAAAAAGATATTTAAGAGACAGGCATTAACTCTGAAATGGAGCAACCTGACAACCACTACTTCAGCCAGATGGTCACTGTCAACATCAAGAGTCATAAGTCATCTTGATAGTATGTGCCCTTGAGGATACGATGTAATAAAGCTGACACAACCTCTGTGATCTTCCTTCTCCAATCCCACAGCCCCAATGTGAAAGAGACCAAAAATATGCATTCCAACAGAGGGATAGTCTACAACAGAAATGTCCAGGACACCTCACAACTGTCCAAGTCAAACACAGGAAAGTCTAAGCAACTGTCACAGCAAGAGAACCTGAGGACAGGTGACCCTGGACCCAATGCGGAGTCCTTGCCTGGAATCCCGCACAGAACAGGCTATCAGCTATCAACTAAGAAAAGCTGAATAAAACTAAAAAAAAGAAAAAGCTGAATAAAGTATGAATTTTAATGAATAATAATGTGTCAAATTTGGTTCACTAATTATAACACATATACCATACTAATGAGAGATGTCAATGACTGAGGAAAGAGTGCTTGGGATGGAGTAGTAGGTAATATGGAAACTTTCTGTTTGTTCAATTTTTCTATAAATGTCAAACTATTCTTTAAAAACCGAGTCATTATTAAAGCCAGTTATTTTAGGCTTTTTGTCAGTATCAGAGGCAATAAGTCTTAATTAATAGACCTACTCCCCCAAAATCCATAAGTACAAAACTATCCAAAGTCTTATCTACAATTTTGGGGCAGGTATGATTTTTTTCACCCATTTTCATGTAGAAAGATGCCAAGTCCACATGTGGTAAAGGGATGGCCCGTTTGGAGGTAGCAAAACTGGAATTCGAGTGAGATCAGTGGCGCGAGAAGCCGGCAGCTCCCTCCTTTCCCAGGTAGCTGTCTACAGAGTAGATGAATTACAGTCGTCAAAATGACTATGGTTATCTTTGACACTCTTTATGGGAGTAGAACCCTCATCCCACGGGGCCAGTTCTACTCTGTCCTCTAGGGTTTTTGTTTCTCGTTTGTTCTTTTTTAAACGGTTCTCTTTAAGGAGCCTGTTGGTAAAAACAATTAAAAGCTCAGCTGTTAACCAAAAGGTCAGCGGTTTGAACCCAGCAGCTTCTCTGGGGAAGAAAAGGCCTGATGATCTGCTGCTGTAAGCCTGACAGCCCAGGAAACCCGAGGGGGCAGGTTTCCTGGGTCATATTTGATTGGTGGGAGTTGGAGTCCACTCCGTTGCACACAACACCATGCTTCTCTTACTCCTGTTGTTGTTAGCTGTCACTGACTTGTGGCCAGCCCATGCACAGCAGAACTAACCACTGCCGGCTTCAGCACCATCCCCGTAGTCAGTTGCAGATCGGACTGCTGCCCTCCATAAGGATTCCATTGGCTGCTCTCAGAATTCAAGCTATGCTGAAACCTGTTCTGCATCATAGCACCTTAGAAGAACATGGGTGGTGACTGCACATGGGGTGCATTGGCTGGGAATCAAACTGAAGTCTTCCACCACCACTGAGCCACCAATCTTGGAGCACATGAAAAATACTAAGCCCTTTACCTAAATATTTAATATAATCTTCTCTATGGTCCTCTTAAACAGCCAAAACACTCTTACCCCTTTGAGTCAGTTCTGACTCAGTGGCCCTAAAGGGCAGGTAGAACTGCTCCCCATGGGGATTCCAAGACTGTACATCTTTACAGAAGCCGACTGCCCTATCTTTCTCCCACACAGTGGCTGGTGGCTTTGAACTGCCAACCTTTCAGTTAGCAACTGAGCACTTTTCTCTCTTGTTTAGAGGGGAACAAGTTGAGGTTCAGAGTGATCAATCACTTCCTTGTGGTTGTCCGTGAAAACCCAGGACTCAAACTCAAGTCCTTCTTACTCCTGGGCCCATGGTCTAAACTTCCATTCCGTTTGACCCAGCCACATCTCCATTTCAATGTGCAGTACCATGATGGAACCACAGGAGCAATGTCATCAGGAACTCACCTACAACCTCCAGACAGACGTGTCCCTGTGCCCTCTCAGGGGTGACTACCACCTCACAGCGGTACTCTCCTGCGTCCTCCAGTCGCAGCCCCGGCAGCTGCAGTGAGGCATCCCCTTCCTTCAGTCTTTTTAGAGGCACCACGGCTCCAGGTCGGGTGGTCTTATTGTTGTTTCCAAAATACTCAAACAGCTTCACCTCCTCGGGAGAGCCTGGCCTTTTCAGAAACCACGTAATACCCATAATGCTGACATCCAGTTTTGCGTAATCTGTGATGTGGCAGAAGAGGGTGACATTGGAATCCAGGGATTCGATCTGAGTCCTCTCCGCCATCTTCACTTTCAGGAAGCCTACGGCAACAAGAGAACTCAGTTATCAAAGATCCTTAAACGAAACACATCCTCAAACTCTACCATGTAATTGAAAATAGATATCTATTTGGAGCCTGGGATTTAGGGTGAGATAGTTTATTGTGCCAGCCTGGCCTATAAACACAAGTGGGATTAACTGAAGGGCGGAGAGATAAATGGCTCGGTGAGTCTCGCCTTTCTTGTTTCTCACTGTTTGATCATCGGACCAGTGTGCGGCTGCCTTGCTTGTTCTGTGCCTCAATTTACAGGCTACACTACCTGTGGGACGCCTACCCTGTGAACTGTGTCGCTGTAAGTTGAGGTCCCTTTAAGACATCTCTGGAACTGGGGACTGGTGGTTGGTGACCTGGCTGACAGTTGGTGACCTGCCTTGTGATTGGCTGCTGTGCTGACATAGCCTAGCTCTCTCTATATATATAGAGGAAGGCCTAGCAGCAGACTAGACTTGAAGGACTGCTAGTGTCTCACAACTCTCTCTCACGGGAGTGAGTTGCACTGAGCCATTTGTACTTCTTTATAATTTAACTGTTCATTTCTTGTATTATATATCTGTATATAATTTAACAGTTCATTCCTTGTTATATATCTAATTATCTTTAAAAGTAAATATATTAAATTATCAGCAATAGGGTTTTATCTCTCTAGAGAACCCTGTCTAACACACAGGGGAAGAGAGAATTGGGCCTCAGGGGCAGGAGTCCTGGCTTGTGGACTGCAGTCCATATAAGGTGCGTGTCTTCTTGCATGTATTTATCCTTAAAAAAACAAAAACAGAGATATAACCCTTGGTTAGTAATAAAGTGGGAGCTCTCCTGCTCTCGCTCTGAGGCTCTCCCCATGAGGACCACCAAGCGGGGCTTAGCGCTACATCCGTGCTCGGCATACATCAGTCTGAACGAGCCATGGAGGAACACTGATCACCGACTGGATGAGTCCCAAGGTCCCCCTCTATTGACAACTACATGGATGGGGAGTGGTACCGCTTTATGAGCATGGCAGGAGACGCCATGCCCACCTTCCGCATACCAGAAAACCACTGTGGAACCCACGCGCCTATCTGGCTCAATGGCAGCCATCGTTAGAAGGCAATGGCATTGTGCAAAGGCTGGCCTGTGGGAGCTTCAGTGGCAACTGCTGTCTCTGGAACACCACGTTGGAGGTCAAGGCGTGTCCCGGAGGCTACTATGTGTATCATCTGACTAAGTCCAGTGTCTGCTTCCATGTCTACTGTGGTCACTTCTATGACATCTGTGATGAGGACTGCCATGGGAACTGCCCAGATGCCAGTGACTGCACGTGCGCTCCTGGAACCAGGCTAGGTCCTTGAGAAGCACACGTGTTTTGATGAAAATGAATGTGAGCTAAACAATGGTGGCTGCAATGAGATCTGTGTAAACCTCAAAAACTCCTATCGCTATGAGTGTGCAAAACTTATGAAGACATTGAGGGATGCCATTCCTGCCTTACAACCAAGAAGGGTTACCAGTGCGAACGTCCCCAAGGATTGGTGCTGTCTGAGGACAACCACACTTGCCAAGTCCCTGTTCCGTGCAAGTCCGACACCATTGAAGTGAACATCCCCCAGGACCTGGTTGGTGGCCTGGAGCGCTTCCTGACGAACACTTTCTGCTGAGGGATATCCAATGGCATCCATGTCAACATCCTCTTCTCCCTCAAGACCTGTGGCACGGTGGTTGATGTGGTGAACCACAAGATCGTGGCTAGCAATCATGTGACAGGCCTCCGCAAGCAGTCCCCAGGAAGCAGCGGACACGTCATCTTGCGCACGAGCAAGCTGCTGATCCCGGTGACATGCTAGTTCCCGCGCCTGTCCACCATCTCCGAAGGCTAGTCCCCAACCTGCAGAACCCCCCTCTGGAGATCCGGAGCCGCAGCCGGGGTGTCTTCTCCTTCATCCTGGAGATCTTCAAGGACAAGGAGTTTGAGGAGCCCTACCGGGAAGCTCTGCCCATGCTCTACTTCGGCATCGAGCCCCTGGTGCACGTGAGTGGGCAGCAGAGCTTGGTGGAGAGCTGCTTGGCCACGCCCACCTCTGAGATGGACAAGGTCCCCAAGTACTAGCTGATCCACGACGGCTGTTTCTGATGATTCGGTAAAGCAGTATACAACTCGGGACCACCTCGCAAAACACTTCCAGGTCCCGTCTTCCAGTTTGTGAGCAAAGATCACAAGGAAGTGTTTCTGCGCTGCCGGGTTCTTGTCTGCGGAATGCTGGATGAACGGTCCCGCTGTGCCCAAGGCTGCCATCAGGACACAGCAGGCAAGGAGGCAGATGAGCTACAGAACAAGGTGCTGACTGGCGGCCCCATCATATCATTGACTGGGGGAACTAGTGGACACATATCACGCGACCCCTCGGCTGACTTCCTCCTTGGAATGCCACCCTCCACCCTCGGCAAACTCCAGTCAACATCCTAGAAAATCGACCTTTTCCGAGTCTCATACTGTGAGTTTATTCAAACTCTGCTCCTAGTCGGAGAAGTTAGCAGAAACCTGTCCCCAGTTCTGCTCAGTGATGAGACCCGGATGGAACCTCTTTCTCATTGAAAGCTAAACTCTCTTTCCTACAAGTGAACACAACGCAGTGGGAGCTCAAAAACCGGAATTGTGTATAATATTTCAAATGAGAAATAACCGTTAATTCAACTGTTGTTTGAAATTTTAAATAAAATCCCAATGATGCTTTATTCACATAAATAATAATCATCCTCAGAAATTTTCATTAAAACTCATCAAGTTAGTAGTGGGTAATTATTTTTGAAAATGCTTTTTGGGTTTTCTCTTGGGTAATATATTTTGTTTTAATGTTTTTACATTGCTTTAAATGATATGTCTTCATTTCGTGTTAATAAATTAATTAATATCCATTTAAGTGGTTAAACGACTGAATTGTGAACAAAATTAAAGTTTTGCACCTTCTGTGCTCTTATTTGGTATTACAGATGCTTGACAAATTTTATTGAAATAAATATCCTACCCTACAGAAAAAACAACAACAGATTGCTCAAGGTATAATTTATATAACACACAACTCACGCATTGTAAGAATACAATTCAAAGGTTTTTCATACACAACCACTCACTTATCAACTCTTATAATTCAACACTTCAAATTTACAACAAATAGTGAAAAATCTACTATGTGACCATTTTGCACATGAACAAGGTGGAGGGCACGGTAATAATGACTGCTGGACCATGACACCTTCCACTCTCTACTCCCTCCTGGCAGCTGCTGCACCCCCAGCCACCAGCCCCCTCCATGCCCACAGCCACCAGGCTGATGCACAGGCAGCACCAAGTTTATGAGCAAGTACTCTGGGGTCCCAGCTCCTAAGTGGACTGAGACCCTTCAGCTCAAAATGGCAGTGGGGTGAGAAGGGAGGAAGAGAGAGGCATCAGGTAGGGTGAGCCAAAGTGGGCCTGAAGCTTCCAGAATCCGTCGGGTGGGATAGAAGACCAGGAAACCTGTAGCCTGGGTGAGCCCCCAGACCCAGACGGCAGAACAGGCTGAGGAATGGTGAATGCAGACTTGCTTAGTCAGGGTGGAAGTGGTGGTGGTTCCCCCAGTGGAAAGTGATGGAGCCAAGGGTCTTCCTATCACACAGCCTGGCTTTATCCGGTTTTGCTCCCTCCAAGCCTCCTTTCCACAGAGGAATCATCCACCTGTCACTGGACTCACGATAAAGAGCCCTTATAAGGACATCAGGACGCTGTTTTGACCCTGTGAAAGGGTCGCGGCTTTAGGAAGGTTGGGAACCACTGTCTTAAGGTGGTGCAAGAAAGGCGCCCAGAGAGCACAAACCGAAGAGACAAGAGTTACAAGTTCTGTACAGACGAAGGTCTTCGCTAAACCCTGTGGAATCGACCCAGACAAAGTAGCGGTCAGCGTGGCCCGGGCCCGGAGGCCAGCAACATTCTCATTCATTCATCCCGCCCCCTGCTCCGGCCGCGGCCCCGCGCACCTACCTGCTGGCCGCGGCAAGTACAGCAGCAGCAGGGTCCACCCGAGGGTGCGCCATCGCCCGCGGGCTGCGGGCCCTCCGCCATGGCTACGGCCACGGCTCGGCCGGGTGGGCTGCGGGGACGACCGCATCCCCTAGCCTGGTGGAAGAAGGCCGGGGTTTAAAAGACATCGGCTCCGGATCACATGAGAAGAAGGTGGAGCTTTGCTCGGAAACCGCCCCACCTCTCCTTAGGTCTAGGAAGCTCCGGGGTGGGGCGCGCGGAATTGGACTTGCTCCGATGCACCTCCTGGGGGCCCAGGCCTCACGCCCGCAGCAGCCCTTCGTCACAGTAAAGAAGGACGGACCGAGGCTGCGTGGGTGGGGTCCCCAAGCCGCCCCGCCCTCGAATCTTCTAT
>NW_022103958.1:34701426-34733128 GCF_000313985.2 Echinops telfairi
AAGGGTTGGCCCTCGTTAAGAGCCAGGGCATCTGCTCTTACCGTAGAAGTAATAAATGTACATTCTTTCCGCCGAAAGCCAGATTAACTCTCCGAACGCTGCGCTCGGAGCGATGCCCTAGCACGGAGTAAAACGCCCACAGGATGTCCTAGTCTCGAATGTGCGCGGCAGCCCTCACTGGAGGGGCTCAGAACTCACCGCCCGCTCGCTCGTTCACTCCGAGTGAGTCTCTCCCTCGCAGGAGAGCTGTGGTTTCAAAGTGCTGACCTTGGCGTGAGCGACCGTGTTTAACCACTATGCTGCCAGGGTTGAGTGGCTTGTGGGTTCAACAGCCGACCTATCTAGTTAGCCGGGAACTTTAAGCAGGTACTACCGGGAGTCTCTCTTTCTTGGCTTAAAACCCTGCAGGAAACAGAATAGTTCCTTCGGTTGCCGCGGGTCACTAAGACTAACTTTTCTTACAGGCACACACGATACTGCCCAATAAGGAGTGTATAGTTTGTTAAGCAAATCCTAAAAATATTCAATGATCAAGACTGTTTTTATCATTTTTATTAGGGGCTCATACAACTCTTATCACAATCCATCCATACATCAATTGTGTAAAGCACATTTGTCCATTCATTGCCCGAGGATCAAGATTTTTTATCACCTCCAGATCAATTTCAAAACCACTTTAGCTACAAAACCGAGTCCAGAAGTGTCATGGTGACTGCACCCCCGCACTTCTTGCATTCGTTATTCACTGATGCTGCTTGATTTCCCCTTCACGTCACTGAAAAGGGTGCAATGTACCGCAAAATGCAGATAGACCTGGGCTCAAGCATTTGGCAGCTCTGCCATCAGTTTTGTTTTCACCTTTTCTAATTTTTTTTTCTTACACTAAAGGAGCCTGGTGGCTAATGAGTTAAGCCTGCGTGGTGAGGTGAGGTTGTAAATAAAGTGTAGAAGACTCTCACTGGGGCCTTGGTCAATGTTACGTCCACTGGGTATAAAAGTGAGCCATCGCTGAAGGAGGAAGAGGGGCATCAATCCCATTACCATCAAGGAAGAAGAGGCACCTAGGATCGCCAGCAAGGTCCCGGCCTGAAGTGGAAAAGCAGCAGAGAGGCTCCAGAGACAGAAGTCCTGGGGAAGCACTTGGAACATAAGGCAGAACGGTGCCCTGACTCATCCATGAAACGGAGCAGAGGCCAAGGGTCCTGAGATGGGCAGGATGGCTGCTAGATGGGCAGGACGGCCCAGGCTATATGTATATGAAAGAACACAGTCTGTAGGTGGTGGGGTTGGGGGGGGGGCTGGGAGAAATGAATTTGAGTATTTTTAAGAGATGTTAAATAAATAGAAAGGATTATGTGTTGAGAATTTGTTTAGCTGTCCGTGTTATGAATATTGGTTTATCCTACCTTAAAAGCCAAACTAAACTACTTGCCATCAAATCAACTGTGACTCATCTCCACTGTAAGAGACAGAGTACAACTTCCCATGTGGGTTACTGACACTTTAAACCGTTTTAGGAGTAGACAGTCTCATCGTTCTACCTGTTGTAGAACAAGCATGCCTGTTGTCCGTATTACGCCAACTGATCTTGATGTCCCCCAAGACTACAGTCTTGATCCCCCAGATGTTTAGTTATGCCTAAGTTTTGATAACGTTGTCTCCTGTGTGCTCCACTACATTCATGGACACATGGATATATTTGCAATAACACATATACAAATATTCACAAGCTTCTTGCCATGGAGTTGATTCCGACTCATAGTGACACTGTAGGACAGAGTAAAGCTGTCCCCTGTGAATTTCCAAGGCTATAAATCTTTACAAGAACAAAAGCAGCCCAATGAGTAACCCACTACAGCTCCAGAGTTCCACATACACAAATATCCTCTGTCAAATATATATATATATATTTATCAAAATATCAAATATATATATATATATATATCGAGGTATTTCTACTCTCTCTCCCCAACCTGTTCAGCGTGGGTATCTGTCCAGACATCACAGTTACTGTAGGACTGAATATATAACACAGGTTTTGTTTTATTTTGTTTTTTGTTTTTTTTCTGGAGAAATTTTTTTTTTTCGTGTTTTTTTTTTTAACATTTTATTAGGGGCTCATACAACTGTTATCCCAATCCATACACACATCAATTGTGTAAAGCGCATTTGTACATCGTTTCTCAAAACATTTTCTCTCCATTTAAACCCCCGACATTAGGTCCTCATTTTTCCCCTCCCTCCCCGCTGCCCCCTCCCGCATGAGCCCTTGATAGTTTATAAATGGGTATTTTGTCATATCTTGCCCTGTCCGACGTCTCCCTTCACCCACTTTTCGGTTGTCTGTCCCCCAGGGAGGAGGTCACACACAGTTCCATGTAATCGGTTCCCTCTTTCCTACCCATTCTCCCTTTACCCTTCCTGTTTTGCCACTCACACCACTGGTCCTATAGGGCTCATCTGTCCTGGATTCCCCGTATTTTCAGTTCCTATCTGTACCAGTATACCTCCTCTGGTCTAGTCAGACTTGCAAGATCGAATTCGAGTCATGGTAGTGGGAGCGGGGAGGAAACATTTAGGAACTAGAGGAAAATTGTATTTCTCATCATTGTTACATCGCACCCTGACTGGCTCATCTCCTCCCCGAGACCCCTCTGCAAGGGGATCTCCAGTGGCCTACTAATGGGCTTTGGATCTCCACTCCGCACTCCCCCCATCATTCACTATGGTAAGATTTTTTGTTCTGATGATGCCTTACACCTGATCCCTTCGACACCTCGTGGTTGCATAGGCTGGTGTGCTTCTTCCATGTGGGCTTTGTTGCTTCTGAGCTTGATGGCCGCTTGATTACCTTCAAGCCTTTAAGATCCCAGACGCTATACTTTTTGATAGCCGGGCACCATCAGCTTTCTTCGCCACATTTGCTTATGCACCCATTTGTCTTCAGTGTATAACACAGTTTTAACTCTGTTGTGTTTAACTCTTGCAAAACTTCCCAGTGTCTTCCCCCCTGCTGCCATCATTTTGCGCCAGCTTCCCTCTTATTGTATATTTTTTCCCCTTCACCCAACGTAACACTTGTCTGCCTCTAGCCAGTGACTTCCCTTCCCACCCTGAGGGCCATGAAATGCTTCTTTTAGTGTGAAACCATTTCTTACCTTTTTACAAGAGTAATCCCATACAGTATTTGTCCCCTGGTAATTGACTGATTTCACTCAGAAAACTGCCCTCTGGAGTAATGTACCCCAGGGTTGCCCATGTTAGGAGGTGCTTCACAGATTCATCACTATTCTTTAACATAGCATATTGCTGCCTGTTTTTTGAGCTGCTACTGGTTTTGTTATTTCACTTAACCTGTGCTGAGTTCATTTTGTTTGTGAGTTTTCTTGTCATGTTCTTCATTGCTGTTGCTCTAGTGCTTCCTAGATCTTTACGAGGTGGTTTATGCATTTCCTTTGAGGGAGCCCTGTGGTTTATTAATTTTTTCCCAAGTTTAAAACAGTCCTCTCTTGAAATATACTTGACTTTCCATTGAAAAGTTCTGTAACTACACTATTCCCTCTACGTTGTAATTGTCTGTTTCACATTGATAACTTGGGTTCCCTATTTTCATACATGTAGGTTCATTTTACTTAGAATTTCTCTAGAATTAATTTGGCTTCTGGCAGTGTTGCTAAGCGTGTTAATCTCAGCTTGTTGTCTACCATTATTTATTCTCGGTCCAAGAAATTCTCCTTAATATTTTTTGTAAGGTTGATCTGGTTTTTAATTCTTTCTTCATGTTGATCTGGAAATGTCATACCGTCACCTTTTTTTTTTTTAGAAAATTGGACCTTCCTATTCCTTTGCTCTTTCAGTGTATTAGCTGTACCTGAAATCGGTATTTTTCTTCTGGATTTCTCTTTGATGTTTTTTTGTATGGTTTATAATTTTCTATTTATTTTGTCAGGGTTTTTTTATGTTTCATATGAACTTGTACGCCACTAAAGAATCCAACTTCACTTCGATTTTACTTTTACTTTTTTTTTTTTTTCCACCACTCAGACCAGTGTTTAGTTCAGAGGGGGGTTTCTTAGACTGTGAGTTCTCTCTCTCTCTTCAATTTTAACTTTTTAAATTTATTTACCTATTGTGGTTTTTTTAAAGAAAAACATTCTGTGTAGTTACATAGTTCAGCTCATCATTTCAAATCAAATTAGTAATAACATCCCGTTAGCAAACTCCTCCCCCCTCCCCCCAAAAAGTGGTTCTCTCTCTTTTTATTTCTCTTCCATTCTTCCTCCCTCCCTCCTTAGTTTCCTGTTCCTCACCTCTCCGTGGCACCAGGGCCATCCCTGGCCTCCTCATAGTCTTCAAAGTCTTATCCTTAGGTGTGAAAATCACATTTATTTTTCTTTGTTTATTAAATATGTCTTTGTTAGACTAATGTTAAGCATAATATTCTTCTATGGGCGTCTACAAAATGGAAATAAGGTTGGTGGAAAATAAAGACAAATTTCTATAAAAATAAAAAATCAGTAAAATAAACAGGTGTGCATATGTCTGTTAATGTTTGTATTAGTCTAGGTACTTTAGAGAAACAAATTCACAGCAACTCATATATAAAAGAGTTTTATGTAAAGAAAGTGTGCATCACGAAAACATCCCAACCCAATGCTGCCCAAGCCCACAAGTCCAACATTAACCCATTAACCCAACACCAGTCCACAAAGTCCTCCACCTCACAAAACAGAGACAATGATGCCGACTGCAGGAGGAAAGCTGAGTCCGTGAACGAATAAGCATCTCAGCACTAGCAGGGGTCTCCACATGGCTGCTCCAGCACCCAGGGCTGCATTGGGATAGGTCCATGTGGCTTCTCCTTGGGGATGTCTTATAGGAAGTCAATCGTGCAAGCTGAAGCAGGGAACTGCTAAGGCAGCTGCACCCTGGTGCGACCATCACAAAGCAAGAGACCCGAGAGCTAGAAAGGTGAAGCTCACCACCCATTTATCCCTCTGCCTTTCAATTAGCCCCACATGTGATTATCGGCCAGGTTGGCACAATTAACTAACTCAATGTTTTATTCTTTATTTCTTTAGATCATATACCCAATTAGAAGGATTACAGGATCATAAGGTATTTGCATTTGTTTAAAGGAAGCACCATACTGATTTTCATAGAGGTCATACAATTCGGCAGTCCCACTAGCAACATATGAGCATTCCCAGCTCTCCATACCCTCTCCAGCATTTATGATTCTTTATTAATTTTTTATTCATTCTTTATTAATTTTGCTAAGATAATTGGTGTGAAGTAGTAACTCATTGCTTTAATTTGCTGCTGATGAATACGAGCATTTCTTCTGATGGTTGTTGGCTGCCTGGATGTCATCTTTAGTAAATTGTCTATCCATGCCATGTGTCCCTTTTTTAATTGAGTTATTTGTATTTTTGTTATTAAGGTGTTGTAGTTTTCTAGTTTTTTGACATTAGTCCTTTATCTAATACAGTGGTTCTCAACCTTCCTAATGCCGCGACCCTTTCATACCGGTCCTCATGTTGGGGTGACCCCCCCTAACGATAAAATTATTTTCATTGCTACTTCATAATTATCATTTTGCTACTGTTATGAATCATCATGTAAATATCTGATATGCAGGATGTATTTTCACTGTTACAAATTGAACATAATTAAGCATAGTGATGAATCACAAAAACAATATGTAATTGTAGATTGTGAAATGTTTTCTAATGACAAATCAGTGAAATTTTGTCTTGAAGCATGGTGTAGCATGGGTAACAGTCTTGATGCCAGGTACCCGTATGTTGGCATATCTGCATGTGGGTGGACCCGCCTGGAGACAGATAGAGGAGCAGTGTCTTGGTTCCTAAAACCATCAGAAATCTGTATTTTCTGATGGTCTTAGGCCCCCTGTGAAAGTGTTCAACCCCCAAAGGGGTCGCAACCCACAGGTTGAGAACTGCTGATTATTGATTTTTTTTCCCCTATCTGTGGATTTCTTGTAATGAAGTCCTTTGATGTATATAAATGTTATATTTTGACAGTCTGTCCTTTATCTCCTATAGTGTGAATATTGTTCATTTGTGTGGTAGTGTATTTATGTCTTGTATTAGGGCCCTCAAGTTTGTCCCTGCTTTTTCATTGATGGTCTTCCTGGTGTTGGGATATAATTTTAGGTCTTTGAGTCCCTTTTTGTACATGGTGTCAGGTATGGGTCCTGTTTCATCTTTTGTAGGTGAAGATCCAATTTTTCCAGCACCATTTATTGAAAACACTATCTCTTCAACCACCTAAGGTGTTTGGGCCCTTTCTCAAAGATCAGATGTCTTTAGGTGCTTGGTTGTATTTCTGGGTTCCCAGTTGTAATCCATTGTTCTTCGTGTCTATTTCCTCTGGTGTATGAGCTGGTTGAGATTTTCTGTATCAGTCTGTGATAATTTAGATGAACAACGCATTCCTGGAAATTTATCCATTTCTTCTAGGTTTTTGAATTTGTTGGAATACAATTTTCATAAGATTGTGTGATTTTTAAAAATCTCATTTGGCTCTGTTATAATGTCACCAATTTCATAATTTTTTCCCATTCTTTTCATTTATTAGGTTTACCAGTGGTTTATAAATTTTGTTAATCTTTTCAAAGAACTAGCTTATTGTCTTGTTTTTCTCTATTGTTCTTTTATTTTCTGATTCATTTAGTTCTGCACTAATCTTTATTTTCTTCTAGTATCTGAGGGTTAGTTTGGCATGTCTTTTCATAGTTGTTGATGTGTTAAGGTGTTAAATTTAATACTTTCTGCCTTTTTGATGTGCAGTTATTGCTAAAACTGTCTCTGAGTACTGCTTTTTCCATGTCTCAAAGATTTGGTATGTTGTATTTTTGTTCTCACTTGTTTCATAAAATCTTTTGTGTTATTTCTTCAATTCCCAGGTGGATTTAAGTAGTTTTGTTCAATTCCCATGTATTTGAATTTGGGGCTATGTTAGACTGCATTCTCTAGAGAGATAAAACCATATTGCTGATAATTTAATATATTTATTTATAATTAGATATATAACACAAGAAATGAACTGTTAAATTATATACAGATAGATATATAATACAAGAAATGAACAGTTAAATTATAAAGCAGTACAAATGGCTCAGTGCAACTCACTCCCGTGAGAGAGAGTTGTGAGACACTAGCAGTCCTTCAAGTCTAGTCTGCTGCCAGGTCTTCCTCTATATATAGAGAGAGAGCTAGGCTATGTCAGCACAGCAGCCAATCACAAGGCAGGTCACCAACTGTCAGCCAGGTCACCAACCACCACTCCCCAGTTCCAGAGATGTCTTAAAGGGACCTCAACTTACAGCGACACAGTTCACAGGCTAGGCGTCCCACAGGTAGTGTAGCCTGTAAATTGAGGCACAGAACAAGCAAGGCAGCCACACACTGGTCCGATGATCAAAGAGTGAGAGACAAGAAAGGCAAAGCTCACCGAGCCATTTATCTCTCCGCCCTTCAGTTAATCCCACTTGTGTTTATCGGCCAGGCTGGCACAATAAACTATCTCAGGGGCATTGACTGTTCTATGGTTGATTTCTAATTTCATAGTATTGTGATCTGAACAGAACAGATTATAGTATCTCAATGTTTTTTAATTTATTGATGCTGCCTCCATTAAGGCCTAATTTCTTATCTATACTTACTGAGGAAAGGTTCACAAAGATGAATAACGTACATATAACCCTGTAGAAACTTGGAGACGTGAAAACAAAAGGGGAGGTGTGTAAAAATTAAATATTGCACATCTATTTTGTTCCAGGCACAGTTTAGCTGTAAGGGATACACAGAGATGGACAAGGCAGTACTTAGTCTCCAAAAGTTCCTGGTCTAGACTAGAGCTGCTCAAACTAGGTCTGAAGAATCCTTGCCAATTATTTGAGGACCAATATTTTTGCAAAACACTCAGACCAGTCTTTGAACCAAATTTTGAAGCACTGGGCTAGACAAACTCAAGTTGAAGATGCAGTGCAGTGAATTTCCTAGTATGGCTGTTACAATTATAGTCTTTCTCTCCCACATAGTGATTAGGTAGGATTATACAAATAAGGTGCTTATGGGCCACTAAGGCATTAGGTAACTTGCTGCTAAACCAAATTAAGTGCATGGAATTTGTGATGATTAAGAAGAGCATGTGTCAGTTTGGCTGGACCATGAATTAATGGTTTGACAATTCTGTAATGATATAGTCACCCTCCAGTGTATGGCCTGATATAATTATCCACTACTTTGCAATCTGCTCTTAATTATCCTCCATTTTGTGGTGTTATGAATCTCAGCCTCTTTGCCTATGGTCCCACTTGGGAATGAGTTGCCTTTTATATTAATGAGCTAGAATTAGTGAATCAAGATATATCTTGATTCATTCGCTTACTAGATGTGACTCAAGTTATCACCTTTACCATCTTTATTCATGCCACACACTTTTACCATCTTGCTTTCGAGGAGTTTCTGTAGCTAAAATATACAGTCTGTTTTTCTCTGGACTTTTTTGAAGCTTCCACATATACGAATCCCCTGGCAAAGTTCCCCTTCTTGCTCTGCATTCTGCATCCCACTTGTAATCCATCATCTGATCTCTGGCTCTTGACCCAGCGGCCAGCTTTAACAGCCTTAAAAACTGGCAACCCATTGTCTGACTTATTGCTGATTTGGGTTCAACAGCTCCTGCAACATGAGTTCGAGAAACAGAAAAACAAACCCTTAGATTTGGAACTTGCCAGCCTCTCCAATCATGTGGTCCATTTCCTTGACGGGTTGTGAGTTTTGTGCTTTGGAGAATTATGGAACCCAAAGACAGGAGGGAGAGTACTGAGGGGAGTCGTAGTTGAGGTTAGAGATGATGACATCGGACGTTGTTTAGGAAAGATGTAACCTCTCCCTGATAGGACCAGCTTCCTGGTGATCGTGACATTCATTCAGGCCAGAAAACCAACTGGCCTGTGTGCTTCAAAATGTCAAGAAAGACAAAGAAAAGGTTGAGGCACTTTCTCCCCACCCCCAAATTATAATAAAAAATACACAAAATACTCTGGTATGCAGTGTGTAATTTGAATTGGATGCAAGCCCAGAAAAAGTATATTAGTGAGATACATTGATAACAATTGAGGAAGTGAGGGGAAGGGTATATGAGGAATTTTTCTACTATTTGAATGTTTTCTGTATGTCTGAAATTACTTCAGTAGAAAAAAGTAAAAGTTCTAAACCTTTACAACTTTTACCGCTTTCCTTCTAATCTCTGGGGAAGGGGGACGTGGGGGCACAGAAATCATAGCTGGAGTGACAGCCACGCAAACCTTTTACACTATACAATCATCGTGGACTCTCTGCCAATGTGGTATCTCATTAAATTGTTCTTGAATTTTAATCGGAATGTTCCCTGTACATGACACAAATACTGTGTGTGTGTGTGTGCAGGTGTGTGTGTGTGTGTGTGTGTGTGTGTGTGTGTGTGTGTGTGTGTGTGCAGGTGTGTTCCATAGTAAAACCTCTGATGTTACATCTAAATGCCTGTAGACTCTTTATAGCATTGGTCGTTTCCTCTCAGTGTTGACTCGTGAAAAAAGACTGAAGTATTTTGCCACATGATTGCTGCTGGTCCTCCAAACTTGTGTGCCCATTAGAATCACCTGAAGAGCTTTTAAAAAACTCCAAGTAACATTCCAGACCAATTAGTAAATGACAATATGTGGAGATGGGGCCCAGGCATCAGCAATTTTTAGTGCTTGCAGTGATTCCAATATGTAGACAAGCTGGGAAAGGACTGATTTCCCCATCAGCGCTATTGCTGACGGCCCTGGAGCAGAGGCTGGGTGACCATCTCGCAGGGCCGCTGGGGAAGGGGTTTCTTCAGTAGATGGTCTCTGAGGCCCAATCTAACCCTGAGCTCTGAGTCTGCAACGCCAGTGTTTACAATTAGTTCATTCTTCAAATATTGTCACATTTGTTTCCCCCTAATAACAAATATTATAGTTTTTGATATCTTGTTTAATATAATTAAAAGTGAAACTATACAATGACTAGAATAATAATACTTTCCAACAAATATTGTCTTGGGAGAATTTCTACAACATATATTCAAAACACATTCAAATACAACGAAAATTGTATAAAGTGTGTCTGATTTCCTATCAAAATGTACATCCAATCATTTATCAGTAGTTTTAAAAACGGTACAAATATACAAATCAACAATAATTTAATCTAAATATTCTTGAGATTAGTTGAATTTCTTTTCAAAGTTTAAAACGGGATCCTTTCATCCACTGATTTATACAACATTATATTTTCAACTCAACAACCAAATGCAGAAAATCTCCAAACCACCCACCGCCATTAGTAACAAATAAGTATTTGAAATTCTTTAAAATGTAAAAGGTCTTTAAAATACCTGTCCTCCAAACTAAACTCGTTGCTGTCTGATCAATTCCAACCCCTGGGTGCTGAGAGAGTAAGGTTGCTCTGCAGGGTTTCCAGGGCTGTCACCTTTACTGAAAACTTCCTTCCAAGGATCTCTCCCCCAGAGGGAGGGTGGGGGTGGACTCCAACCACACGCCTTTTGATTAGCAGCCAAGCATTTAATAGCTGGGCCACCAGAGCTCCTTGACCTTAAAATAAAATCTATAAACCATTATAATTAAGGAGCTTTAAAAATATAACAGTGATAAAAATACAGATTATGCAGTACAGAATTCCTTCATTACACAAAAATAAAAAAAAATGATTTTTAAACATTTTCCTAAGATTTTCATTACACAAAAGACCCTGAATAGCAGAACTTGCTGACAGTCACAAATACAAGGGGGCTTCAGCGTTGCTGGGAAAATGGGATTAAAAGATAATGGGATTTTCCCATGAACTCTTTGAAGCTCCCTTATGTATTCTTATTTCATTTTATATATTCTTTCTAAAAGAGATCCTTCAATAAGAAATTATATAAATCGGTACACAGCATTTACCACACAGATACGACTTTTAAAGTTGTAAAGACTCACAACTTTCCTGGGTACTAAGACTCTGGACCAACAGTTTCACAGAAAGAGACGCCTTCACTGTACAGGGGTTCCCCCTGACTCCCACACTTTGGACTCCAGAGCGCTTCCAACCACCGGGCCTGTAACAGGGCAGACAGCAGTGCAGCCGGGCCAACCGGGCTGACGCCCACTGTTGTCAGTCTTCACATCAAGACGAAGCTGTCACTGTAACCTAGAACTTCTGGCTTCAGATTATTGTCCTCCAAAGAAAGTGTTTAGCTTGTTGTTGTTGTTTTAAATCATTTCATTGGGGGTGCTTACAGCTTTTAAAATATTCCATACATCAATTGTATCAAGCATATTTGTACATGTTGCCATCATCATTTCCAAAACATTTTCTACTTGAGTCCTTGGTACAAGCTCCTCTTTTTTCCCCTCCCACCCTCATGAATCCTTGATCAATTATATATTGTTATTTCGTATCTTACACTGTTGTCTCCCTTCACCTATTTAGCTTGTAAATAAATCTTTTTAGAAAATAACCACAGGGTTAATAAGGTTAATAACCTCTAGTCTTAATTGGTAATATCACTGACTCCCTTGGAAGAAAAAAATGCATTGCTTGTGATTGTAAGAGAAGGGGAATTTATTTATAATGCCTGATTATGAACCCATGAAGTTGATGGCTATCTTACTAAGGACAGACAGCAGACAGGGAAGCCACAGCATCCTGTATACCTCAAAGATGTCTCCAATAATTAGGGAGGTATATTAGAAATGTAGCCTAAGTCCCCAGAAAGTCAATCCAAAAGTGGGAAAATGCAAGAGTACATACAGATGAATAGACTTGATTAAATCAGATCATCTAGGCAAAAGTGATGAAGCAACAATAAACTGTTACATTTCTTTTCATCAGAAGTTACTGAATTCAGGTTCCTGGTTTCTCTGTACCAAGTAATTTCCCCTCTTTAATAGCCAACTTTTTTTTATCGTTTTATTAGGGGCTCATACAACTCTTATCACAATCCATATATACATCAATTGTGTAAAGCACATTTGTACATTCATTGCCATCATCATTCTCAAAACATTTTTCCTCCACTTAAGCCCGCGGTATCAGGTCCTCATTTTTTCCCTTCCCTCCCCGCTCCCTGCTCCCTCATGAGCCCTTGATAATTTATAAATTATTTTGTCATAGCTTGCCCTGTCCAACGTCTCCCTTCACCCACTTTTCTGTTGTCCATCCCCCAGGGAGGAGGTCACATGTAGATCCTTGTAATCGGTTCCCTCTTTCCAACCCACCCTCCCTCTACGCTCCCAGTATCGCCACTCACACCACTGGTCCTGTAGGGATCATCCGCCCTGGATTCCCTGTGTTTACAGTTCCTATCTGCACCAGTGTACATCCTCTGGTCTAGCCAGACTTGTACGGTAGAATTGGGATCATGATAGTGGGGGAGGAGGAAGCATTTGGAAACTAGAGAAAAGTTGTATTTTTCATCATTGCTACATCGCACCCTGACTGGCTCATCTCCTCCCTGAAACCCTTCTGTAAGGGGATCTCCAGTGGCCTACAAATGGGCTTTGGGTCTGCACCCTGCACCCCTCCCCCCTCATTCACTATGGTAAGATTTTTTTGTTCTGATGCTTGAACCTGATCCCTTGACACCACGTGATCGCACAGGCTGGTGTGCTTCTTCCATGTGGGCTTTAGCCAACTTTAAAATGAAAAATGTCTGCTAGGATGCACAATGTACAAGACATAAGCTTCTGTTTATTTTTTAAATTTTTATTAAGAGGGTACCACCAAAAAAAGTCAAAACCCTGAACAAGTGAGATTCCTCAAAGTCTGAATGCTATGCTATATATAACCAGGCAATCGCACCATGAGCTTGTTAACTCTGTCAAAAGGTAAGGGGAGTCAGTGCCCTACCCATGAGTTGAAAGAAAAATTTCCTTTAGGGTTAAAAGCAATCTTCATAATGCTTAGAAAACCCTCCAGGAGGGTAAGGGGAAGGTGGGGGGAGGGGGAACCGATCACAACGATCTATACATAACCCCCTCCCAGGGGAAATGGACAACAGAAAAGTGGGTGAAGGGAGACATTAGTCAGTGTAAGACATGAAAAAATAATATTTTATAAATTAGCAAGGGTTCATGAGGGAGGGAAAGAAGGAAGGAGAGGAAGGGGAAAAAATGAGGAGCTGATACCAAGGGCTCAAATAGAAAGAAAATGTTTTGAGAATGATGATGGCAACAAATGTGCAAATGTGCTTGACACAGTGGATGGATATGTGGATTGTGATAACAGCGTACGAGCCCCCCGTAAAATGAGTACAAGAAACAAAAGAAGAGAAAAAGAAAACCCTCCGTGAATGATTAGTTCTCACTCTAAAAACACGGACTTTTTGGCAAAGGTGGATTTCTTTTCCCAAGATAAACCTTGACTCTCAATAAAACGTACCATGAACACCAAAGAGAATAAAATTATGTGCATATCAAGAGAAATAAAAACTGTATTCAGAGTGAGAACTGAGATTTAGTCAGAATAAACGATGAAAATTCTATAAGACATTATCAAGGCTACAGAACACAAAGGAATCCCTAAGCAAAGATTACAGAATTTTATAATGTGTTTCACAAAAATGTTTCAATATGATAAAAAAATGTTTAAAACATTAAAAGACATGGCAAATGTTTTAAAAAGAAAATTATCAATAAGGCATGCTAGTCTAACAAGCACATATTTAGAAAGTAGAAACACCAAAAACCAAAAAGGGTAAAATTCAAGTCAGTTTAACAAAATTTAATAGTGGAAAGCAAAACATGTATAGTGACATAATTATGACACTGAGACAGAATGGCAGGGGCTGTTTATGTATTTCACACTCCTTAAACAGGGAATCCAAAGTGGGAGTGGGAATTTAATTAAAGGACACAGTTAAATGAAAATGAACATTTAAGATGGGCAAAAATATGGAACATACAAAATGTGATTCATGAGAGCAGGCAAAGAAAACCAGATGAAATCATTTTTTTTTTTTTAAACATCATTTTACTGGGGGCTCGGACAACTCTTATCACAATCCATCCATCCATCCATCGTGTCAAGCACATTTGTACATTTGTTGCCATCATCATTCTCAAGACATTTGCTTTCTACTTGAGCCATTGGTATCAGTCCCTCATTTTCCCCCTCCCTCCCTGTTCCGCTCTCCCTGAAATCGTATTTCTTTACTCACCTGGAAACCCCCAGAGAAGTCATTAACTTTAAAATCAAGTGGAACCTAAAAATTCTCTATTTTAAAAAGTTCCATGAAGTAATAAGATTATAAAGATCATAAAATAGATATTTTAATAACTTAATTGTGAGATATATATTCATAATATGGGGAGCCTTGGGAAATACACTTATTTATTAGGGGTAAAACAAAAGGAGGTAGGTATGATTACACAGCAAAAGTGAAATCTGTTCTTTGTAGCAGATTGTAAACAAAATGAAATTTATTTCACAGGGATGCAAACCTTTGAGGGCTACAAGCAAGCAGGTACCGTGTGTCCATAGAGGATGAGTGATACCACCTGCAAGTAAAACATCTGCTACAAGCTCTGCAGGGAAAGTTGTGGAGTGTACACTCATCTATAGATAATATTTTAAAGTCTAAATTACGAAGATTAAATCAAAGGCTTCCCTGGTTTAGTTTGGTTTGGGTTTTGTCTTCAACCAAGAAACAGTTTGGCTGTGCTGGAAACCAAATAGCTAAATTCTTCAATTTGGTGGCTTCACCGTTTGCTGCTGCATGCTCTAATTCTGCTCTTGGATTTGCTAGGGTACATGTGCTAGTTCATAACTACTTATTTTAAAAAAGAAAAATGTTTAAATGGGGCAAGGAAATCCTAATTGTTTATTTAATGAAAAAAGGAAAAAACAAGAAAAGATTTGGTTTCCTTCAAATGCAACATAAAAATAAAATTATTGTATAGGGAAATGAGGCGATATAAATTATTGCAAAGGATGACTGTAAGTTATTTTAGTTATCACAGTTATCAACTTATATGCTTACAAATAGGTAATAACTGGAATTCTGTTGAAGAACATAGTTGCTGTGCTGTATATTTAATAGATTGACAAATGATCATCGATTGGATCAGCATTGGAATAAAACTGTATGTAGCCTAGGAAAATACTATGAATTGACTTCGAGATCAGAAGGAAAAGATCAAAAAGTTATATGAACATTTTAGGAAAGGGGGCAAAATCATGTACGAACAGGTATTTATCCTAAGGTTGGCCTCTTCTGGCCAGAATTTGCCGCAGCTTACTAAATTATGTTAAGAGATGCTTAAGCTGTACTGTCTCTCTAGCTGTAGCTTTAAAATGCAACTTCCATAATTGGCCCGGAAAGTTCATTGGTATTCTTTGCAAGCTTTTAGCAACAGTGTGATGTGTGACCAAACACCTCAATGTGAATGGTTTTTCATGAAGTCTTTAGCAACAGCAGTTCCTGTGTTCCAAAGCTACACACTGGAATAATACTGACTTGTCATTTAATTTCACATAAGTATATGCTGATCACGAATAGTCTCACTGTTGTGTATTTGATTTTTCTCTCTTGTATAATTTTATTTGAATAACCATGAACAGTTTTAAGTGTTGTCTTTCCTGTCCAAATTTGCATGGCCTCTGTGTTCACTGGGAAATATGTCTTACATGAAAATTATTTTCCGAATTACTTCCTTAGGCAGGAAGAATTCCTGTGTCGAAGGAAGGAATGGCATATATACATAGTCTCTGCAAATCTGAAAACGCTCCACTTCGTAACAGCAAATGCAAAGATCACACTGATTTTCAGCATCGAAAACCAAGGGATATACGTAACACTTATGGTGATCTCTTCATTGTCTCCAGTTTTGCTTTCTCCTCAGGAACAAAGGGTAGTCTCTGGTAGACAATGGAGTTTTTACAATCTGTGACTGGAGACTACTTCTACCCTGTGATTTCAGATGCTTGTGTTAGAGTGAGGTCTGAGTGTAGTGCTAGGCTGCCATCCTGAATCTAGGATCTGCCCATCTTGTGACATGTGCACCCCCATTCCCTCCCCTTCCTATTGCTTGTATATCCCTAGATTGTGGCCCCTCATTGCTGTATAACCTATAGTGCAACCCCTTCCTATGACATATGTCATAGGGGGCTAGCACGCCCCCCAAAGATATATAAGCCTGGGTTAGCAATAAAGAACTCTCTCTCGGCAATTCCCATCCTCTCTCCCCAGGTCCTCACTCCCCTGTTCCCTTTCCCTTGTCCTCCTTCCCCTCCCCCTTTCTCCTACCCTCCCGTCTCCCATCTTCATGTGGATCACCTAGCAGGGCTGAGGTGAGCATGCTACCATGAAATGTGTCTGACTCCATTATTTCAATCTCTCTTACTTTCTATGACTTTATTATCATCTTTACATATGTTAACCTTACAATTGTTAACCTTTACATATGTTAACCTTACTATCAAATCAGCGATTAGTTGTGGGGGCTGGCCTTTCCCCCACAGTGTCTCTTTCCTCCTCTTCAGTGACAGAAATGTTTATGCCCAGGATGTTCCTCAGTGCTAGTGAGGGGAACTGTGAAAATGGAATTGCTTCAGACTTCCTCAAAAGATTATGGGAGGGCACTCTGCCCAAGGCCCTGTGGAACACCGTTGTACACCAACGACACCACAGGGCTGCCCTGAGTTGGAAGTGACTGAACAGCAATTGGTTTGGGTTTAGGTGTTGGTTTGGGGTCTGCCTAGTTGCCCCGCTGCTCTGCCAAATTCCACTTCCTGTCCCTCTGGTTCTAAGACCTCAGTGCAGTGTGGGAGAGGACATGATCTCGACCCTTTATTAAAGAAATTATACCTATAGTTAATGAAATGTACATTGAAAATCCCAATAAGGAAATAGGTTCCTTCACAAAATCTCTAAGAATGAGAACAGTATATTGACTATTCCAGATTTGCTTTCTATGAAAATCTAATATCTGAATCTCTACCACCCCACCCCACCCCATCCTTTCTCTTGGGCTGAAGAGTACTGAAAAGGAATAATTTGAACGTATGTTTGTAAATGTGTATGAAAAACAAACCAGGGATTTAGTCTTAATAAAGGCAGCCTTTCTGTTCTTAATCTTTAACCTTTATATTCTCATCCTCTCTGCACTCTTATTTTAGGTGTTACTGCATGCTGTGTTGTAAAAATTTTAAGTGAAATTATATTTCAAATGAAAAAAAGGCACTGTGTTAGACAGGGTACTCTAGAGAGATAAAACCAGATTGCTGATAATTATATATATATATATTTATAAAGATAGATATATATAACACAAGAAATGAACTGTTAAATTATAAACAGACAGATAGATATATAATACAAGAAATGAACAGTTAAATTATAAAGCAGTACAAATGGTTCAGTGCAACTCAGTCCTGTGAGAGTTGTGAGACACTGGCAGTCCTTCAAGTCTTGAGGGCCGCCCGGTAGTCCTCTGTAGAGAGAGCGAGCTAGGCTATCCCAGCACAGGCAGCAAAACAGCAAGGCAGGTCACCAACTGTCAATCCCCAGCTCCAGAGATGTAAATTTCAATCATGTGGTCTTAAAGGAACTTCAACTTACAGCGACACAGTCCACAGGCTAGGTGTCCCACAGGTAATGTAGCCTGTAAATTGAGGCACAGAACAAGCAAGGCAGTCGCACACTGGTCCGATGATCAAAGAGTGAGAGACAAGAAAGGCGAGGCTCACTGAGCCATTTATCTCTCTGCCTCTCAATTAATCCCACTTGTGTTTATCGGCCAGGCTGGCACAATAAACTATCTCAGGCACTGAGTTAAAAAAACAACAACTTATACAGTTTTCCCAATTACATCACTCACAAGGAACAACAACAACAAAAAAAGCAATGTTTGTAAATTCCTGGCTACAACTTATTCTCCCAATACCAATAAAAACAATGAACTTAAAAATTATTAACTCAAGGCACCGGTGGTTAAGGATGAAGGTGGGCTTCTCTAGCAGGTTCTTCTGGGGATAAAAATCTTGCATGGAAACGATGAAGCTTGTCATTTAGCTCTGGCTCTTTTTCTATTTCTTCTTGATTGTACTGCACAGCTATAAAACAAAAATTAAAATTCATGCAATAACCAGAACCAGGTTTGTCAAAATTGATATGAAAAACAGATTGCATTCTCCCTGTTTTACTGGCTATTCATCTTTTTTTAAAAAAAACATTATTATTATTATTATCACAAAAATTAAATTTTCATTTTTATTTTTTCCTCATGTGGAAAACTAATTTGCATTTAGATCTACAGTAATACAAGTCTGTTTGACCAATCTGAAAAGCAAGACTGCTGCAGACACACCTCGAGTCTAAAGCACTGTAGAGTCAACAGCATGTGTCAGAGGATTCTGCAATACTACTTCTCATTCACAATTCTCTTTAAGTGAGAGTTACATATTCCAGAGGAACATTATCTATAAAAATCTACTTCTATTTTAATTATATATACTTAAATATACTACACTTACATGCTTCCTACTTATTCAGAGATAAAACAAAACTCCAAGTTATGGAAGACTTTCTAAGGAAGTAGGAAGTACAATGGTATAATGAAACCTAAGGCCAATATTTTCTAGTAGATCTATAGAGAATGTTATTAGCAATATTCTCAGAAATAATACACACTCACAAATGCCTAGTACTCATAAGAACTAGAATTCCTTAAGTCCATACATCATTTTAGGCTAATCATTCTTTTTTGAATAACATAAATCATAATAATTGGCTGTACACCTACATTAATATCCATCTATTATCTCCACCTGCCAAAAAAGCTTTTCAAGAAAGTACTCTAAATTCTTCTCCAAGCACTTTGTGAGTGAACACCAACCCATCATTTTAAAACTAGGAGAAATTATGTTTTATCAGTTTCTGGCCGAGGACAACTATCATCAACAAAAGGATGTACCAGCCAATTGTCTATGTTTGCTTCAATTAGACAGTGGAGAAATTTTCCCCCATCTCTAAAGAAATGTAGCATTATTATCATAATGAGTGTTACGCTAGGTTTTTGTTGTTGTTTTAGTTTTTATGTAAGCTTTAAGTAAACATAATTTTTTGAGTTTTTGGAACTATAATTTAAAGGTATAATGAAACATAAGATTTAGGAATAAATCTGAAGTATGTCTGGATGACTATGCAGATTATTTTTAAGATTAAAAGAAACAAAATTATGTTGTGTTATGATAAACTAGTTCTCTCAACAGCTTTCTACATACATTTCCATACTATGGATGTGGGAAAGCCGACACTCTATTTCCCAACTGCCCTTGTAGCTAGGTTTCCAGGTAGGACTGGTCCCACTCATCAGAGGCACTCACTTGAGACTCTTGCTCACAATCGAATTATATGAGGAGAGAGGCAGGACATGACGTATCCAATTTTGCTGGCCCAAAGTTGGCAGATGTGCTGTGGTTCTGGAGCTCGTAATTGTTCAGGGCATCTTTCTGATCAGGAGGGTGGTTAGGGGGGCAGCTTCTTAATTGTTCCAGAAGCAGCAGCTCCTCTGGCGGTCCATTCCTGTGATGTGGTTCCTAGAAGCAAGCTCAGCCTAGGTTCTGTTTCTTCAGCCCTCTCAAAGATCCTGTGAGATTTCTATACCTTTTAATAAATCTTTTTCTGTTTAATACCTAAAATTATTTCACTGCCTATAGCAATAATCTTTTGACCAAATAAAGTACAAAGCATATGAAAGAACTGTAAATGCAGGGTTGGCTTGGCTGAGCAGGCAGGCCTTTGGATAGTGAAATCTCATGTCACCTGGAATTAAAATGTTGAAGGACATGGTGGCAGGGAGTCAGACTACTAGCATGTGCAGGCTGGCTACTGTCTTGTACAGCAATGTCCTACAGAGAGATGGGACTCAGGACAAGTTAGCGAGCCCACAGATCTGCAAAGGGATCTATATGAAGTCCTAAATTTGAAAGTGAAAAAGACAACTGCTTCCGTACTTCACACTAACACAGGTTTTCTTTCATTACGCTTAGAGAAAACAGACTTAGCAGCTTCCTCAACTTTTTTTCAAGAACTTTCCCTTTTTTTGTAAAGCAATAGGAGCCATCCTAAGGGAACAGATTAGACTGTGGCCATCCCATGCAAGCCTATAGTTTAACACGATCCCAAGTAAGTACCATTTATTGAAGACTCTAGGGATAAGAAAGCAAAGAAGCTGGCAAGTAAAAAATGAGATTCTTCAGTGTTGCAACTGTTTTTGGCAAGATCATGGGTACTGATGGAAATGACTGAAGAAAACAGAGGGAAGCTTACTAAGTTTTCAGGAAGCCAGTTTGTCAAAAGGCACAGTGGCAATGCCACATCTGACTTTCAACATTGACTGTCAACTTTAAAATCACCCCTAAGCCCTCAAACACACACAAACAGGAAGAACTCTAAAAGTCACCCGAGCCCTCAAACACATACAAACAGAAAGTGAATCGCTAAAGCAGGGCAGTTTCCAAGAAGGGCAGACTTCTCAGTGAAAATTGATTAAGAAAAGTTAAACGTTTTACAACTTCCTCTAGGGCAAAGCCAGGGGCCCCTGAGAACATTAGACCAGGGTGTTCTTCCCAGAAAGTTGAATCGAGCAATGTATTATGGGTAAACGGAGGGTCCTGGTTACTTTTATCAAGCAGTAGTTATGGTAATTCCTGTGAGTCAGTGATAGCGATACTTCTCATTCTTCCCTTTTCTAAATGGTAGGTTTTATTGTAGGTGTCCTACACTTAAACCACCACTGCATATAAGTCGTTCTTGATACAAATACATTGCCTTTTAATTTGCAGATGGCCAGAACCCACGGAAACATTCTAACAAAATGGAGGCAACTACACTCAGCGATCATGGTCTTTGAATGACATGCAGTAATGACTTGGATTTAGGAGTTTGGGGGCGGGGTGGGGGAGGCTGTAGAATGAATATTTTCTGTGTTTCAAAAGAATGTATCTGAAGATTTAGATAGCTAGCAAGGCTGGTTGGGGTTAAAACTAAAGCTTGTCAAACATTCCTTTTCCCTTTCATGCTCAACTGCTAACCCAAAGGCTGGCGATCTGCACTCACCCCGCAGCTCTGAGGGAGAAAGAGCTAGCAACCTGCTTCCATAAAAATTACAAGCAGGAAAACCCTATGGGACAACTCTACCGTGTCACATCAGGTGACTATGAGTCAAAATAGCCCCTTACAGCATCTAACAACTCCTAGCTAGACTGATAGACCTAAGGATATCCCCTGCGTTTGGGTGTGACCATGTGACTCAGTTCTGGCCAATGAGATTTAAGTTCAAGTGTTACATCGTTCTGAGAAATTGCCTACAGGATGCTATTTCAACGGGGAAAGTGCCTTTTATTGCCCTCCCCACTACCTTGGGTAGCCACTTTGGACTGTGAGGTACTTTGAGGATTAAAAACCTGCATTGAGGAAAGCAAAGCAGAACAGCTAGGAATCTGGATAATATTTAGTTCCAGATTTTTTTATATAATGGAGGGAAAATTATTTTGCTTAAGCTACTGTTATCTTTGGGTTTTATATGTAATTAAACCTAATCTTTAATAATAAAGTATAAAGCAAAAATATGAATAAAACATTACCTCAAGTAATAGTAAAAGTCATTCGGTTGAAGGCTTTATAGATAATTAAGTATGTTGAACTTAGGAAAAAGTTACCATGAATAATGGAAATTACTATAGCCTCCTTAGGAGAAGAACTGTTCATATAAAATTAGCCTTCTTAAAGGCAGAAATCTCACTCGCTGCCACTGGGTTGATTGTGACTCTACAGGACAGAGTAGAACTGTCCCTGTGGGTCCCAAGGCTATCCGTCTCTGTGGGAGCAGTTCCTCTCATCTGTCTCCTGAGCACCTCATGGATTCAAGCTGCCACCTTTCTTGTTAGCAACCCAGCACTGTGCCCCCAAGGCCCCCAAGTGACACAAATGTACCCATAAAAGAGCAGCTATCTTCATGACTTAAGTGACACCAATCTATCTGAAAAGCAATCGCAAGAGATTTCCACTTAAATACTTATTGATAGCTTTATTCAATTATGCCCTTAAAACTATCTCTCTCTCTGCCATCAAGTTGATTCCAAGTCATAGCAACCCTATATAGGGTTTCAGAGCTATACATTTTTGAGGGAACAGATAGCTCATCATTCTCCTGTAGAGGGGCGCGTGGGCTTGAACCGCCAATCTTGTAGTCAGGAATCCAATGCTTCCCCGACAGCACCAGCAGGGCTGTCAAATCAGGGCAGCAGAGCAAAGAAAAGGGCAAAAGGTATGAAAGTGAAAGCAGATGCTGGGTCGTTTCCCACCGTGTTGGCGGATTTCACGTCTTACGTATCCATGCCCAAGAAATACAGCCTTATGTAAAAGTTATCTTCTTTATTTATTCCAAATATATTTTAAGATATTTGTTGAGCAGAGTAAAAGAAAGGGTAGTGAAAAGATGGAACAGATGCTGTGTTACCGGCGGTCCTCCAGGCCGTGGTGGATTTCGGACTTTACACGTCTGCATCAAAAAAAATACGCTCTCATTTTAGAGGTATCCTCTTTTCTGCATGTTCTCTTATGTAGAAGTACACTGGATATTTATTTTTTAATATGCTCAGCAATCAAAGGTTATAATTTTTTTTAAATATTCTTTGGTAAGGCCAATACAATTGATTACAAAGAATTACGAATAATGTTGAAATAAACTTTCTGCCATAAATATGGTTACTCAAATTTTATAGCATTTGAAATATGCTGATATATAAATATTTTAGAGGTGTTTTCATTTATCTGTAATATAAGTCAACTAACATATGAAAAGTAACAAATTTTAATTATTAGAAATTGTATTTGTAGCAAATGTGAGTTTCCATTTATTCAATTATTTATGTGCTTAGAAAAACAAAAAAACAAAATTACATACGTGGCTGAAATTTCAATTCTCCTGTTGGCCCTGAAGGAGAAATTCCTTGTTGTAACTTTTTTTGTTCCATCTGCTGTACAGCCTAGAGAGTAGAAAAAACAAAACCTTAAAAATAAGTACTTGTAAGACTTTTGACCAGGGGTCCTCAAACTTTTTAAACAGGGGCCAGTTCACTGTCCCTCAGACCGGTTGGAGGGCCGGACTATAGTTTTTAAAAAAACTATGAAAAAATTCCTATGCACACTGCACATATCTTATTTTGAAGTAAAAAAACAAATGGGGCAAAAACACCCGGCGGGAGGGATAAATGTCCTTGGTGGGCCGCATGTGGCCCGCAGGCCGTAGTTTGAGGACCCCTGCTTTTGACAATGCACAAGAAACAAACTGAAAATAGTTTTCCAAAAAGAAAATGCTCAAATTCTAAAACATTTCATTTAATATTTTAGGTAGCAGTTCAAAACAATATAGATACTTAAATCCTATAGCTGATAATACTTCAAAATGCTGTCACAAAGATATCAGCTTTCAGTGAAGCACATGAAGTAGTTTTTAGCGTCACATAAAACACTACCTGATGATACTCCATCTTTTGAGCCTGCAGTTGGTCATGCTGACGTTGGAGCTCCTCCTTTTGTTGATGAAGCTCATCTGCCCTCTTCTTCAGCTCATCTTCTTGTAAAGAGATATGATTTTCATATTCTTTCAGTTCTTCCTCTGTGAAGAACTGTTGTTGATCCAATGTCTAAAAGGAACAAAAGAGAGAGAAAATAATCCTAGAAATATAACAACAAAGTATGATTTCACTTTAAAATTCCAGGAAGAACCAAGATTCCACATAGAATGGCTAATTCCAGGGGTGAGTCAAAGAAAGATGAGAGAGGCCTTGAAGATATTATTATGCTAGAAATTAAGGAAGTCTTGAAAGAATGGTGGGGGGCATTTCAGAGGGATATATAAGTGAAGAAATGTTCATGAGCCAAATTTGGAGTAATTTGAATATTAAAACATGTAAGTAATGAAAATAAAGATCAGAGTCTATTGAATAAAATAAGCCATGGGCCCACGTTGGTATAATGGGTTTAGGTTGGTATAATTGGTATAGGTAGGTAAGTACATAGTTAGATCCACAACCAAACTCACTGCCATTAATGCTCACAGCAACTCCCTGTGTGTTTCTGGGACTGTAACTGTTCACAGGAGTAGAAAGCCCAGTCTTTCTCCTGAAGAGCTATTGTTGGCTTTCAACTGACAACCATGTGGATCACAGCCCAAATCCTAACTACCACACCACCAGGGCTCTCACATGTAGATAGACAGATAGATGGGAGGATGGATGGATGAATGGAGAGAGGGGATGGGAGAGGAGAGAGGAAGGGATGGGATGGGAGAATTTCTCCTTACAATAGAAAGTCAACTCATGAATGTCAAAGCAATGACCAAATTAGAAAATTGCCATTTGTTAATTTTCATAAAAATAATTAATCAAAACTATCAATCATGCTGAAATCATCAATCTAAGCTAAATTTAGTTGATAATGAAAACTCTAATATTTTATTGTTGGAAATATAAATCAAGACACCACTTATAAAAACTCTTTTGCAAAGTATATCAACATCATTAATACCAACATCATTGGCCTTGGTAATTCTACATTGAAAACTTATCCTATGCAATAAACCTAAATATATCAAAAACTACATTAAAATATGTTTATTGAAGCATTTTAAAATAAGAATAAAAGACTGGAGATAAAGGTCTAACTTTGAGAGAACAGTTCAGTAACCTCCATAGTTATTAAAATAATGCTTTCACATATTATGTGGAAATACATTTGACAGAATGTTGAGTGAATCAAAGGAGCTGACTTTTGGTTCTGGAAGTATGGTACATTAGATAAAGTACTTTTTTAGGAACAAAAAGTAAAATATTAAGCTTACAGTAGGGAGACCGGGCAGACATCTCTTTGACTATATGATCAATGCTAACATCACCAATCATGAGAATAATAGACCTTGATAGCACATAGACCCTGATAAAATGTTCTGAGAAGAACACAGCATCACCTCAGTGGTATTCAGCTAAAGATAGGTGTCAAGAGAAAACATCAGACAAACTCAAATTGAGGAGCGTTCTTTAAAATAACTGGTCAGTACTTTTCAAAAGGGATGTCTTCAAAAGGACCATAAGCTACTCAGAAAGACGCGAGCACCGTCTCAGATTAAAGGAAGCTAAAGAAGCCCCTGATTGCTAACCTAAAAGGTTAGAGAGTCACGTTCTTCCAAAGGCACCATGAAAGAAAGGTCTGGTGATCAACTTTTGAAAAATTACACACCAAAATCCCTACTCTGACAATCAAGGAGCCAAAGTTGACTTAATAGCAATGGGTAAAAAAGACATGATAACAGAATTTAATGGAGGATCAATCATGTATTTTCTTTTGCCCTAAAAGACTTTTTTTTTTTGCGTGTGTGTGTGTGTGTGTGACAAAATGCCAGTAAAATCTGAAAATAGTATTGTTTCAGTTTTTATTTCTCGATATTCATAATTTCCTATAGTTATGGAAGATAAATCCTTGTTTGTATAGGAAATATACACTAAAGTATTTAGCATTCAAACAGCATCACATGCTACTTACTCATAAACAGTTAAAAACTGTATCGTTTATACATACCCAATCCCAAAAACTGTGGAAAATTGAATTAAAAGACAATGGAATGTCTCTATGAATGTTTTTGGGGGAAAATAATGAATATTTTGAAGCCCCTTCATATGTAGACAGACAGCCATGCAGAGAAGGGAAGATGGAAGAAAAACATAAAAGAAATGTAGTAAAATGGGAAATCTAGGTTTAAAGTATTCAGAATGCAACTTCTTGTAAATCTGAGATCATTTAAATTTTTTTACAAATTATAATTAAGTATTAATCTCCTAAGCACTAAAGGAAATCTATAAAGTGGCTTCTAAAAGTTTATGGAATTTTCCCATGAATTTTTTTTTAAGTCTCCTCATCTATTCAAATTAGCTTAGTATTCTTCTTTACCAAAATCCAGAAGTATTTCAAATGACTGACTAAAATACAGAAGAAAAATAGGTGGATTTCCTTGATCTCAAACTAGGGCAATTGTTCCAGTTCACCCAAGTACTGTCCTGGTGTTAGCACTGTAAAGCTCACATCCCAGAAACCCTTTCTCTCATTCACTATCACAGAGTCAATTCTGACTCACAGTGACCCTCAATGACTGGGGAGAACTGGCTCTGTGCGTTGCCATGACAGTAACTCTTCATGGGAGTAGAAAGCCCCATCTTTCTTCCATGGAGTGGCTGGTGTTTTTGAATAGCTGACCTTACAGTTAGCAGCCCAACACATAACCACTACACCACCAGGGCTCCTGCAGAAACCCCCTAGTGTAGGGTGAACAAGAATCGCCAGTCATCTTATCTCAAACTATTTTCTCAATCATGAAAAAGCTAATTAAATATTAATCTTTTTATTTTGTTTTTTGTGTTAAAAAAGGCCATATTCAATTAGTACTGCTCAACTATTTGTTTGCAGTTGTATATGCACTTAAGTTATATATAATTGGCTATGTTAAAAATTGGTTTACCTTTCTGGAGCAATCTGTTAAGATAAATTGGGAAAGTTAGAAATATATATACTGTATTCATTTAACATGAGAATAGTTCTATTTCTGGGAACTAACCTAAGGAAAATCATCATAGATTGTTCAGAACATATGAAAAAATAGATGCTCATCACAGTACTATGTATTTATAGTATAAAATTAGGATTGACCCAAATGTCCAAATTTGGAGGAATGGTTGTAGTCAATTTTAAAATCTTATTTTTGAATAATGCCATTAGAAAATGTTCATGAACTACTGTTAAAATTTAAAAGCACATACAAAGTCATCTATACAAAATGGTGACATTTAAAATATGAGTATATATGCAAATTAAAAACTAAAACCAGAATTAAAAGTTTTAACTTTAATTTATTCTTTAAATGTATCTGTTATTTCTAATCTTCAATACAAAATATTATTTAATACTGAGAAAAAGGTATAATTTTTAAGAGGAACTCTAATTATATACAAATATACTATGATTACAAAATAATTTCATTAAAGCAAGTTCATTGCTTTATATCAACATTTTGTACAAAAAGGCAACACTATAAGGCTAAATCAGAATCTATTACTATAAAATCGTAGAAGTCTTCACTAGAAAAAATATCAAAATGTGAGGCTATTGTCTCTTGACATGTCCTCCATCTAGATCTGTACAATTCTACTGCTGGTGTTTCTGTACCCCTTCCCAAATAATTCTCCATCCTTTGATTTATAACATATCAAAATGGAAGTTTTGGTATCCTCGAGACTAAGACAAGTGTGCTTAAGGAAAAAATTAGAAGTCACTTGTAAGGAAACAAACTATGCAATTTATTATTTCAATTTGGAAACGTGTAATTTATACATATAGCATAAAATGAGTTACCTATCTAGCATATAACTTGCTTGCAGTCATCCATGGATTCAGAAACAAACATGCTTTGTCTGGAATAGCTGTGCAAACCCCAGTAGCAATACTTGTTTACTACGCCTCATATTCAGTATCAGTAAGGTAGCACTTGCACCGAGACAGAGCTCAGAGACAGGAAGAGAAGAAGAAATGACAAACTGACACAGGAAACCAAGGGAGTAAATGAAACGAGTGCTGTTACATTGTGGGGATTGTTCATACCCCTGATTAATGGTATATAACAAAATGTGTATCAATTATTGAATGGAAAATTGACTTGCTCTATAAATTTTGACCCAAATCACAACAAAAGTTAAAAAGAAAGGGGAGTGGGGGCCATTAGTAAGAGTATACATGAAAGCATAATGTAAATAGAAATTTAAAAGAAGAATATATTAATATAGAATATACCGATGAACCCTACAAGAACAACACATGTAAGGTAGGCTCTATTACCTCCCAGCTATCTGGCTCCAAGAATTCCTTTTTTTCTGTAGCTTTCAAAAATTCTTCCAGGGTCACCAATCGATCTTTGTTAGCATCAACCTGATTAAAGAAACTGTCTTTTAATATATATTACTACATATAGCCATTGAAAGCAGCCTAAGTATTCATAGGCCCTGAGGGGGTACAATTTATAACATTCAATATTATAATAAAATCAGAAGGTAAATATCTTTCCCATCTATATAACTCATATTTGGAAATAGTAATACCTGATATCTCAAAAAGGTCTCTAGATGGCTAAAATGGTTTACATTTGATTATTAATCTAAAGATTGATGGTTCAAACCAAATCAGCAGCCCCATAAAAGCCCAATCTACTTCGGTAAAAACTGCTGTTAGCTCACGTGAATTCTGACGTTATTACACTCGAACCCACTGTAGCAAACACTGGGTAAATCCATCTCATTGAGGTGCTTGCTTTTTGTCACGGATCCTCTACTTGACCAGGCACGGTGTCCTTTTCCAGGGATTGGTCTCTACTGATAACATAACCAAAGTATGTGAGAGGAAGTCTGGCCATTCTCCCTTCTCAGGAGAATTCTGGATGCACTTCTTCAGACACAGGGTTATTTGTCCTCTGGCAGTCCTGGCACATCCATGATTCTCCAGGCCTCCTTACTCACATCCAGCTGCCTCCTGCATATGAGTGAGTGAAAATACCATGGTTTGATCTGGTGCGCGTTAGCCTTCAGAGTGGAGTCTTTGCTCTTGGACACGTAAATGAAGCATGTGCAGCAGACTTACCCAGTGCAGTAAGTCATTTGATTTCCTGGCTCCTACTTCCATGAGTGTTGACTGTAGAGTCAAGGAAAATGGAATCCTTCACAATTTCAATCTATTCTCCATTTATTCTGGTGTTGTCTATTGATCCAGTTGTGAGGATTTTTGTTTCTTTATATTGGCTTGCAATCCATACTGAAGGCTGCAGTCTGATTTTCATCCAGTGTTTCAAGTTCTCCTCACTTTCAGCAAGCAAGGTTATGCAGTTGTGTATTATGAGTTAATAAGTCTTCTTCCAATCCTGACACTGCTTTCTTCTTCATATAGTTCAGTTTCTTGGATTATTTCTCAGCACACAGAATGAATACGTATGAAAGGATACTACTCAACACCTTTTCTGATTTTAAGCAAGCGAGTATTCCGTTCCTCTATTCTAACGATTGCCTCTTGACCTATGTACAGGTTCTGCATGAGCATAATTAAGTGTTCTGGAATTCCTGTTCTTTGCAATGTTATGATCCACACAATTAAATACCTTTGCACAGTTAATTAAACATCTTTCTGGTATTCTCTGCTTTCAGCCATCATCGATCGGGTGTCAGCAATGATATCTTGTTCCATATCCTCTTCAAAATCTAGCTTGAATTTCTGGCAGCTCCCTCTCAATGAACTGCAACTGTTTTTGAGTTGTCTTCATGAAATTTTACTTTCATGTGATGACATTGCTTTGATAATTTCTACATTCTGTGGGGTGCCATTCTTTGTGATGGATATAAATATGGATCTCGTCTAGTTGGTCTCCCAACTTTCTTGGCATAGGCTAGTAAGTGCTTCTGTTGCTTTATCAGTTTGTTACACATTTTGATTGATATTATGTCAATTCCTGCAACCATGTTTTTCACCAGTTTCTTCAGTGAAGCTTGAACTTCTTCCTGCAGTAATATTGGTTCTTGAGCATACACGATCTCTTGAAATGGTCGAACACCAAGCAGTTTTTTGTTGGTGGTGGCTTGTTCTGTTTAGGTACAGTGATCAGTGTCACCGTACCAAAAATAATTGTCTATAAAGATTACAACCAAAAAACCCTATGGAGCAGTTCTACTCTATAGCACTGGTTGTCATGGCTCAGAATTAATTCAACAGCAGTAGGTTGTTTCTAATTTAATACCCACAGATCACCATGTCTGAGCCTGCTGATCTGACTGGTTAGGATGATATTGTAGTTTCTTCTCTCATCACACACCAAAAAAAAAAAAAGGCAAACTCACTGTCACCGAGTTGATGCCAACTCATAGTAACCTTACTGGACAGGGAAGAATTGTCCTCATGGGTTCTGTAACATGGGAGACTGTAACTCTTTACAGGAGTAAAAAGCCCCATCTTTCCCCCACGGAATGGCTAGTGGTTTTGAACTGCTGACCTTGCAGATCACAGCCTAATCTGTAACTACTATGCCATCGGGGTTCCTTCTCTCAACACACCACATACTTAAACAAAAACCAAACTAACCAAAAAAGACTGTTTTATCCAAAAATAAGAGAGCTTAAATTAGAATTCTCTGTTTATTTTTCCTTAAAAACAATTGACTAAATCAAAACTAAGGTTGAAAAGCTCTACACAGCCTCATCAATGGATCTTGTGGTCTGTGGCAAATTCAGATACAAAGGCGAGCTCTGGACTAGACAAATAAATTCATTTGGTACTTGGGCTGCTAGCACTCAACAGGGATCCCGATTCAACACTAAGAGCTCAAATATCAAATGGAAAGTCACTGAAGCAAAACAAGTGGACTCTAGTTATCTTGTATTTGAGATCTGACCACATTTTTTGGTTTGCGAAAGTGAGGCAGGAGGGCTACAGAGAGAGACAATCAACCCTTAAGGTTCATATAATATGAACAAGACAAAGATTTGTTGTCATAATCCATTGTCATGGATGGTGTTTTCTGTAGCAGAAACTAACACAAACTTTTTTTTATCATTTTATTAGGGGCTCATACAACTCTTATCACAATCCACACATACATCAATTGTGTCAAGCACGTTTGTACATATGTTCCCAACATCATTCTCAAAACACCTGCTTTCTACTTGAGCCTTTGGTATCAGCTCCTCATTTTTCCCTTCCCTCCCCAGTCCGCCCTCCCCCCTGAACCCTTGATAATTTATAAATTATTATTATTTTGTCCTATCTTACACAATCCGGCGTCTCCCTCACCCACTTCTCCGCTGTCCGTCCCCCAGGGAGGAGGATATATGTAGACCTTATAATCTGTTCCCCCTTTCTCCCTCACCTTCACTCCACCCTCCTGATATCGCCACTCTCACCACTGGTCCTGAGGAGCTCATCAGTCCTGGATTCCCTGTATTTCCAGTTCCTATCTGTGCCAGTAACACAAACTTTTTAAGCATGAAATATATTCTCCATCTCTAAAAGAATGTCTTACAGCTGACATGCATTATTTTAATTTAAAAATATTTTAAAGTAGTTATAAATTATTTAATTTATGCTAAAGGAATCTATTGAATAGTCTGAATCAAAACTGCAAAATCTAATTTTATATATTTTATATTTGTATATATTTTGTATCTTATGACAAGGCTTATTGCAAGAATTTGAATACCCAACAGTATATAATTAAACTTTTTAAACATACCTCATTCATTACATGTTCCCTCATTCTAAGCCGTTCTTCTTCCATTTCTATCATATCATCCTCTTCATTTTTGGGGTCATATACTTTTTCCAACTAAAAAGAAAAAAATCAAACCAGCTTAAGGGAGGGGAAAGGAAATAGAAGGGAAAAATAGGATATGACAAAATAACAATTTATAAACTATCAAGGGCTCATGAGGGAGGGAGGGGAAAAATGAGGACCTAATGCCGGGGGTTTAAGTGGAGAGGAAATGTTTTGAGAATGATGAGGGCAATGAATGTACAAATG
>NW_022103958.1:34733228-34747436 GCF_000313985.2 Echinops telfairi
GAATGATGAGGGCAATGAATGTACAAATGTGCTTTACACAATTGATGTGTATATGGATTGTGATAAGAGTTGTATGAGCCCCTAATAAAATGATTTAAAAAAAAGAAAGAAACTCACCAAAAACAAGAAGAGGAAAATAGAAAGTGTAAGAAAAAAACACTAAACATATAATAAACTTACTTACCTCTTTAGTAAATAAGGCTTCTAATTCTTGTTCATCCAGGAAGCCATCATTATTGACATCTAAAGTTTAAATGTTACAAATGCAAAACTGGGTTTTTAATACTTTAAAATATTAAAATACAATTATCATTATCAACAATGGTTTTCAATAGTCAAAAAATTAAACTTAGAGCCATTGCGTCCATGCCAACTCATATTGACCCTACAGGCCCTGGTAGAACTGCCCCTGTGAGTTTTCTACTCTTTATATGAGTAGAAAGCCTTTCTCCTGATTTGCAATAGTAATACTAGCATAAGTTATCAGAATGCTGCAGGGAAAAGCTTTTTAATGAAGACTCTACTCAAAGATAACAATTTATGAATATTTATAATTCAGATTTTTAAGAAAAGCATCTCTTAATCAGTTTTTTCCAAAAATCCAAAGCAAAACAATATATTATAAAGATAAAATTGTATGCAAAACTCTTAATATGACCAAATGATTAATTTATATGATATGTGATGTATATGCCAGTAAAACTAGTTTTTAAATAAATTGTAATATTTTAGCAGGAAGTCTATTATCCTCTAGTCAGAGAAACACCTTTACTTTACAGAGAACCTTTTAATAGCAGGTCATATAATGACTCAGGAGTAAAAGAAGCAGAAAGACAGGGCTACTAATATAAAATCTTTTGTGTACTTCAGATAAGCAAAAAAGACTATTATATTGTCCTAGAGGAAAACTCTAAACATTTGTCATCATGAGAATTCAATAGCAAGTCTTGGCAGAAATCAAGTCAGAGTAAAGCAATGATGATTTTTTTATTCCAAATAGAAGAAATAAACATTAGTATTTAATCTGTTACCATGTAAGTTGAAAAATGTCTTGGGGTCAAAATCATTAGGATCCAATCCATCAGCCTCTTCCCATACTTCTTTCAGTTGATCTTTACTTCCCTATGAATTAATTTTTTAATTACTATAATCATATATAATTAAACAAAATGTAACCTATGTGTAGCCTCAAAATATCAATTTGAGAAAGTGTTTAGAATTAATCATCAAAATTTAAGTACTAGTAATTTAAAATAAACTTCTGCTAGCTGGTACAAAAATATCTCTATATGAATATGGCTTCATATAGTGATGAGCCTTACAGGATGATTAACTTTAGGGTGATTTTCATGCTTTTTCTTCATTTCTTCATATTTAGATTCTTCTTCTTTTCTCTTTTCTTCATTCAGTGTTTTTAAATATTCCCTTCTTTCATGTTCCTTCAACATTTCGTATTTTTTAAATTCTTCATGCCGAGTCTTGTCATAGTGTTCCAGATCACTTGTAGCCTATAATGCAACAATACATTTAAGTTAAATAAAAAGAGGGTCTGGAGAAGATAAGTAAGGTCATTCCTAAACACAGCATACAGTTTAACAAGAAGGTACAAAAAGACCAACTAAAGTCTTCTTTTTAATTATTTTATTGAAATCATTATTGTTATTACAGGTACTGGCATTCAAAAAAATGAAGAGTTCAAAGCTAATTGCACCTTGAAAAAAGAAAGGAACTATACAATACTGAAAACTAGAATGGTTCTGAACCATTTAACAAAATGTAATATACAATATAGCACTAGAAATCTACACACTCCTATCTAAAATCCAGAGGATATTGGTTGTTTCAGAAATTTCTAAGTTTTAGAAAGGTAACATAGCACACAGGCTCTGTATGGAACAAATCTGTAATGTCTATATTTTAACAGACTAGTATTTAAGGATATCTATAAATAATTCTATTAAAACTAAAAGCTTAACTATGCTTCTATGATTGGTTTTTCCAGTTTAGTTTTAGTTTTTAGAGCTCTTTGGATTTTAGAATTGTGGATAAAGTAAGATTACAGGCATATCTTAGTTATGTGTATTAACAAAGGTTAAACTACCTCCCTTTATTCTACAGAGTAAATCAAAGGTATGCTACTACTTCCTGAGTTTACTTATCAAATTACAAGACCTAAAAGGCACAATAAAAATATCTTTGGGGAAAAAAAATCTTTGGGAATTATTCTCACCGCTTTGATTAGCATATCTAAATCTGTAGATTCAAATTTGTCAGGATTCATGTGGTTTATATGATCAAACTGTTTTAGAAGAGCTTGGTGGTCTATGCCTACATCTGAAAGACAACCAAAAAAACCTGAAAATGATCAACTGTTAGAAGGTAGAAACATTTATATAAACAAAACATAATAAGCATTTACATTTATTCTTACAAGCTTTTTGAGAAAATTCAAACTTTTAAGTCAAGGATTCATATTTTATTTCAAAGTATTGTAAATATTATGATTCTAGGCAAAAGGAATGTCCTTGAATCCAGAATGGAGTACAACTTAGTACATACATTTTGTTGCTGCTTTCTAAAGACTAGTTAACTACTAGGGTAGTTAATAATATTTGTAGAATTTTTTAAACTATCAAATTTTCTTCTTTTAATTAGATAAACGCTATAGTATCCTCATCAAAAGTTTAAGTAATGTTTCTAAAAAGAATAACTACAAAATGTATATGAAGGAAGAAATTTTTATGCCACGCCAATGAATTTTTTATGGAACAATAAAAATCTAATTCAGGTAATTTCAGCTGAATTTTAACTTTTTTAAAATTATGGCATTTTTTAAGAAGCATCTGCTGTTTTTTGTAAAAAATAGAAAGCACACACTCCAGTTTATTGTAATTGAATGGATGATACAGTCCTCGACTATTCTGTTGTAGGACTGAACAATAAGTACCTATGTTAATGTAGTGGAGGTCAGAGTGTTCAATGATGAAGAAAGAATATACAAATACGAAATGGTAGAAAGCAAGAAAAAATACTGTGGGAAATGATGCACATTAGTGCTGTGTGACCTCATTATTCTTCAAATCTGTATCCATTAAAGGCATATGCATGTATGCTGTATATGTATATATGGACGTGGGTATAATTTGTTTATGTGTATAGGTATGCATATATGTCCTAATTCCGAATGAAGATCGTTCCCGGAAGAAAGTGCAGGTCACTAGCAACGAGCACACACACGTAGGGCTCAGTAAGAATACTATTCTCCATTATTAAGAGCTAGGGATCCTCAGAGAAAAAGGCTGGTGAGTTAGTTAATTGTGCCAGCCTGGCCGATAATCACATGTGGTGCTGGTTGAAAGGCGGAGGGATAAATGGGTGGTGAAGCCTCGCCTTTCTAGTTCTCGGGTCTCTTGTTTTGTGATGGTTGTATCGGGTGCAGCTGCCTTAGCATTTTCCTGCTTCAGCTTGCAAGATTGACTTCCTCCAAGACATCCCCAAGGAGAAGCCGCATGGATCTATCCTGATGCAGCCCTGGGTGCTGGAGCAGCCGCGTGGAGACCCCTGCTAGTGCTGCGATGCTTGTTCGTTCACGGACTCAGCTTTCCTCCTGCAGCCGGCATCATTGCCTCTGTTTTGTGAGGTGGAGGACTTTGTGGACTGGTGTTGGGTTAATGGGTTAATGTGGGACTTGTGGGCTAGGGCAGCATTGGGTTGGGATGTTTTCGTGATGCACATTTTCTTTGCATAAAACTCTCTCTTATACGTGAGTTGCTGTGGATTTGTTTCTCCAAAGTACCTAGACTAATACAGCTGGGTAGGAGCCTTTTGCAAGGCCAGAAAGTACTTTTGTGCAGCCAAGCCTCATTTAATTTTTAGTACTACAAGTTTTACTTATGATGAAAATATGATTTGTTATAAAACCAAGTCCTAAAGGATATAAATGCATTGAAGGATGAAAAAGCACTTAACCTCATTTAAGAGGAGTGCCTATGTAAGTATACTATTATACCATCTAATAGAATTGCAAAATATGTGCAGTTTGATGAGATATACCAATGGCAAGGCTCTGGGGAATTACTGCTTGTGGGAATGTACATTGATTCAACCTCTATGAAGGGAAATGTGACAATATCTATCAAGAGTTAAAATGCATATACCGTTTGATTGATCAATTTCACTTGAACTTATCCTACAGATAATCTTACTTGGATACATAGTGATATACGTACAAGACTGCTCACTAGAAATGACCCACATGTCCATCAACAGGGGCCTGGTTAAATAAATTATGGTATATCCATATAATGGAATTCTATGCAGCTGTAAAAAGAAAAGACGAAGATGGTCTCTATGTACTAATATGAATATAGCTCCAAAATATATTACTAAACGAAAGACAGTACAAAATGTACATTTTATGCCACATTTATATTAGAGATCAGAACTTTGATTTGTATTTACTTATTATGAGAAAGAAATTCAGGAAGGACACTGTTGGAATGGATAAGGTACAAAGATATCAGGGAAATTTTTACTATATACTTTAAAATTTTTAAACCAGGTAAATGTATGACCTACTTTCAGAACTACACCAAAAATAAATTAATAAATAGGGCCCTTGACCCCTTTCTTCAGGTTGTCAGAACTTTTAGCTTATAAATTTAGGATCAATGGGGAAATATGTATGAATATTCTAGGTCACATCAGATTGGTTTCTTTAAATAATAAATTTTGAGGCCTAGTGTGGAATAAAGAAAAGACTGCCAAGTTAGAGACTGTCTAAAGGAAAAAAGAATCTCCAAATACCTTAAGCATGGTTTCTAGGGTGGAAGGACCTTGGGTGTCTGACTACCTGAAGAGGTATGACGTGAGCTCAATCTACCTCTCACTGACATCCTTACTTTAGGATCCTGAGTATGTGATACTTGTCTTTTAGGTCAGTTCGTGAGGAAGCACGTTAATGCTTGGCACCAGCATTTCTCCAAAATACCCAGAAGTGCTTATGTACAATGCACATGACTGCTCCCCAGAATCTCTGAAAGCACTATCCAGTGATCTGCATTTTTAACAAGCTCCCCCAGGTGATTCTTACGCCCCTAATGCTGAAGCATGACTATTCCACCAACAAGGAGCCCTGGTGGCATGGTGCTTAAAGCACTCAGCTACTAACCAAAGTGGTTAGAACATCCATAAGTTGCACTGCAGGACAAAGACTGCAGCCTTGAAAACCCAATGGGGTAGTTCTACTCTGTTCTATAGGGTCACTACGAGTTGAATGAGAAAGCAGTGGTTTTTTAATTTCATCAATAGCAAATGTTCAGGTGTTCTTAATGAAGAACCTCTTAGGTACCCAACCTATATATGGGCATGTCACAAAGGCATAGTAGACAGGGGGTTTCTTCCACTGGATAAATCTGGCTCTGTTCACGGTAATGAAGAAATTTGCCTGTTTTGATCCAGTTCCTTTATGATTTTCACTTTCTACATGTCAATCTCTTATTCATTTGCAGTTAATCCTGAAGTATGGTATGAGTCACAGTAGTAACGTTTTCCAAATGGCTAGCCAGTTGTACAAATATCATTTATCTTAAAATTTCTTTATTCCACTCATGTGAAATGCCACCATTATTTTAAACTAAAGTTCATGTGTACTTCAGTCTAATTCCCAAATTTCTATCCCCTACTTATATGCCCAAACAACAGTTTTAATGACATAGGTTTAATGGTATGTTTTAATATCTAGTCCCACTTCATTACTCTTCTTTTTGTAAGTACCTGGCTGCACTTGCTAATTTGGGGGGTTTTTTTACATGAACATTAAAATTAGCTTGGCAATTATCAGTAAACAGGAAAAAGAAGGATCATTATACTCCCTTTTAACTCTTGATAAAGAGTTAGGATTTCAGAAAGTCAGAGGGATATTTTTACCCTGTCCTATAGAGTTGTTATGAGTTGGCATCAACTTGATGGCAGTGAGTTTTTGTTTTTTTTAATATCAGGAAAATAAATACACCCACCAAAGACCTTTTCCCTGCATGGGCCTGGTAAGATGGAAGAAGATACTGATAAGATTCACCTATGAGAATTGTTACTAGTATTCCCTAGCGTGCTATCCTGCTGTGTATAAAATGAATCCTCTGAGAAGCAGGTGGGATTTCATTACCAGCAAGACCCAAGAGTGAACCACACCCTCTCCACCCAAGCTCTCTATGCAGAGAACCTCCTGGATCCAGAAGACACCATCAGAGGAGCAGCAGCAGAACCAGGAGCCAGAGCATGGAACAGAGTGATAGACTTCCCAACCCAGGGAGCAAGTGCAGCTGAGTGCTTTTGTGTAGCAGGCTGCTGTACAGGGTGAGGTGCCTCTCAGCCCTTATTTGGGGAGGATGGACTTGCTGGTCCATGGAAGTAGAGCTGAGTGTCTTCAGACTGAGGCTTACTGGAATAGGGTGCCTCTGGACACTTAATTAAGGGAGCTGGGTTTGATGACCAAAGGAGCTTAAGTTAAATGCCTTCGGGTTGAGGCTTATAGCAGAACTGTATGCCATTTGGGCATTTATTAGCAGACTTGACAGAACTTTGTAACAAGGCCTGATAAACAACTCAACCCTGATCATTTCTCACTGGCATAACTTAACTTCCTTAATAAACCCTTTAATCATGAATTTTGTCTGCGAGTTGTATAGTCATTGTAATGGATATTAGAGCCCAGAGAAGTAATATAGAAAACACTAAGCTCTTACAGGATCATGTTCAATTTAAAAACTAAACTAAGGAGAATTGACATGTTTATAATACTGAATCTATCAAAAAGATGTTATGTCTTCCCATATGTTCCCATCAAACCTACTTTTGGGTTCTTCAGAAGTATAAAGTTTTGTACAGAAGTCTATCATATTTGTCAATAGGTTTATTTGGGGCTACCTTACCTTTGTCGGAGCAGCTCTGCAGAAGAAGGACAGGACCTTCTATTCAGGTAGAGGGTACTCTAGGAAATCCACGGGGGCAGCTCTACCCTGTCCTATAGGGCCACTATTGGTTGGAATCGACTTGATGACAATGAGTTTCTGCTCATTATCTTTATTGCTATTGTATTATTATAAATGGGGCCTTCCATTATATCTTCAAAGTACCTGTTATCTGTACATATGAAAACTATTACCATATATACAAGGTTTTTCTTGCTAAATTTTCTCATTACTTTTCGTAACGTTCTCATTGATTGCTTTGGGTTTTCCATGCATACAACCTGCAAACAGAGATGGTTTAATTGCCTCCTTTCCAATGAAAGACTGGGCTTTCTACCTCCATAAACAGTTACAGTTGTGGGCACCTACAGAGGGTCACTATGAGTCAGCAATGACTCAATGGCAGGGAGTTGGGTTTGTTTTGGGGGGTCCTGTGACTTTATCTCTAATTTTTTTCATAATTGTTTTGACTAGTACCTCTAATACAAAGTTAATTAGTAGTGCTGGTAGTGCACATCTTTGACCTGTCCCAGATTTTAGTCAAAATACACATCTTTTGCCCATTAAATATGATGTGACTGAACTAGGCATACCTGATCATGTTATCTAAGTATCTAATAATTGTATTATTTTTATTCAATCAAGAATAGGTGGAGGTGTTGAAGGGATCAGATATCAGGCATCAAAGAACAAAAAATCATATAATTGTGTGTTCTCCTTCCCGGTACGATCGCTGAAGACAAATGGCTGCATGTGGTGGAGAAAGCTGATGGTGCCCGGCTATCAAAAAATATAGCATCTGAGGTCTTAAAGGCGTGAAGGTAAACAAGAGGCCATCTAGCTTGGAAGCAGCAAAACCCACACCAACCTATGTGATCACAAGGTGTCAAAGGGATCAGGTATCAGGCATCAAGGAACAAAAAATCATATTGTGAATCAGAGGGAGTGCAGATTGGGACTCAAAGTCCATCTGTGGGCAACTGAACAACCCCTTACAGAAGGGTTGCGGGAATGAGACGAGCCAGTCAGGTTGAACTGTAGCAACATTGAAACATATAACTTTCCTCTAGTTCCTAAATGCTTCCTCCCCCTCCACTATCATGATCCCAATTTTACCTTACAAATCCGGCTAGACCAGAGGATGTACACTGGTACGGATAGGAACTGGAAACACAGGGAATCCAGGACAGATGATTCCCTCAGGACCAGTAGTGAGAATGGCGATACCAGGAGGATGGAGTGACAGTGGGGTAAAAAGGGGGAACCAATTACAAGGATCTACATATAAAATCCTCTCAGGGGGACAGACAACAGAAAAGTGGGTACGATGTAACAACGATGAAAAATACAACTTTCCTCTAGTTCCTAAATGTTTCCTCCCCGTTCCCACTACCATGACTCGAATTCGACCTTGCAGGTCTGGCTAGACCAGAGGATGTACACTGGTACAGATAGGAACTGAAAATACAGGGAATCCAGGGCGGATGAGCCCTACAGGACCAGTGGTGTGAGTGGCGAAACAGGGAGGGTAGAGGGAGAGTGGGTAGGAAAGAAGGAACCGATTACAAGGAACTATATGTGACCTCCTCCCTGGGGGACGGACAACAGAAAAGTGGGTGAAGGGAGACGTCGGACAGGGCAAGATATGACAAAATAACAATTTATACACTATCAAGGGCTCATGAGGGAGGGGGGAGCGGGGAGGGAGGGGAGAAATGAGGACCTGATGCCGGGGGTTTAAGTGGAGAGGAAATGTTTTGAGAATGATGAGGGCAATGAATGTACAAATGCACTTTACACAATTGATGTGTATATGGATTGTGATAAGAGTTGTATGAGCCCCTAATAAAATGATTTTTTTAAAAACCAGAAAAGTGGGTGAAGGGAGATGTCGGACAGTGTAAGATATGACAAAATAATAATTATAAATGATCAAGGGTTCATGAGGAGGGGGGAGCAAAGAGAGAGGGGAAAACATGAGGAGCTGATACCAAAGGGTCAAGTAGAAAGCAAATGTTTTGATAATGATGATGGCAACAAATGTTAAAATGTGCTTGACACATGGATGGATGGATGGATTGTGATAAGCATCATACGAGCCCCCAATAAAATGATTTAAAAAAAAGAATAGGTGGGTGCGCACATAAAAAAAAAAGATGTTAGATTTTTTTCAGATGCCACTTTTTGTATATCAGATGTGATAATATGAACTGAGATCATTTTACGATACCCTTGTATTTCAAATTTTCATAACTATTTAATTTTTCCAGTCTAAAATTAAAATAATGAGTTTCAAATATTTATTCCCACTTATATCCTTTGACTTTGAATTCTTAAAAAAAAACAAACATGCTTAAGTTATTTTTATCTCTATACCCTACTGCCATCAAATTGATCCCAATTTTTAAAAAAAAATGATTCCAATTATAAGAGTAACCCTATAGGACAAAGTAGATCTACCTCATAGAGTTTCCAAGTCCATACATCTTCACAGAAGCAGGTTGCCACGTATTTCTCCTACAGAGCTGCTGGTGGGTTCGAACCACCAACCTTTTGTTTAGCAGTCAAGCCCTTGACCACAATGACACCAGGGCTCCCGTTTTGCTCCTTAGGTTTATTCATATGGTGATTTATAGTATTTGATTTTCTAATATCAATCAAGCTTCCATTACTGAGATAAATCTACTTGCTATGACATAATAATCTTTTGCCACATAACTTTGGTTTTGGCCAAATAAGAATGTGGAAGCTTTACTTTTTTGTGTGTGCTTTGGAGTGATTTAAATAGCGCTGACAACCTGCTTTGTTAGTCTAATAGAATTCCATTGGGAAATTGTCAGCGTCTGGTGTTTTTGCATTAGGTGTGTGACAATTTTTCTACTTAGATTTTCTCACTCCGCTTTCTTTTGCCTTATGTTAATGTGATCTTTCCTTTAAAATCAGTTGTTTATTAATTTTTACCTTTTTTAACATATTGCTATTTAACTATGAAGGGACTTCAAATATTCATGGAAAATTGAGTTAATATAGTATATTTTTCCATGAACTTTTTGAAGCCCCTTTATATTTAAAATTAATAATTGCTTTGAATTTTTAACAATGTGACGATATTTTTTTTAATTGTAATTATAAAAAGATCAATACTAACCTTAAATTTTGACTAAAAGAACATGGCATGTGTTTAATGTAATTGTGGACTTAACATTAATAAAATGTAAATTGATCTCAACAAACGAATATAAAATTTTTCCTACCTTTTCTTTAACACTTACCTTGAAGGGAATCCAATTTTGCTTTAATGAGCATTCTTAACCTTCCTACTTCTTGCCTTTTCATTTCATCTAATTTTGTCCTTACACGGTGACTTACAAAATCCAGCTCTTTGCTTAGCCTTCCACTCTGTTAACAAAATTAGTTTTATCATTACTATACAATTTTATGTGACACTCAATGATTCTAAAAGGGTTGTGAGAGTAATAAATAATTTTGACTTTAGATAAATTTGCTTACACAAGTATTACTTTCAGAAGAGATTTAGCTTATAATTCTAAAATCAACATGTCTCAAACCCCTATAATTTAGTAAAGTATAAATAATAAACACAAAAGAGAAATTCTTAAATTGGAAACTGGTACTACCACTTTAGAAAAATTTGGCAGGTCCTCAAAAGTTAAATGCAGAGTTATCATATGGCCCAGCACTCCCACTCCTACGTACATACCTAAGAGAAGTGAAAACATGTTCACAAAAAAACATCTGAAAATGAATATTCATAGAAGCATTATGTATAACAGACAAAAAGTAGAATCCAAATGTTCACTGACTGATGAATGGATAAACAAAATGAGGTATAATCATACAATTGAATACTATTTGACCATAAATAAGGAGAATTAACATATAACACAACATACATGAACTGTGAAAATGCGCTAAAAGAAAGGAGCCATCTACAAAGCTCCATAAAGTATATTGTTCCACCCTGATACAACCAGACCTCTGAAGCTGGAGAAACCATGTAGAAATCCCTGTCAGTGATGAGATGCTTACAACACCATTGGATCCAATGACTTTCTACCCACTGGCCTGTGATCATCCTGCATTCGATGTCTTTGCATGTATTTTGTGAGTCTGAAGAGGACTTTATAGATTGGTATAGGACATATGGGCTAATATCACACTTATAGGCTTGGACTGGACTGAGTTGGGATGCTTTCTTAATGAACAATTACCCTATATATAAAACTCTCTCTTATACACACACAAAAGTATATTGTTCCATTTATATTAAATGTCCAAAATATGAAACTCCACAGAAACAGGAACTAGGTTAGTAGTAACCAAGGGCTGGGAGGAGGGAAATGGGGAGTAATGACTTAAAGGGTACAGAGTTTCTTTTTTAGGTGATGAAAATGATCTAAAATTAGATAGTGATGTGTTCCATTTCTCCAAATATACTTAAAATCACTAAACTATATACTTTAAAAGGGTAAATTTTATGGTATGTGAGTTCAATTCAAGAGAATCTTGGCCTCTTCATTTCATTAATCACTGGCCATTCCGTATGTAAATAGTTATTCAAAATTCATCTTTTGTACATTTATTTTTTGGTGACTGTTTTTATAGATGAGTGAGATGGATATCTAGTGGGTAACTTTCCCTTGTTTATAGATGCCTCTGCAATCATGAACTGCAGAGCGAACTAACTTTCAGGACTGAGGCAATGAGGCCGAGAGGGAAGTAGAGACAAAAAAGCCCCAAGTAAATAATGATCAGAGAGGCCGGAGAAGTAGGAGAAACAGGAGAATGCAGTGATATTAAAGAAAAGGAATAAAAGTACACTTCCGATAAAACAATAGTTCACTAAGCATGGGGTCAAGCCCGAATCAATCATTAGCATCTCCTGAGAATTTGCTAAAAATGCAGGCCAAGATTTACTGAAAGAGAGGCAATGGAGGTGGGGCCCCAAAATCTGTGCTTGGACAAGCTTTAACATCTGAGACTCCCTGAGGTAAAATATAAGAGTAAGATGAAGGCTGAAGGTGTTCACTGGATTTGCCAGTGAAGAAGCCACTGGCAGCTTCCATGAGAGTGCAGTCCATGAAGCTGTGGAGGCTAAGGTACACTCTTTACAATCAGGGAGGGTTTAGAAAGTGAAGAGATGTAAGTTGACTCCCCCTTCAGAAGGCTGGTTCAAAGGAAATGAAAAACCCTATTTTAAAAATAATTTAATTTTCCCAAATGAGATAAGATTCTTAGCTACTTGTACTGTGTTGACTTGAGTATTTTTTTTTAAAACATTTTATTAGGGGCTCATACAACTGTTATCCCAATCCATACACACATCAATTGTGTAAAGCACATTTGTACATCGTTTCTCAAAACATTTTCTCGACTTGAGTTTTTATTGTCTATTTTCACTCATCTTTTTTTCATTGACCATTTATTTAACTTCAGTTTTCATTTTCATCCACAGAAAGAATTGACTGTGAAAGGAAGATAATTATAAATTTATCCCCTCCTAATTACAACAGGAAGTCCTTGATAGAGTAGAGAAAAAAATGTGGAGCAAAACTACAAATTGAAAAACAAAACAAAACAAAAAAGCAGGCTTACTGGACTGTTAAACTGGTAGAACATCAAGACTGGCTCTTAGTGACCCCCTTTTAAGCTACCCCTGTCACTCAGAAAAATAGAAGGCCTAAAAGGTGCAGAATAACACTAGGTGTATGCACTTCCTAGATCAACCAATTACAGAAGACATAGCCTTTGCCTTGAGAAAGCTCCAAAGGCAGGGGAAAGATGGTCAGCACTGGGGAGGTTGGAAGAGTGCTGGGACCTTGTGGGGATTGCAGCCGATGGCATGAATCAAACGTGCATAAACTGCTGAATGCAAAATCAATTTCCCCTAAATCACAATAAAAGGTAAAAATCAAAAGTATCCTGATCCCAAGCCAGGAAAAATATCATCTTCTTTCCTCTTGTTACTTCTTTCCCATTATTTTTTCATGTCATCTCCAAATAATGTTCTTAGTCCTAATTTTAACTGAATAGGAGATAGTTCTACATTAAATATAATTTGACTGATTTCATAGAACAAATTAATCCTTCAAAGAAACAGCATGATTATACCTATGGATAATTCAGGAGAACCACTGCAGTCAAGAAAGGACAAATGGAAAAGGTAAACACAGGAAGGAAGCGGAAGAGTGTTGTTGCATTGTGCAGATAATATTCAATGTCAAGAAACAATGTCTTTCCAACCTCATGTTCTAGATACTATGGACTCCACTTCCTACCCCAGGTTCCAGCAATAGATACTTCTTTTATTAGTTTCCTCTATATCAGCAGTTCTCGAAGGACCCTTTCACAGGGGTCGTCAGATTCATAACAGGAGCAAAATTACAGTTATGAAGTAGCAACGAAAATAACTATGGTTAATTTACAAATTATCAAGGGTTCATGAGGGAGTGGGGAGCATGAGGGAGGGGAAAAATGAGCTGATACCAAGGGCTCAAGCAGAAAGCAAATGTTTTGAGAATGATGAGGGCAACAAATGTACAAATGTGCTTGACATATGGCTATATGGATGGATTGTGATAAGAGTTTACGAGCCCCCAATAAAATGATCAAAAAATAATAATTTTATGGTTGGGGGGTCACCACAACATGAGGAACTGTATTAAAAGGTTGCGGCATTAGGAAGGTTGAGAACCACTGCTCTATATCTTGGTTTAGGATGGCTCCCAGCCTTGCCCTTTTTTCAGTCACATATTAAAGCACTAACATTATCTCCACTAGAAAAAATTACCTCCTGCCTTTCCCAGTTGCTTGATACTAGATTACATGTCACTGGATACTAAACTCTGTGTCCTTCCTCTGTATCTCCACAATGGTTTATACACTCATTGGGTATTTATCCTAACATTCTATTTCTAACTATAATTCTTAAGTGCTCCTTAAGGGCTGGAAAAGAGTCCCATCTTTATATCCCTAGCACTAGGTTCCGAGTCTGGCACGCTCCGATGTCTGTTGAATAATTGTTAATATTTACCTTTATTTCTTCTATGTCTGCTTTCTGGAGTTTTTCTCTGAAGTGGTTATCTGTTTCCAGAACATCAATCACTTGTTTGAGATATTCATCATAATAAAGTCCAGTATCCTTCAAATTAAGAAACAAACATGGAGCAATTGCACACAACACTGCTTGATATGACTGAACTATGAAATGGTATAATGT
>NW_022103958.1:34747536-34753680 GCF_000313985.2 Echinops telfairi
GGGGGGGGGAGTAAAATTTTTCCTTCTCTGCATCTAAAGATCTCAAAACTGAAAAACAAGTTCTAGCAAAATGGCATTTAGTTGTACCTATTTTGATAGTTTGACAAAGTAAAACAATTGTATCCAAAACTCACATCAAGAGTTCTGTATCAGACTCAGTAAAACCCAGGTTTTACTGTTACATGAAAGTAGAATTCCCACGCATCTTAGTCAAAGAAGCCTTAAACAATGACACTAATTGTTTTCTCCCACACTGTCACCTGTCTCTCCTTATTGCCTTTGAACACAATACAATGTTTTCTTAGCTGACTGACTCTATGTTGTACATTAATTATACTATATTTACTATAAACATTGTCTAAGCTCAAACAACATATGTAGGAGAGTAAGTCAAAAGGACTGCCACCCCCCAAAAAAGATCCTAGATACCTTTTAAACAGAAATATCAAAAAGTGAAGCGATTTTGTCTCAATATACACTTTGCCATGGCTCATACAGTTCTCAAGGCAGGGTTTCCATCTCTCTATCCCTTACCTGAAGAAGTCTGAGCACCTCAATTTATGCCACATCAAAACACCAGTTTTGACATTGTACAGGGACTCAAATTATGTTCCTTTGAAATATTATTTGAGTTCTAAGAGCAAAAAGAAATCTTAAGGGGTAAGATTGAGGCTGTAGGGTGGATAAGGCAAGGTTTCTCAATGAAATTCTTTTTTAAGGACAGTCCTTACTAGCTTCAAAGACTGTGCAGGTGCAGTGTTGCGGTGGAAAAAACTCCTCCTCTCCTGCCTTGTTCTCACCAACAAAATTTTCAATTTTCTTAAAACGTCTTCTTAATAAGCCTCATGATAATGCCCTCTATCAAGATTCTGCCTTTAGAATTAAAAAAAAAAGGTTGCCACGACCTTCTGAGCTGACCTCCCTGCACTGATTTAATTGGCCCAGCAAACCCCTCAGAAGCCACTCGTGTGATTGGGCCTTTTAAATAAAGACACCCCAATGAGACTAAGACAAGTGTATGACTGAGAGAACTTATCTGCAGTGACCCACTGATCACAGAGACATGTTTAAACACAAACATGCTTGGAATAAAACGACATGTAGAAACAGAAAACCCTGTCCTATAGAAATATTTTTTATTTTCCCTCATATATTCAATGCTCGTTGAATACTGCTCTTGCAGAAATATTTCCTAATGCCTAATTTTGTAAATATTAAGTAGTAGCAGTACTTTAGCTGTAACTCCTCCCACAGGATTATTGATTTGTCTCACTTACTGGTGGTTCTAGCTTTGCACTATCCACAGGTTCGGTATTTTTCACTTTTGTCTTGTCTATGTCTATAGGTACAGCTTCCAAAGCAGTAAGTAGACAGGTAACCAAGAGAAAACAAGACTGCAGTGATATGACGGTCCTCTGCCTCATCTGAAACAAAGAAATCATGACAGCAAAATTGTGAAAGTATGCCAGAAAATTATGCAAAAATAAGTTGGTTTCTCCCACACTGTGTCTCTCCTTATTGCCTTCTGACTCATCTTCGAACACAATACAATGCTTTCTTGGCTGACTGACTCTATGTTGTAAATTCCTCCTTAAGATAGACAACTAAAGTAAGTCAAGGGAGAAATGTTTTTCAGTCAAAATATAAAAGGCAAGAAAACAAAATTTTAAAAATTTAAACTGCTTATATACTACATGAAAATTTTGGTTAATACCGAAAGGTGCAAATAAAGATGGTAACATTCCAAAAGCAATGTAACTGCCATTAATTCAATGCTAACTCAGAGTGACCCTACAGGACAGGGTAGAACTGCCCTTGTGAGTTTCCAAGACTAACTCTTTTTTGGCTTGCTAAATAAGAACTATGTTTATTTTGCTACTGAATATATACATTAATAAAATTTTAATTCATGATAGAAATCAGACTTTCAAATGCCCAGAAAAAGGAATTAAGGGTTTTAAATGTAGTTATAAAGGTCACAAAAAGCCTGATTAGACTGAGGTACATTTACTCAAAATTTTGAGGCTCATTAAGTGGTAGCAGAGAAATGCACTTTTTTTTCAGTGTACATATTATTGAGAGGAGGTAAGAAGAATGTGTATTAACTGGCAAAATCCACTGAGCTACATATCAATATCTTGTTACATCAAATCTTGTTACGTCAGTTTGAAGACAAGGGAAATGTTCTGATACAATTTCAGATTATGTTTCATTTGGTTAAAATAGAGTTTAAGGTTGCTTTGCTTTATTAAGTTTACTACAATAATTTTACACATAAACATTTAGACTTGAACTCCAGAATTAAATATGGCATGATTACTGTGCTTTTAATCTTTCAAGTCACTAAAAACTGACAATTTAAAAATTACAACAAAGGGAAAGTTGAAGCAGTGTGACTCTTACATCACTGAACCACTTCTTATGGTTAACTGTCAGTATTTAACAAAACCAAAGTTAATGAATCCTTGTGCCTTAGCTAATTACAAAAGACACCATAATTACAAAAGACAGCAGATGCTGGCAAAAGCTGCAGTCCACAAAGTGCTTGACAAAGTTACAGTTCTCAGGTGAGAGTACCAGGGCAGTTGCACTGACGAAAACTATTACAAAAAGAGTTAATTCTGTTGTTGAGTGTTCAAAGATGTTACCCGAAGCAGAAAACAAACAAAAACACTGACATCTTCTTTGACTTATCAGGCATCTCCAGGGTCTACATCCTTAGTGCTGCAATTCTAACAGGTATCTCCATGCGGGTGTTTGCTTCTAGTTCTCTCCCTTCACCTGGCTTCCTCCTCCATCATCACGAGCAAAGTCATCAAAGATAGAGGTGGGATGCTTGAAAGTAGCACTTATTTAACCACTTGCTTAGCTGTTTCTAGGGGGACCTATTGAGTGTCCCTTGAATTGGTAACTGGTTTGTTGTCATTTTTTGTCTAAACAAATATGCCATAATTGGTTATAGGGAACATCTTTGACAAACATTTAACTTCAAACTTGCCCTTCCACTTCAGAGACCAGACACCAGCATATGCATTATAGTCCACAACACATTTCATCTCAGCCACTCCACAAAAAATCCACTACCATTGACACTGGAGTAAATAGGAAAAAAAAAAAAAAAGAGTACATAGAGTGGACCATTCCCATTCAGAGAGCGGTAAGCTGCATCCAAACACTTATTACCATGCTCAGTACTATACCAGAGAGCACTTAATGGAAAGGTGTATATCATCTCCAGAACAACTTTTGATTATAAGCACACACGTCCATTCTTCAGGTTCCAATCAAAGTCTTTGGGATGATTGTTGTTTATGGCCTTTAGCTTTTCCAGCACGGGGTGCACTTCTACATTAGATGGGGAAGCGCTGACAGGAACAACACCAAAACCGCCGTTTTCATTGCCTGCTCCGTGGCTCTGGTTGAAGCTTGCCCCCCTGTGACAAGGAACTACCCAGCGATGCTGCGGCTGTTCCTGGGGCTGTACTTGGTGAGGCTGGGCCTCTGGCTGAGGTCCTTGTTGCTGCTTTGGTTGTGGGGGCTGAGACCACTATTGAGGCAGTTGGCTGCACCAAAGGTGGTGATGGAATTAATGGCGGAGGCTGTTGGATTATTGTTTGAGGAGGCAGAACTGGTTGGGTTGGTGGAGCCTATACCACTGGCTCCTTTTCATGCCATGTTCCAATATTCATGGTAGGTCTTACAGGAGGTGGTGGCACAGCAGACCCCAATCCCCCCATTGCCCCTGGGTTTAAGGTTTGGTCAAGGTTTTGCAGGCCTTCTGGCAATGGCAGCCCAGGAGGTTGCTTTAGGTGCTGCACTGCTTACTGGGGGCACGCTGTTGGTTGCAATGCTAGTCACACCAGTGCTACTCCAGGCCATACCTACACTTTTTGTCACTGCAGCTGTCGGGTCACCACCAATTTTTAGTCCAGTCATACCTTGCTCAATGCTGCTATGCCAGGCACCTTACTCAAAAAGTATCATTGCCAAATCCAGCCTGTCCATCAGTAATAGCTCTCCCAAGAGAACTAAGTGTATAGCCATACCTGCTACTATAAGCAGAACTTTGTGTTGACTGTCCCTGAGATCCACTTGTCCCCCATGCAGAGAAACCAGCATTACCATGAAAACAAGTTAAATCCATGTTGACCAAATAATGGAGGGGTGTTTCTGAATGCCCCAGGTTGACTAAATCCACCATGTGGTATACAATGTGATGTTCTCCGTTACTCATTTGTCCATAGGCTGTCAGATATGATATGGGTCGGTCGCCAGCTATAGACCAGGCTGCTTCAGAAGAGAATATGAAAATCCAATAATAGATGAGCACAGTAACTAGGCATGTATTATCTGACACTGGTGGATAGTTGTTATCCTGATTTGTCTGACTATTCAAGCATGGCTTAAAATCATCATCTTTTACAGCATCTTTTGGATAAATCGAACCATTTTGTCCTGAAACTTTATTTCCTTGTCCTTTAGGTACAGCAGTGAGCTGCTGCCCTCAGCGGACAGAGGGTTCCGGCTGCTGCTACTGGGACCGCTGGCTGGGATGCACAAACAGGGAGTCACTTTCAGAAGTTGTCGGAAGGGGCCCGTTTTCCTATCTGCAGGGTCCTCTTCTCCCTCTAACTCTCCATTACTTGGGTCCACAAGGGTGGACAGACTACCTGGTCTCCTCGAGACTAACTCTTAACCAGAGTAGAAAGCCTCAATTTTCTCCCTTGTAATGGCTGGTGGTTTCGAACAACTGACCATGCAGTTAGCAGCCCAACAAATAAGGACTATATCACCAGGTTGGGAGGAACCCAAAGTTTAAAAAATAGCCCAAGTTTTTAAAAGGAGAAAATAAGAAAAATATTTTTCTCAACTAAAATAATATGAGGACGAAATTATCTGATATGATATTTAATGTAGTGTCAGTCTAATTTTGAAGATAACTCTGCTCTATAACATCAGTTGGTTCTAAGAGAAGCAAGTACTACCAACAATAGTATCTTAATTCTACCAATTATTATTTTATTGTACCCAAGTGTCCTTTGCTAATGGTTCTTTTTGGTGAATACATTTTCAGATAAACTCTCACTGTTGTTGTAGGTGACATCTAGTGGGTTCCAATTCATGGTGACCCTACACACAACAGAAGCACTGCCTGGCACTGCACCCTCCCATCATTACTGCTCTGACGAAACCCACTGGTGCAGCCAATGAATCTATCCATCTCACTGAGGGTCTCTCGCTTTTTCACTGGCCTTCTATTTCCCAACCATGACGTCCTTTTCCAAGAACTGGTCTCCCTGATAACATGCCCAAAGGATGTGAGGTGAAAGAATTAAGACTTAATTACCTTGCAGAGCACTGTCTTGTCATTGACAAAACCAGTACAACTTGTAGGGAACCAGTGGAGAGGTCTGAGGGGCCGGCCCCAACCCCAACTACTATGTGGACACCTGCCCCTCCCCCCAGAAGAATTTATTTCAAAGGACGGCACTGAATCTGCAGCTCCAGGAGAGGGACATATCTGATCGGAGCACACGAGAGCAGATGAAGGGGGAGGAGGAGAGAGTGGAGCACATCCTGGGCCATCAGGCCTTGAGGACCATGTTCCCAATTAGATCAGCCAGTTCACAAAGGAACCACATGGCCGGCCCCACTATGAGACACGACGTCCCTCACTGACAGGGGACAACACCAGAGACACAGTGTGGGAATTGCGCCTAATCTGATCCCGCCACACTGAGGAAAACATTAAAGGGGTGCAACAGAACAGCAAGGGAACGGAGCGGCAAGGTCCCCAGGGAATGCTGAAGGTGGACTTTGGGGCCAGGCCGTGGTGCCCCAACAGACTAGACTGGAAAACACTCCTAAAGGTTAACAAACAGTCCTTGAACTAACTACAAGCTTTTCTTTCTTGTGTTTTGTTTTACTTTTGTCATTGGTTTGTTGTGGTGGTGGTTTTGTTGTATATTGTTGCTTGGTTTTGCTCTGTCATATTTTTGTGCACGTTATTATCTCCGCAGGTCTGTCTCTAAATAAGATAGGCTGGATGAACAATCTGGAGGAGAAAACAACAGGACTGACAGTTCTGGGGGGACATGGGAGAGGGGGAGGTGGGGGAAAGGTAGTGGTGTTAACAAACCCAGG
>NW_022103958.1:34754518-34768746 GCF_000313985.2 Echinops telfairi
TACCATAGTGAATGATTGGAGGAGTGCAGAGTGGAGACCCAAAGCCCGTTTGTAGGCCACTGGACATCCCCTTACAGAAGGGTCTCGGGGAGGAGATGAGCCAGTCAGGGTACGCTGTAGCAATAATGAAACATACAACTTTCCTCTAGTTCCTAAATGCTTCCTCCTCTCCCACTATCATGATCCCAATTTTACCTTACAAATATGGCTAGACCGGAGGATGTACACTGGCACAGATAGGAACTGGAAACACAGGGAATCCAGGGCGGATGATCCCTTCAGGACAAGTGGTGTGAGAGGTGATACTGGGAGGGTAGAAGGAGGGTGGGTTGGAAAGGGGGAACCGATTACAGGGATCTACATGTGACCTCCTCCCTGGGGGACGGACAACAGAAAAGTGGGTGAAGGGAGATGTTGGACAGGGCAAGATATGACAAAATAATAATGTATAAATTATCAAGGGTTCATGAGGGAGGGGAGAGCGTGGAGGGAGGGGGTAAAAAATGAGGACCTGATGCCGGGGGATTAAGTGGAGAGCAAATGTTTTGAGAATGATGAGAGCAATGAATGTACAAATGTGCTTTACACATTTGATGTATGTATGGATTATGATAACAGTCGTATGAGCCCCTAATGATTTTTAAAAAGTTGTATAAGCCCCTAATAAAACGATTTTTTAAAAAAAGAAAGAAATGTCTAGAAAAGAACGATGGCAACATATGTACAAATATGTCTGATACAATTGATGTATGGATTGTAATAAGAGTTGTAAGAGCCCCCAGTAAAATGATCTTAAAAAAAAAACCAATACAGCTCACATGTCATTCTTAGATCTAATCTACCAATTTTTATAGCTTTATGAAAATAAAATCTAGATGACATAAAATCCACCCAAAGCATATAACTTAATCCATCAGTTTTCTGTCACTTTGTTGTACTGTGATGGCTTGCCTATTGCTGTGATGCTGGAAGCTATGTCACTGGTATTTCAAATACCAGCCAGGTCACCCAAAGTGAACATGTTTTTGCAGATCTTCTGGACTAAGAACAGGCTACAAAGAAGGGATAGGTTATTCACTTCTGAGAAATTAGGCACTGAAAATCATCTAAATGGCGGCAGAACATTGTCAGACATAGTGCCAGAAGATGATCCCCTCGGGTTAAAAGGCGTTCAAGTGATAACTGAAGAGAAGTTGCCTTCTCAAAGTAGAGTCGACCATAAGGCTTTGGATAGAGCAGTCTCTGGCATCTTCTATTGCTAAAGGGGCATGACTCAAAATGGAGAAGAAACACCTGCAAACAGCTATTAATTGGCATGTGGAATGGTGAAACCTAGGAATAGTATGGACCTAGGAAAACTGAAAGTCATCAAAAATGAAATATGCCACATAAAGCCTTATATCCTATGCATTAGGGGGCTAAAAAGGCAGGTATTGGCCATTTAGAATCAGACAATCATGGTTTACTATGCTGAGAATAACAAATTCAAGAGGAAAGGCATCACATTCATTGTCAAAAAGGACACTGCAAGATCTAGCTAGAAGTACAATGCTGTCTGTGATAGGGTAATATCTATCCTTACACAAGGAAATACAACTATTATTCAAATTTATGCACCAACTAAAGCTGGTGATACAAAATTGAAGAATTTTACCAACATCTTCAATCTTCAAGAAATTGATCAACTTTCATCATTATTAGTGACTGGAATGCAAAAGTTGGAGGCAAAGAGGAAGGCACACACACACAAAAAGAGGAAGGCACAGTAGTGGGAAAACATGGGCTCAGTGATAGAAACACAACTGAAGATTGCATGGCAGAATTTTGCAAGACCAACGACTTTTTCACCACAAATGCCTTTTTTTAAACAATTGCAAACAGTGACTATACACGTTCTGCATTTGGGCCAGGAATTTGTTCTACTGATGATATTGAGTTTCTTTATGGTCTCGTCTATACACATGGCTTCTCCAAATGGAATACATATAAATTAAATGGACCACATTTGTGGGAAAAGACAATGGAGAAGCTCAACATCAGCAGCTAAAACCAGGCCAGGAGTTGACTATGGAATAGACAGACCATCAGTTTCATATGTAAGCTCAGGTTAAAGCTGATGAAAATTAAAATAAGTCCACAAGGACCCAATTATTGCCTTTAGTGTATCACACCTGAATTTTGAGAACGTCTCAAAAACATATTTGACACATTGAACACTAATGATGGAAGACCTGCTGAGTGGTGGGAGGACATCCAGGACACCAGACCTGAAGAAAGCAAACGCTCATTCAAAATACTGAAAAGAAAAGATCAAAAGGGACGTCAGGAGAGACTCTGAAGCTCGCTCTTGATGATAGAGGAGGAGTTGTTCTGTGCTGTGGAGGTGGTTCTGAGCCGCAGCGCTGTGTACACAATAGAACAAAGCACTGCCGATCCTGCACCACCCTCCTAACAGCTGCTGTGCCCATTGTTTCAGCCCCTGGGTGATCCGCCTTGTTGACGGCCTTCCTATTTCTCCCTGCTGCTCTCATTTTCCAAGCATGCTGTCCTTCTCCAGGGATTGGTCTCTCCTGACAACATATTCAAAGTATGTAAGATGAAGTATGGCTATCTTTGCCTCTAAACTAAGTCAAATCAAGAAATCAAAGAGCTGAACAGAAATGTTCAAAGGGCAGCTTGAGAAGCCAAAGTCGAATATTAAAATGAAATGTACAAAGACCTTAGAGCAAGAAAGCCAAAAAGAACAAACTCAGCATATCTTACAGTGAAAACCTAAAAAAAAAAAAAAATCTAGCCTCAAATTGCAATGTTGAAAGATTCTATGGACAAATTATTAAACATTGCAGGAAGCACCAAAACATCATGAAAAGAATATAGTCATTGTACCCAAATGAGTTACTCTATATTCAACTATTTCCAAAGGAAGCATATAATCAAGAACCAATGATACTGAAGAAATAAGTCCAAACTGTATTGAAGGCATTAATCAAAACACAGCTCCAAGAATTGACAGAATACCAATTAAAATGTTTCGACAAACCTATGCCAAGAAATTTGGAAAACAGCTACCTGGCCAACTAACTAGAAGAAAACTTGTACCTATTCCAAAGAAAGGTGATTCAACAGAATGCACATATTATAGAACAATATCACTGGTATCACATGCACGTAAATTTTTCCTGAAAATCACTCAACAGCAATTGCTATGGTACAGTGACAAGGAGCTGCCAGAAATTCCAGCTGAATTCAAAAGAAGACATGGAATAATCATTGCTGAAGTCATGGCTGAAAGCAGAGAATACCAGACCAATGTTAAATTGTGTTTGACTATGCAAAGGCATAGTAGATAATAAAATACTATGAACAGCATTGAAAAGAAAGGGGATTCCAGAGCACTGTGTATACTAAACCAGTGCACATGGATCCAGAGGAAGTTATGCAAACAGAACATGGGACATGGTTTAAAATCAGGAAAGGTGTGCATCGAATTGCATCTTCTCACCATACTTATTCAACCTGTAAGCTGAGCAGTGAATCAGGGTTATGTGAAGAAGAATGTGGCATAAAGATTGGAGGAAGCCTTATTAGCAACTTGTGATGATACATCCTTGCTTGCTGACACTGAAGAGAACTTGAAGTACTTCTGGATGAAGATCAAGGATTGCAGCCTCCAGTATGGGTTACAATTTAATATAAGGAAAATAAAAATTCTAAATGGACCAATAGGTGGCATCATGATAAGGACAGAAAAGAATGAAGTTGTCACAGATTTTATTTTGGGAGTCTACATAACTCCCTCCACATCACACTGGCCAGGGCCCCACTGTGTGTGTGTGTGGCGGGCCGGGGGGGCTGGAGGAGGTAGCCTCCACAACTGAATGAGTCCTTAAGGGGCAGTTGTATAATTGAAGGGTAAATTAAAGAACCATCAGACAAGGCATGCAAGGCCTCACCAATTCCATGGAAACTGGAACCAGAGAAAGTGAACACGTGTTCTCTCACAGGCTTATATAACCTCAGGCATGCAAGCCACATCATACGTATACATAACAGGAAGGGGGTGTGTTAGAGGCATACACGTAAGTGACAGGAAGGGAATATGCTAGGACACACATGACAGGAAGGTACATACGTACCAAGATGGATGGGTTCTACACTTGATTGATCTTAGCCAAAAGGCTGAGAAAGGATATGGGTTCTAGAGTTAAGATGGCAGCTTAACCTTTGGGTCATCTCTGAGCTGGCTTGACCGTAAGTGTCCCTGAGCGCTTCTCCAGGAAAACAATTTATGATCCTTATCAGAAGGGAGTGGGCCATACTTAGGGAGGGGTGGTCTGATCCATCTTGATGGCAGTTAACCTTCAGACAGATAACCTTCAACAGTTATCCTTCAACCTGGTAGTAGCAACCATGGGCTTGCAAACAGCATCTGAATCAGCATTATTACTGGGGGACATTGTGAGGAATAACCTTTAGTTATGAGAATAAGAATGAACTGGCTACTCCAGTCCATTTAATTTCTATGGGAAATTAAAACATTATATAATTAAGCCATCACTGTTAAGTCTATGTTTTTATGACCAAATGTAATTTTTAATTGATCACTTACCTTCAGACAGGTAAACAAAATGAATTTCTTTAGAGATGGGAAATCTGCAACCCAGAGAAGTTGAATAACTTGTACAATGTCAAAATAATGAAGAGATGGATCTTGGTCCTAGGCCTGATGTTTTTTCAATAGAAACTGCCTTTTAATAGGTCCTGTTTAAAAATAAAACTTATTTTAGAAATCACATTAACTATAAACAGCCTTATGAAACAGAAATGGTACATGATGACTCACTTGCAGAGAGTTGATTCTGACTCACAGTGACCCTACAGGACAGGGCAGAACTGCCCTGTGGGTTTGTGAGACTGTAAACGTTTACAGAATAGAAAGCTCCTCTCAGCTTAGCCTTTTGAACTGCCGACTTGTGGTTAGCAACTCAGACTGTAACCACCACGAAGCCAGCTGGGTTCCTAGACTATAGAGTTTGTAACATGCAGTGAAAAGAAAAAGTACCAAATTTTTATGATGTGGGTGGAGACTAAATTAGATCATTTTTCAATGAGGAGATATAATAGTAAATACACAGGACCAGAATACAAATATAATTCATTGTACCTAAGTTTTTCTGTACTCCTCCCTCCTTAAATAACCAAAAAAGGTCAGTTTAAAAGTTTCTTTTTCTCAATAGTCACAGGATATAAGGTTACTGTTCCTACTAAATCCTTAACTGAAATCCTTAATTTATATTACTATCACTTTTCTTAAAATCCTTAATTTATATTAGTATCACTTTTAAAATTAATCCTGACCCCAGGATCAGTGACAGAGACCAGTAATAAGAAGCATCCCAAATTCTTTTTAGAAACCCCATTAAACCCAAACCAAACCCAGGCCGTTGAGTGTGACGCAGAGCAGCCCTGCCTAACAGGGAGCGTTCCTCTGGGATTCCCAGTGCTGTAAATCTTGGCAGAAGCATCTCTCTCCCACGAAATGCTAATAGGTTCAAACAGAACTTTGGGTTACACAGTGCTTAATTGCTATGCTACTGTGAGTTGTCGTCAACTTGATGGCAGTGAGGTTTTCTGGTTTTGTCTTTTAGATAAATTAATTGAGAATATCGAACATAAAAATATCCTAATACCTGTCTCAGGGTCCTATGAAACCCTACTACCTAACTGTAAAACAGAAGGCATTCAGCTCATATGCAAACTAATGGGGATTATAATGATTTCTAAGCAGTCTGGAAAGAAAATAAGTAAATAAAATCTCTTTAAACTTTAAGAACACATATTTCTTTCTATGTTACATTTAATGTCAAGTTATCTATGGGGAAGAGTGGCCATATATATGCTGTATGCTAGAGATATATGGCCACTATTCACACAGCATGGTAAAAAAAATAAAGGGCAAATTGAATCGTCATCTCCCAATTTACTGGCTACTTAGAAAGCTAAGCAAACACTATTTCATGTTTGTTGACATGATGAAAATAAGGATGAATGAAAAGTGACAGGCACAGTGCATGCCAATAATCAATGCTAAGTATGTGAATATTAATGTCCTTTCCCTCTTGTACTGTAATAAAAGTCTATTCTGCAAATACTCAAAGTTCTAGAACTTAAGAAGTAAGAAATCATTTTGTCATACAATCTTTAAAAGCCATTCTTTTTTTATTTTTATTTTTGGCAATTGTGCCGGCTTTTAAAAGCCATTCTTTGAAAGGCCACATTAAACGCTCTCCTTGGAGCATTGGCACAGCCAAAGCTATGGTGCAGGGAGGAGAGGAAGGAATATGCCCAACAAAAGAAAGATGGGGAGGAATATACCCTCTTCCCCATCGCCATTCCAACAGCTGTGGGGAAATACACAGGACCAGAATACAAATACCTTCAGACAGGTAAACAAAATGAATGTTTCTTCCTCCAGGGCACTGCCCTGAACCAGGAGACTGCGGGGTGGGTTGCTTCTTATGTCAATGTCACACTCCTGGCATTGAAAAGGTGTGGGGTAAAGCAAATGGCTTTTGAGTTTGTTGATGGCAACAGTAGAAAGAGTAACAGATAAAGGGGTGTTCAACTATATCGCCCCCTTTAAAAATTAGAAGAATCTGAGAAAATGAGGTTCAAAATAACCAAACATATGTCCAGGTGAGCTGGGCTCCCAATATTTGCCTGTACCAAGACCACTAATACGGACATTAGTATTGCTGAGGGCCCTAACTGTGGAAAAGGACACCATTTGATCTCCTTTTGTTCCCACCCTAACCATTTGCAGTATCTGACTAATGAAATCGATACTGTTGCTTTTCTGTATCAGTCATGAGCATATGAGAGGGGTGTCAAAAGCTCAGGAGAAAATTACATTTTATTTCCATTCTATTTCTCCACAAACTTTTTAAAATCTCATATTGATTAAGAATACCATGTCTTCATTTTTGACACATAATATGTCTCACATAACTAAAAAGAAACTAAATAACAGTTGCCATGAATCCACTGTGACTCATGGTGACCCCATGTATTTCAGAGTACAACTGGTTTCCAAACAGGGTTTTCAAGAGCGTGATCTTTTGGAAACAGGTTGTCACACTTTTCTCCCAAAGTACCTCTGTATAGATTTGAAATGCCAGTCTTTAGAGTAGAATTGCTACATGTTGTTTCAAAGCTGTGAATTTACAGAAACAGATCACCAGGCCTGTGCTCTGAGCTGTGCTTCTGGCTGGGTGTGAAACTGTTAGGAACCAGCTTTTTAAAGTCTGTAAATTAGTCGGGAGCTCTTGTAGCAGAGTGGTTTATGAGTTGGGCTGCTATCTGCAAGACCAACAGTTTAAAACCATCAGTTGCTCCTAGGAAGAAAGATGAGGCTTTCTGCTCCCATAAAGAGTTACAGTCTCAAAAACCCATAGGAGCACTGACTTGTCCTATAGAGGTACTATGAGTTGGCAGCAACTCAATGGCAGTGAGGTTTCTGGTTTTGTTTTTTAGATAAATTAATTGCAAATATTGAACATACAAACACCGTAAGACCTGTCTCAGACCATAATGATGACAGTTTCCCTTTGTAGATCTTTATGTGTTTTTTAAAAGTTCACGAACTATAACCCTAAATATAGCCAACTTATTCATATTATTCAAAATTTATAAAGTTCATAAAATTCTAAAATATGTATCTAATTTAACAATTAATTTTCAATTTCTTTTAAAAGTCTAGACTCAATTCCTCCAACTACCCAATACTCAAAAGCATGTGCACTCTGGCCACCAAAAAGGTCTTTAAAAAGTAGAAACCAATATAATTGTTTGCCTAAGTAAAGCAACATTTTTTTGGTCTAGGGCAGCAGTTCTCAATCTGTAGATCAAATGACCCTTTCACAAGGGTTGCCCAATTCATAACAGTAGCAAAATTACAGTGATGAAGTAGCAATGAAAATAATTTTATGGTTGCGGGGTCACCACAACAAGAGGAACTGTATTAAAGGGTTGCAGCATTAGGAAGGTTGAGCACCACTGGTCTAGGGAGATACATACAAAATGATGCATAAATCCTTTTGTGCTCAGACAAAAAGACATTAGTATTGATCATGGAGCCCTGGTGGTGTAGTGGTTACTCAATGGGCTTGAAATCCACATGGTTGGCAGTTCAAAACCCCCAGCAGAAAATTATGAGCTCTCTACTCCTGTTATAACAGTTATAGTCTCAGAGACATACAGGGGGTCAGTATGACTCGATGACCATTTTACTGATCATGATACTTGTGTATTTTTTAAACAACAACAACAACATTACCATCATAACCTGTTCAAAGTGACCCCAAATAGGATTTCCTAGAGTAAATCTTCGTAAGAGAAGACAGCTTCATCTCTCTCTAAAGGAGTGACTGGCGGGTTTGAACCACAGATTTTGCAGTTAGTAGCCCAATGTTTTATCCCACAGTGCCACCTGGTCTCCTGGCTCATATAGTAATGCCCATAATTTATAACATAGTTTGAAAGCTACTCTTATTGCCTGCATTAGTACTTTCATTTCAGCTGAAATTTACATAACAAAAACCAACTTGGCAGAAGGCATCCTGGAAAAGTTATGTCTAGAATGTGTGTCCATCGCTTCTCGGTCTTTTGGCTAAGATCAAGTGTAGAAGGTGTGCTCTCTCTTGGGAATCAGAAACAGGTAAGTTAAGAGAGCTGAAGGAGGGCAGCATGGAGTAGCCACAGGAGACAGAAATGCATTCTTGGCTCAAACTAGAAAGTTTTGAGCAGATCGTAGAGGGGCCGAAGAATAAGATGAAAAGTGCCAGTATTCATCCTAATAATAAAAGTGAAATGGCAAACCCTATTTAAGATTTCATTTCTAATTCTAAAAGTACATGGTACTATCTTAAATTTTTGGCCCTATCAACCTGAGAGCATTTGTTGAGTACTTCAGGTTTTATAAAGCAAAAACACACTCAGCTTAAATCAGGATGGGTACTAACATAATTTCTATAAAGGAAAAGATGCAAGAATCTGGATAGTTCCAGAATCTAATCATTTCACGGCTTTATCAGGAAAGTCCATAACAAAACAAAAACCCAAAACAAACCAAAACAAACACAAACCCATCGACTGACTCATAGCAAGCCTGTGTAGGGTTGCAGAGGCTTTGTAAAACTTTACCAAAGCAGATAGCCTCACCTTTCTCCTGATAAGGAGCTGATGGGTTTGAACTACTGACCTTGTAGTTATAAGATCAACACTTACCCTACAGCAACACTAAAGTTTCCTTTAGGCTAAAACCAAACACCAAAGTCAATGCTATCAAATCCATTCCAACCCAACAACTGTATAGGACAGAATAGAATTGCCCCTGTGGGTTCCCAAGACTGTAGTCTTTACAGGAATAGAAAGCCTCATCTTTTTCCCAAGGAGCAACTGGTGGTTTAGAACTGATGGCCTTAGGGTTGGCAGCCCAATGCATAACCTGCTACAACTTCAGGGTGTGGGAAGCCCTTCAGAAATAAATAAATTGATGTAAAAGCTAAAAGTTCTCTGATCCAAATCGATCATACTACTAGTCATATTGCTTTATTTTTGCCAGTTACTAAAAGTAACTGTCTAATGAGCTCTTTCAGGAGCCCTGTAAGCACAATAGTTAAGTGCTCAGGTAGTTAGGAAAAGGTTGGCAGTTTAAACCCAACAAATATCTCCATGGGAGAAAGCCCTGTTGATCTGCTCACACAGCACCAATGTAAGTCAACATCGCCTTGACAGCATCTAAAAATAGTTCTTCACACTTTCCTGTAGGGAAAGTTCATGATCTCCTTCGAGGAAAACAGGCAAGAGCCTGGATGCTACCTGAATCTAAATATTTAACAGAAATTGCCAGAAAAAGCCTTGAGAAAAATAATTGAAATAGGTTGTAAAAGAAGCTACATACCACCGAGTCAACATCTGTCATACCCCAAATCATAATGCACTGTTTTAACCCAGTTCTTCAAAACAACTCTTTAAATTCTTTTACAGGTAAAGTCAAGGAGCCCTGGATACGCAGTGGGTTCAGCATTGGGCTGCTAACCACAAGGTCCAGGGTTCTAATCCATCAGCCCCTCAATGGGATAAGGCTTTCCAAACCAGGAAACCAGAGCAGGCAGTTCTACTCTGTGCTGAAGTTCTATTTTGTTCTGTGGGATCACAAAAGTCACAATCAACTGTAAGGTCGAGGGAAAAGCCACAATCACCAGCAAACAAAATTGACTGCTAGAAATAATAGTTCCATTTAACCTCCCTCTTTCTTTTTAAATTTTTGTTACAAAGGTAACATGTAATTTCGTGTTCATACTCATCAATAGATTCATTAGCCTTAACAGAAGGCTTATAGTAGCCCGGACACCATGGCATAAAATGTACAACATCCAGCTGAGGAGTTCAGAGACCACTTTGAGCATTTCAAGAGGTTGTGTCGCCCAGAAGTCAGGATGTGGTTCTTGCTCTCCCCTCCCCAGGACCATATTGTAAAAAATAAGTGTCATCCTACAACCGTTGTCAGACCAAACCCAATAACCACATTTGCTCACTTCGCAGGTGAAACGTGGAAGTAACGTCTTTCCCGCGCCCTAACACTGAAAGCATTAGGCTCACCTAATGAATTGTCACTTCAGGGAAAACACTAACACAGCTGACATGAACTTTCGGCTCTCCTGGCGCGGGAGGGGTGAGGATCAGCCCCGAAGTGGTGGGTGCGCCCTCCTCATCCGTGGACATGCCCCTGGCCAACCTGCCCGTCCCGGGGTCAACGCTAAGCTGGACACCACCGCCCCCCGGCCGGCCTCCGCCTGCACCCCGCCAAGAGCCCGCCTTCCTCCCGGAACGACTGGACGCCCCGCAGGCAGCGAGAGAGCTAGAGCTGGGCGCCCCCTCTCCAGCGGAGCCAGGCCACTCAGCGGCCCCGCCAGCCTGACACTGGCCGAGCAGGACGTCCGAAAACCTGAGCCCCACCTCACGACGCCCCCAGCCCTCCACTCTACCCAGCCCTCTGGCCTCACCCACCTCAGGCCGCCAGCTCCGCCTTGGCGCGCGGGCTGAGTGGATACAGCACGCTGGCCGTCTCTCCAGCTGGTCCCCAGCCCTTGAGAGCCTGGTCCTTCTACGTAAGGTACACACCCGCCTCCCCGCTGCCATGGTGACAGCCCCGCCCCCTCGCAAGCCGCTGATAGGCCCTGCCTGGGATCGCGGAGGGCTCCCATTGGCCGGGGCGGGGACAAGGGGCGCCAGCGCGGGCGTCGGCGGGCGGTGCGAGGCGCGAGCGCAGAGGAGCCTGGGGGAGGCTGAGCTTAGAGGGACGTGGCGTTCTGCGGCGCGGGCGGAGCAGCCGCGCCTCTTCCCTTCCTGGTTTTCCCGGAGGAGCCCGTCGAGCAGGTCCCGGGTGGATGAGGTGTTACGGTGCGAATGGGACGGATTCCCAGAGATCGCCTCTTCTCGGCTTCAGGCCCGTGCTGGCAGCGGCTCAACCAGAGAGACGGGCTGCCAGGGTCATCCTCGCCCGCAGGCCTCGCTCGGGTTGACACCCGGGACCTCGAATTTCTACCCTCGCCCCAACCCGTCCGTCTCCTCTCTACACCTCCCTTTACAGACATCCACTCCAAACTCCTAATTATGAAGATGAGGAAACAGGCTCAAAGATACACGCGATTCAAGAGCTAAAGAAGTTTTTGGAGCCTCCAGATTAATTTCAAGCTTGGGTCGGCCAAATAGTAGCAACGTTCTGCGCCTTAGTTTTGTCGCCTATTAAGATAGGTAATGTGGATTTCTCGTTTACAGGGATTCTCAAATTTCCTAAAGTTCCTAGCCTACCGGGAAATGACCGGTGTCATGCCAGCTCTCCTGGGACAGCTTTGTAGACATTGAATTCTTAAGTAACGTCTACCTTAGTTCTTTTAAAGTGGCTGGTCATATCTGATTAAGTGATCATCATTCTTAAGTGTGACATTCCAGATAAGGCTTTGGTTACACAAGAGATTTTCCTCATTATATCTAGGTGAAATGGAAGAGAATATAAGGGGAGGGTATAGATTGGATACTGTCAAAAAACAGGGATAATTCTATGGTTTGGCACCTCAGACTAGAGCAAAGCTAAAACTGTGATTGGTAAAGGTACACATTCAGACGTGACATGAGGTGATCATGTTTTGTTTCAGTTCTTCATGATCACGATGGCTTTGTCTGATTTGATGATCTGTGTGTTAGGTCGTGTCCCTTCAATAAGAAAACATTAAGATCTAGCAGTGAATGCTATATCAGCATAAAACTTGTGGATAGCCACACCAACTCCCAGTAACTGATAGCATCAGAATGACTCCCGAATGCCAGGTGCTGCTTTTATTCCTTAAGAATGTTAGTTTGGACAGATGTCTCTCACGCCTGCTCACTCTACGTATCCGTCATACCGTAACCGGTGTACATAGCTGGAGAACATCAAAAACGATCACGACCAGGAAGACGCCGGATTAAAAAAAGGAAAAGTTTGATCAGTGAACCTATACAAGCTCATTGCCATCGTAGATGCAGACTCATAGCGAGCTCCCAATAGGTTTCTGAGACTAACTTTTTACAGGAGTAGAAAGCCCTGTCTTTCTCCCTGCAGGCTTTGAACTGCTGACTATGCAGATCACAACCTAAGGCATAACCACTACACCATCAGAGCTCCTTTATAGATTTATGAAAAATAATTCAAGTAGTATAAAATGTAGTTGTGTCATAGTCCCTCTCCAATATTGTTTTTATTTTAATTAAAAGTAAAACTAATAAGACATGTACCAAGCGTGTCCACTCTCTGTGCTTTCTGTAAATTTATTCTTTTGCCTAATATTCTCTCTAGTCTTCTGTCAATTCATTTGCCCAGGCGGAATTCAAGCTCAGTTCCCGGCAGGAAGTCTTGCTTATCTGACTTATCCTTAGTTCCTCCTTTATGTTTCTCTTGGTAACTTCAAATTTTCTCCAATCCAGCCTTTCTACGATCCTTATTTTTCTTGGTAGCATTTGATGTTGTGGGGAAGCCACCCCTTGGCACTCTTTCCTCCTTTGGCTTCTTTAACAGAGTGTTCTTCTGAATGCCTTCCTTCCTCACCTTTGCAGGGCTGCTTGAACTTTTTCCACTCAAGACCTTTCTTGCCCGAGAAATTTACAATACAGGCAAGCATTCACTGCCAGAACTCTTCAGATTCATTACCTATTTGATTTTCAGTTAAATGATGGTCATCGCGCATTCAGAAACATTTTGACAGTTGTCACATTTCTTATCACCCTCGCAGTTTAAGAAGCTTGAATCTTTTCTAAGGATATCCTTACATTGTGCACATTTCTTTCTTTGTAATGCCTGACCCTTCGATAATCTATACTGCTCATGCTCATGTGGCAAGGAAAGGCAGGCTAAGGGCAAGCAATGGCTTCAGATGGGCCCCCAAGCACTGAGGCCGCCCTTGAAGGATGTCAACTTACAAGGGATATGGCCATAGCCTCCTAGAAATCTAGTACAAAGACAAGTCCCAAAGTATTGCTACTAGGGTTCCAGTTTATACATACACAGTTTATTCCAAACAAACTGTTCTTAAGCTGCAGACAAGTTCTCTAATATATTTGTCAAAGTCCCACTAGGGTGCCTTAAAAAAAAAAGGGGTCCAATCAGAACAGTGGCTTCTAAAGTGTGGTGAAGAAAACAAGTGGTGCCCAGCTATCGGAAAGAATAGTGTGTGTGGTCCTAAAGGCTTGTCTTCAAACAAGTAGCCATCTACATGAGACATCAGCTAAGCTCACACAGTAGAAGCACACCAGTCTATGTGGTCCAAGGATTGTACAGAATAAAATCCAGATCCAGAGAAGGGAACAATATTAGAGCTTAAATTCTGAACACCTGGTTTGTAGAAGTCTATGGATGTCAATGAAAGCCCAAAACCTATTTTCAGGGTCCCACACGGGATTAAGCCTCTGGTAAATCCCCTCAGACTGTGAACTAGAGTTAAGAAGGGCCCTGTTACTCCCTCAACACAAGAATACTTTCTTCTAGTAAATTGGCATTCTATGACGCTCACCTTCCCGACACAACCGCTGATGACAAAGCGGGTGAATAAGCAAATGTGGTGAAGAAAGCTGATGGTGCCCGCTATCAAAAGAGATAGCGTCTGGGGTCTTAAAAGCTTGAAGGTAAACAA
>NW_022103958.1:34769670-34805414 GCF_000313985.2 Echinops telfairi
TTAAAAAAAAAAAAAAAAAAAAGAAGGGCCCTGTTATCAGAAAGAGTGAAGGGTAGGGTAAATCACTATAGTTGAAATTAGGTTAAAATATAACATCTTGTCATTTGGACTCAATTTTGATCTAATGTATACTTGTCCCAGTTTTTAATATTTTCAGGGGTTTTTTAATTGAGTTTTTTCTCTTTTATTCTGTTGTTGGGTTGTTTGTTTTTGTTTGGGCTTTGTTTTCCTATATATGAAATCCAGGATAAGTAAGTGTATAGAAACAGCAGCTAGTTAATAGTTTCCTAGGGTCATGGCCAGTGAAGTTGGTGGGAATTGGTAGGCTAACGATATTGAATACAAGGAAAAAGAAATGTCCAAAAATTGATTGTAGTGATGATTATACAACTTTTCAATCTGATTGAAATCTATGATATGTGAATTATATGTTGATAAAAATGGTTTTAAAAATTTAAAAACTGGCTTCTGAGGGAATATGCTGAGCCAGTAAATTCCAGACACAGAGGTCAATTTAGAAGATTACAATTATGGTTCTTTCATATGTAAAAGGGTCATCGTGATGGTTTTTTTTTTCAAAGACACAGGGAAAACCTGGGGGCTTATTAGGAAGACGTTTTCAGAAAATTAAAAACCATTAGTGAGAAAAAGGTCAGGAGCAGCGAGATTTTTTTTCTCCATCATGACAATGTACTTGCTCATTTATTGTTCACAAGAATACATTCCAAAAATACATGAGTTCATTCACTCTCCGTGTCTGAACTGCTGATTTGACATGCTGTAAATTGAAAAGCACAGAACTCTTTGGGGAAGGATTAGAGAGATGCAAACACTGCTGCCTTTAGAAGTACATAGACTTAAATGGATGATGTGTCAAGAAATAGTTTCACACTTTAATATTTTTGTTTAGTAAAGGTTTCTATCATTTATAGCAATATTTTTTACTTACCCTCATATTTCAGACCGCTGAAGAGTCTCGCAGTCTCTTAGTAACTCAGCCAGATGATATGGGTCTGTAATTCCTGGCTCCCAAATTCTGAAACTGCCCCTAGAGTCAGGTAGGCTGGAGGACATCATAACTTTGTCAACCCAGAGCCCCAAATGAATCTGTGAAGACCCTGGCCTGGAGAGCACCAGGTCTGAGTCATGGGAGCTATATCCTTATCAAGCTCATCGTACATTTCATGTTCATTTATGCCCCTAACCAATGCCTTGTGATTCAAAGGCGAAGTAGCTTGCACATGGAAACACTGCTAGAGACCACGACGGCCAGTCATCTAACCCAACATACTTCCCCTTTTCATGTCAATAACAACACTGGTTTTATTCAGGGTGGCCATTTTTCCTTTCACCACATGAATAAAGTCCTTGCCAGTGAGGTATACACAGAATTATGTGGGGATTCCTAGAGTCTCCCTAAGAGGAAAGTACCCACCTTGTTCCATCCATCCATTCATTCATGTTGCTGCCTACAACTTGAATGGCATGGCTGAAGCTCAGCAACCATTGTGAACCATGAGGATGAGGATCACATCTTAGGGGGGATGGCAGAGTAGAGAACTAGAAAAAAAGTAGGCCCCTGTTGGCTGCATGTTGTCACCATTCTGGCCCATGACTGCAGGTTCCACTCTTCTCTAAGAGTTATAAACGTTGACTTTGTGGAAACCAGAATTATTTAGAGATATTCTTGTCATATGCAACCAAATACACAGATTAGCACACCCCTTATATTCTTACCTTCAATTTCATGGTTTCAACTCTACTTTCTCTGTACTCAACTCAGAACTCACTGCCTTGAGTCACTGCCAAGTCATAATCTCTCCTCTGTCCTGGCCATGGCCCAGTCATGCTTTTCCAGAGTCCTTACATACATCTTTATCTGGTGGTCTCACCAGGTGCTCATTCTGAGGTCTGTAAAACGTGACTTGATCTTCACTGCTACATTTTTATACCATGACCATCAATTTCATGCATCTTGGCTCAACCTCTCAAGCCTGTAAGATTTTCCTTTGCTTAAATGTATATGCTAGCTTAATGTCCACTTCTTTACCTCTCTAGTTTCTACTATCCATTACAATGACTACAGAGAATTTTGACAAAATTCATGATCAAAGGGTTGATTAAGGAAGTTAACAAGTTATAATGCAGTGAGAAATGCTCTAGGTTGAGTTGTTTATTGGGACATGCTACAAAGTTCTGTAGAGTCTGCTAGCAAATGCCCAAAGGGGATACCATTCTGCTATAAGCCTTAACCCAATGGTCTTTAACTTAAGCAACTCCATGAGTTTGCAAACCCAGCTCCTTGAATTAAGTGTCCAGAAGCACCTCACTCCAGTAAGCCTCAGCATGAAGGCACTCATCTCTACTTCCCCAGTAAGTACCCAGAGGTACTCCACTCTGCAAGGTAGCCTCCTGCACAAAAGCATTATTCACTTGCTCCTTGGGTTGGGAAATGCCATCACTTTGTCCCGTGCTTTGGCTCCTGGTTCTGCTGCTGCTCCTCTGATATTATAGCTGTCATCTGGATCCAGAAGGTTCACTGTCCAGGAATCGGAGCTCCACTCCTATATCTTGCTGGTTGTTGAGATCCCTACTCCTTGCTTCTCATAGAACTCATTTTATACACAGCTGGATAGCACTCTAGGGAATGCTAGTTGCAATTCCTCACACTTGAATATTGTCAGTATCTTCTGCCACCTTACCAGGCTCATAAAGAGAAAGATGGTTTGGTGGGAGTTAGAGATAATGGCAGTTACATAAACTCCTGTCAACTTGAATGAAGGGGTGGAGTCTAGCCTTTCAATCAGGTCACAGCTTAATGACCCCGTTTAGAGGACTGATAGAGATAAATAGCTCACTGGAGGCAGGACACACACACTCTGCCATCCCTTTCCTGCTGTTGAGAGCTGGAAGAGACATGTGGAGACCCGTGCCAGCATTGAGATGCTTCCGCTGCCACTGGATCCACAAGACCTACCCATTGGCCTGTGATCTTCCTGCATTTAATATCATTGCATGTGCTGCATGAGTCTAAAGAGCAATCTATGGACTAGTATCAGACAAAATGAGCTAATTTGGACTTATGGACTTGATCTGGACTGGGCTGGGACATTTTCTCAATATACAATTGCTGTTTTATATAAAGCTCTTTTTAAATTTTTTTAAAGCTCTTTCTTATACATGAGTGTCTTATGAATTTGTTTCTCTAGTCAACCTGGACTAACACGGAGATGTTGACTAAAAGAGCCATGTGAAAAAATTCCCTGTCCCTGCAGTTTATTTCATAGATCTCTTGCTTGCAATTCTCCCCTGATTTCCACAAATCTAGGTCAGACTTTAGTTAGCTCTTATCAGGCTTATTGTGATAATCCTTCCTTCTGGTTTAGTCATGGTTGATGCAGCAAAATCAGAACAAACCCAAATTTGTAAAATGGTTCTTAGAACAATAACAAGAATAAGGAAAAGTACATGTTGAAACTCTGGACTGGGAAGCTTGGAAGAGGTATAGTGAGCCCTTTCAGAAGCCTGATGTAGAAAACTGGGTTATTACCAGGACTGTGGAAAGTGGCACACTTTCAAAGCAGCGAGGTCACAGCCATCTGGAGCAGGGCACCATTTTCCAACTCTGGAAGTCAGGGGAAATAACACTGCCTTTGTTTTCTAAGAGGGAGATTAAGTTTCTACCAGGGCATCAACTCAATTTCTCCCATAATCTTCCAGTATGCCCACTGTTATAGTCTGGGTACTTTAGAGAAACAAATCCACAGAAGAGTTTTATATAAAGGTTAAGTGCACATGAAGAAAACATCCCAACCCAGGGCTGCCCAAACCCACAAGTCCATCATTAACCCATATGTCCGACATCAATCCTCAAAGTCCTCCATCTCACAAAACACATGTAATGATGCCAACTGTAGGAGGAAAACCAAGTCAGTGAATGTGTAAGCATCTCAGCGCTGTCAGGGGTCTCCACACGGCTGCTCCAGCACCCAGGGCTGCATTGGGGTAGGTCCATGTGGCTTCTCCTCAGGGCTGTCTTGCAAGAAGTGAGCCTTGCCAGCTGAATCAGGGAACTGGCTAAGGCAGCTGCACCCTGGTCCGACCATCAGAAAGCAAGAGACCCGAGAACTAGAAAGGCAAGGCTCACGGAGACATTTATCTCTCCACCCTTCAATTAACCCCACATGTGTTTATCGGCTAGGTTGGCACAATAAACTAACCCACCCACATTTTACAATTCAGATACATTCTGGTTTTACTTCATTGACTGGAAGTGGGTTGGAAGTCTTGTGGTAAAGTTCCTATTTGCAAGACTGAGTAACCCCTGGAGCTCCTGGCAGGTGCTTGGAATGCCCATCATCTGTCTTGGATTTCAAAAGAATTGCATGATTCCTAGAAGTGTTAAATATTTGTTTAGAGGGTTTAAAAAGCACATGAGCACCTACTGTGTGTCAAGGCCCAATCTAGATACCTTAAGTATGAGTGAAAAGCAATTTGAGATTCAAACTGATTAATTTTCTTCACCACTAGGCTTCCATTTCCTCCCAGACACAAGTCACCTATCCACTCTGTGCACAATAAAGAGTAGGTAGCTCTCTCTGCTTTGATTATATAATAATTTTAAGAATATACTGTTAACTGAAAAAGAAAGCAGAAAAAAGAAGTTTCTATTTATAAGTACACATATACACCATATTACACAGAATGTATGTTCTTTAGTCTCATGGATTTTAATAACCTTGTTTGAACATGTTAGGAGTCATCGAGTCAGCTCTTCTAGTCGGTTCCAACCCCTAATGGACCTATGCCGCAACAGAATGAAACACTGCATGGTCTTGCACCATCCTCACGATGGTTCCTCTGCCTGAGCCCACTGATGCAGCCGCTGTGTCCATCCATCTCATCCAGGGCCTTCCTCTTTTCACCGCCCCTCCCCTTTGCCAAACATCATGTCCTTCCCAGGGACTGGTCTCTCCCGACAATATGGCCAAAGTAGGTAAGACAAAGTCTTGCCATTTTTGCCTCTAAGGAGCATGCTTACCATAATTACCTCTTGCAATACTAATCAGTTTGTCCTTTTAGCAGTCCATGGTACTTTCAATATTTTCCAGCACCACAATTCAAATGCACTGATGCTTCTAGGTCATCCTTATACAGTGTCAAACTTTCACATGCCTATGATGCGATGGAGAATACAGTACCATGGTTTGGATCAGGCACACTTCAATCCTCAAAGGAACATCCTTGCTCTTCAGCACTCTAAAAAGTTCTCGTGCAGCAGATTTACCTGATGCAATACATCTTTTGATCTCTTGACTGCTGTTTCCATGGACATTGATTGTGGATCCAAGTAAGACAAAATCCTTGATAATTTCGACCTTTTCTCTATGTCTCATGATGTTGCCTATTGATCTATTTGGAAAGATTTGGGGTTTCCTGACATTGAGCTGTATCCCATACTGAAGGTTACAATCTGAAAGCAAGTCCTTCTTTGTTGTCTGTTCTTAGTCTGAAAGCTCTGCTGAAACCTGTTCTCTTTGGGGGACCCTGCTGGCATTTGAAATACCAGTGACATAGCTTCCAGCATCACAGCCACACACAAACCACCACAGTACGACAAACTGACAGACAAGTGGTAGTGTTTGAACATCGCTACAGAAAAACATACAATGAAACCCAGGATGGATGAGTCTATAAAGACTGTAACTCAAATAAGGCTTCCTGGAAGTTATGGCGTGAGAGGTGGTGATGGGGAATGGGGAACTGATATCAAGGAGCAAAAGAAGGAAGAAAATGTTTTGATTGTGGTAGCGATTGTACAACACTGCTTGATACGATTGAACTATGGAATGGTATGATGTCTGGATTAGGTCCTAATAAAATGGCTCGAAAGAAAAATATACAATTACACTAATTGGGCTCATTGAAAAAAAAATTGACCACATTTCTCAAAAAGCCTTTTAATCTCCCTAGTTAAATTCATTCTCCCACTTCTCTAAAATATTTTTTTTCTCTAAAATATTCTTTTACTCCACTCCTCTTGTAACCCCCAACAACTCTTTCTTGCTTCCACTTCCTGCTAGTGGCCTTGTCGTTTATTTCACAGAGAGGATGGAAAGACCCAAAGAGAAGCTCCTCATCTTTCTTACCAGTAAAAGCTACTAACCAACTTATATGTCTAACCACCTTTATACTCTGCCTTCCCCATCAACACTGGCCACTTTATCCAAGCTGTTGTCTAAGGCCTTCATTTGTGTGATGGTTCTTATCCTCTCTTATGTAAGAGGCTGGATTTCATACCCATACACAAAATGTGAAATCCGGTAAATTCAAGAAACAGATTATAGGGAAGCACAGCGTGCAAGTGAAGCAAAGTCTGCTTTGACTCCCAAGAGTAAAACGGAGAGAGGAGATGGACTGAATTCAGACTCAGGAAGTCTGTTTAAGGAGCATTAAAGGTCTGAGTCCTGTCTATGCCACTAGCTGGAGGTTGGGTGGCACAGTTGATTACACATATGAGTCAGCTGCTAACCACAAGGTCAGCAGTTTGAAACCACCAAGTTACTCCATGGGAGAAAGATGAGGCTTTCTGTTTCAGTAAAGGTATACACCCTTGGAAATCCAGAAGGGCAGTTCTATTCTGTCCTATAAAATTGCTGTAAATCAGAATCTGGTACCAATGCTAAGTTAACTAGTAATTTTCAAACTCTCAGGAAAGGGGGAGGGAAGGAACAGGGTATATTGCTACCAGAAAGAAGAAAAAATGGGTGGGATTTGTTTTATTTTTTTCACTTTCACCACCTTCCATATCTCCTGGTTGTGTGAAATATTTGAAAGGACACAGACACCCCTACTCCCATGACTGTCCAGAGGACTGCCTCTTGTTTGGGTGCCACCCAAAGATCTTCCATAGCTTGTGTCTGTTATACAGTAATACTAAAAATCAGCTCCTCTGCCCCAATGGCCCTGAACTAGAGGAAAGGTTTCTACACAAATGGGCCACGCCTGGTCTTTGCCCTCAGATCAGTACTGCTGTATGGTTTTGAAATCAGTCGTGTTCACAAAATAGGGGAACCTAGCCAGCTTTTATATGATTCTCTAGTGTAATTTATTTGCATACCTCTGACCACAGCCAGTCATTTATAATGTGTTATATTTAGCCACCCAAATTAAAAAAAAAATTATATCCTCAGAGGAAGTTACCTCAGACTAATGTCTTGTGTAGTTTATTCTAGTACATTTTCATAGTTACAGCAGGGACGTTCATCCCTAGAAAGTTTTAGTTGCATGACATCGTGGAAAGTGTCCCTAGCTAGAAGTCATGCATCTTGGAATGTAATCCTAGTCCGAGTTCTCCCCTCTGACTAAAACCAAACCAGACTCACTGTCATCATTGATGCTGACTCATAGTGAGTCCCCTGTGGATTTCGGACATTGTACCAGAGTAGAAAGCCCGTCTTTCTCCCCCATAGTGGCTAGTGGTTTTGAATGCAGACCTTGAGGATCGCAGCCCAACATGTAACCACGATGCCACCATGGCTCCTTTAGAGTGATGTAAATCACTTCTCTCTGGATCTCAGTTAATAAGGGGCATGACAAATACTTTCTGATGTCCTCACAATCAAAAGCAGGCTTCTGAATCAATGCAACATTGAGATGCACACCAACTAGTCCAGTCCCTCATTTTCCAGAGGAGAAAACTAAAAGTGAGGGTAATAACGATCCCGTCACTTTCCAAGATCAGACATCTAGCTGAGATCCAAGTCAAGACTGTGGAATGGAGTATTTGCTCTGTTGTCTCCTAGACACTTAGCCATTGTGGGCCTGTTAGTTATTACATAGCAGCAAGCAATGTTGTGCTTGGCTTAATCCACAGTTATCTTCCTTTATTTAGCCACGTATTGAGACAGTGCCCTTTGAAGGAGGCAAAGTCCTTGCATGTGTTGTTACTGGCTTTCAGGTATTACAAGTCTTTATCTTAAACTGTTGTCTCAATAATTAAAAGTTTCAACAGCTTTAAAAGTTATTTGTGGCTTACCAAAAAAATCGAATAAAGCTTTCTGAAAGAAATTTTCCCAATTTTATAAACCAACTAGATTCATAGCAGGTGCCAAAAAATATTAATATTAAAGTCCCTTTATTCTGATAGGGAGAAAGATGAGGTTTTCTAATCCTGTAAAGAGTACAGTCTTCAAAATCTACAGGGGTAGTTCTACCCTGTCCTGAGTGGGAATCCGCTTGATGGCAGTGAGGGTTTTACATTTATTCTGACTTAACAGTATAATAGATTTCTGTTATGAAAAAGGAGCCATAAAAATTTTTTTAAAGGAAAAAGAAGGCATAGGGGCACATTTTCAGGACTTGAAGGGGTTTGGGTAATTAAATGATGGTTTAGTAATCTGGTGGTAATTAGGTTACCTGACAGATTGTACTTTACTTATTCTTGTATAGCTCCATTCATCTAAAGGTTATAGGTGAGTTTTCATCTTGTTTTATGACATCCATTTATTATAATGCATTTCTTCCACTTTTCTGATGAACAAATAAAAACTTTCAGAAGATCTCTCAAAAGCACTACATTGACTGTCCCTTGTTCCGGCAAACTCAAATTTGACTATGGCTTTTAAGTGGCCTCTGACCCAAATTTAGCCTAGCTTGCAATAAGAGTGATGATAGCAACATGGTAACCACCGGTTCAGGGTCTGCCTGATTCTGTCTCTCTAAACAAGGTACACTGAGTTATCCTAGCTCCAAAGCAATCATCTACTACCATATTTTATCCCACTCTCTCCTTGATGTCTCTCCCCACACACACCTGTGTGTTCAGCTCCAAGTTTTATTTCTGCTTCCCCACCTTGTCTCTGGGCCTCCCTTCAGACCTTTGCTCAACCATCCCTCTCTTTCTCCTCAGGCAGGACACCTGGCTCAAGCAGCTGCTTAGCTAGTACTCAGCTGGACCTACAATGGACTAGGGAGAAGGAGATTTGGACTTGACCCCTGCAGAGTCGAAGAAAGCAAATCCAAAGCTTACTCTAATGTGGAGTGCTTGGGCAATAAGCATTAGGTTCTGAATCAGAAACTTAAGATCCCTTTAAGAGAGACGGGTCAATACATGTTATTGGCAAATCCTTGTTGGAAGTAGAAGTGTAACTGGTAGTGGCTGCCTATGGCCTTGTTACTCGAGTGTGGACTAGGGACCAGCAGCATCAGTACCACCTGGGAGCTTGTTAGAAATCTAGGTTGTCAGACCCTAGAGTGCATTTCAATAAGACTTCTGGGTGGCTGGGGGACATGTTGTCTCAGAGGAATCTGGTGGGATCTGTTCTTTCCTTGAAACGATGCCAAAGTGACCAGGGCCTGAAAGACATCTTGGCTTTTGCAAAATACATAGGAGTCAAAAGTCAAATGCTGATCAAGTCATCTACAGAGAGCTGTCACTCTCACAGGACCTATGAGTATATACTTGAAGACTGGAGGCTTACACATTTCTCCCTGTAGGCAGACCTCCCCAGAACACTAGCTCCACAACATGCTGCCAGGTGACCCTGCGATGGTTACTAACTGACTCAGTCTTTCTCTAGATCCCTTCGTGCAATCTACCAGCCTAGGAGCCCTGCTCCCTTTCTCTGCTTCTGAAAAGCAAACATTATTTTTCTCATTTTCCCAAAGTTGAGGAGTATTTCCTAATAGCCCAAAGAAATGCTACTATGGGTCAGTAACATGAACTAACTTAATTCTCACACAACAAATAGTAGGCAACAGATACTGCCATACCCATTTTACAAATAAGAAAACTAAAGTCAGAGATGTGAAGGAACTTGTTCAAGATCATACAGCTAACAGTGGGGAGTCAGAATTTGTATCCATCATCTGTTGGCTATATTGATGAGAGAGCGAGAGAGATCTTTCAGTGCATATACCACCTCTTTGGTCTTTTCCTCAGGCAAGTTCCAAAGTTGTTTTTCAAGCCACTATTGACTGACTTGGTTTCCTGCTTCTGTGTGGCTCATGTGTCCCATGTCAACATCATGACTACTGTCATTTTCATTATAACATTCATTGAAAACTTTCATCATTCTAGAGGCTATAATTTAATTCCTTCCACACTTTCTGCTTTCATATCCTTCCTTTTAAATAATCATATTGCTAGAAATATAGTCTTTTCTTTTGGAAAGTTTGACAAAATATAAGCAGGTGCTGAGACATTGTTTTATTGCTAAATTAAAATTTTTTACCTCCCTCCCCACTCCCACTCTTGTGACCCCTTGGTAAATTACAAATTATTATTATTTTCATGTCTTAACACCAACCACTCTCTCCTTTCACATATGTTTCTAGGAGTTATGTGTTGATCACTTCAAATGGGTTTTCACTTTTTAATCGTTAGCTGATGAGTACTGAGATCAGTCAACAAATGACAATGAAAAGGAAGTCAAATATTCTTGTATTTCAATTTCCTTAAATACACTTACCAGCTGGATCATTTTTAGAATATTAAGTTCTTTGAGCCTCAGTTAATCTATTAAAATGGTGTTAATAGATTGCATTGATAAACAAAATATTGAATCATTCATTTTATTTCATTGAATACATAAAACGAGGAAAGCAACAGTCAAGAAATCTAACAACATATTACACTGGGTAAATCTACCTCAGGTTCTCTCTTTAAAGTATAAAAAAGCAAAGATGTGACTTTCAGCACGAAGGTGTGGCTAACCCAGGTAAAGGTATTTTCAGTCACCTAATACGCATGTGAAAATGGACAATGAGTAAGGAAGGCCAAAGAAGAACTGATGCCCTGGGATAATGGTACTGGCAAAGAATACTGAATACACTAGGCACTACCAGAATAAACAATCCTGCCTTGAAAGAAACACAGCAAAACGCTCCTGAGACACTAGGATGGGGAGGTTTTATACTTTGAGCATGTTATCAGGAGGGACCAGTCCCTGGAGAAGGACATCATGCTTAGAGAATCAGTGGGAAAGAGGAAGACCCTCATGCGATTGATGGACACAGAAGCTACCACCATGGGCTCCAAGACAGCAACAATTGTGAGGATGACACAGCGCTTTGTTCCGCTGTGCACGAGGTCACTATAAGTTGGCACCAACCTGAAGGCACCTAACAACAACTATGTGCCAACAGCAGTTCAGAACACTTATATACATTAATTATTACAACATGGATTAGGTCTGGTTATCACTCCCAGTTTACAGAAGTGGAAAATGAGGTACAGAGAGTCTAAGCCATTCACACAAGGTTGCGCAGCTAGTAAATAGCAAAGCCAAGATTCAAACGTTAGTTGGACTCCAGAAGCAATGGTACATAGCCTCGCACTTGATAAGCATTTGAGTAATAGCCATGTATTGGGCCACCATTTACTAGGTTCCAAAATACCAAGCATCGTCCTAAGTGCCTCAACAAGTTCTCTAATTTCCTTTTATTCCTTCTGCCCACCATTTAAAGTATGTCCCTGTCCTAAAGGTTGGGGAAATGTAACAACACCCTCGGATTCCTTAATTAACAATTGAGGATGACAGGTATCCAGTTAGATCTGAGTGGAAAGGATAGGTAAGGCTTAAAGGCATAAGCTCTCCTTAGAGAAGCTGATAAGTCTCTGGACTCTCTTTCCCAGATAAAATACACATAGACCTATTTAAAATTTTATCTTCCATTTCAAGAATCTTACAAAACCCCTCAAAGCCATCTGTGGAACCCTGACTTAGGGAGAACATTCTAGGAAGAGGCCACAGAACAATAAAGAGCAGAAAAGGCGGTCATAAAATATCTGTCCTTTTGTGATTTACTTATTTAATTCAGTAAACAAGTTCCATCCATGTAATAGCATGTATCAAGACTTCATTTCTCTTTCTAGCTGAGTAGTTTTCCATTGTATGTATGTACCACGTTATGTTTATCCATTCTTCCATTGATGGTCATTTAGGCTTTTTCTTCCTAGTAGCTATTGTGATCCGTGCTGCAGTGAGCATCAGGGTCATATAGCTGTTGGTGCTCCCCTGGGTATATCCCTAGCAGTGGAATTGCTTGATCATGTAGTAGTTCTATTTTTAATGTTTTGAGGAATCACCACAACTTTCCACGATGGCTGTACCATTTTGCATTCCACCAACAAGGATAAAGGTTCCATCCAGTTTCCTCACATCCTCACCAGTGTTGATTATTTTTTGGTTTTGTTTTAATCTGTCTTAGCCATGTGTTGTGGATTGAACTGTGTCCCCCAAACTATGTGGCAATAATGATATAATTTATTAGCTATGTAATAATCCGTCCTGATGTGATCTGAGATGACATACCAATCATTTGTAACTGAGTTAGGGTGGGATACAACACTCTTTATCCAGTCACAGTTCTGATCCAATGTGAGGGCAGTTTCCCTGAAGTGTGATTGCCTCACTTTTAATATTTCAAGAGAGAAAATAAGCAGAGGGAGACGGATCTCCTACACTAGGAAAGAAGAGCCAGGGGCTGAGCGTGGATCCTTTGAACCTGGGATTCTTCAACTGAGAAATTCCTAGCTCCAGGGGCAGATTGATCATAAGGCTCTTCCCCCAGATCCAAAGGAGAGAGAAACTTCCCTTATGGTTCACACCTTGAATTAGAACTCATCATGCCCTAAACGATGAGAGAATATGTTTCTGTTAAAGCCAACCACAGGTGGTATTTCTGTTTTAACAGCACCAGAGGCTTGACACTCATAAGGACACAACTGGACAGGGTCAAGCTACCCTTGCAAGTGTCTGAGGCTGTAACTCTTGACAGAGGTAGAAAGCCCTGTCTTTCCTCCTGAAATGGCTGGTGGTTTCCAACTGCTGAAGTGTGGTTACCAGCTCAACTCATAACCACCATGCCACCATGCTATAACCATTTAACTTCACTCATCAACAGTGCCTGTCTTGAGCATGGTACTCTTTTCAGAACTATCTGTTTAAAAAGTGAAGGGGAAATTCTTAAGCCCCTGGGGAATCTCCTCTTACAATGGACCAGGGATGGGAATACCTTGCTAACATGCAGAATGCACTGGACAGGGAATTGTTGCAGATATAGTTAGATTGAAATTTAGTACCCTATCGTATCATCTTCCTTATGATCCCTTTAAATTCGTTGTAGTTTTTAATATTTTCTCATTTCTTATCTATTGACGTTTTTATCTGTTTTACTTTGTTATTCTTGTTAGTTTTTGTTTTTCTGTATATGAAATATTTTTCTGCGTATGAAATGTTTTTCTGTATATGAAATCCAAGATAGGGAAATCTATACAGACAGTAACTAGATTAATGGTCCCTTGGGGGTATGGCAGGGGAGGTTGGGGGGAAATAGGGAGCTAATAATGATCAGTCCAATACTGAAGAAAATGTTCTAAAACTGATTGTGGTGATAATTGTACAATTCTTCTTGATGTGATTGAACTATTGAATTGTATAATATGTGAATTACATGCCAATAAAACTGTTGGGGGAAAATGAACTATATAGGATCAAATTGACAACAGGAACATGAAAGATTGGATAGGAAATTTGAGTGGTTGCACAACTTGAAGAATGCAAGTAATGTGATTAAATTCTATGTGTACACATTGTTGGATCAGGTGTGCTTGGCAGTGTATATTCTCAATAAGACTAAAAGAAATAAAATTTGGTTTATTTTTTGAAAGTTCAATGAACTCTTCACCCTAGACTTTCCGCTTATGTACACATAGTCTTGAGCCTCTTGAAGGGTCATGGCCTCCTACCACCCATATTGTGTAACCAGCCTGGCTTTTGCATCAGGTCACATTACCAGCAACTTTTTCCTCCTTGGGGTATTTTAACATCTTTTACATTCCTTTCAGCCACTCCAGGTAAAAAGGCAAAAACAAATCCTCTAATGAGTAATCCTGACTCACAGCAACCCTCTAAGAAAAGTAGAAGCGTTGCTGTGTTTTTCCCAGACTGTAACCCTTTACAGGCATAGAAAGCCCCATGTTCCTCCCTAGCAGCTGGAGATTTTGAACTCCTGCCCTGGTGGTTAGCAGCTCAACACATAACCCACACATCACCCAGGTTCCTTCCCGTTCAGGTGGAAACAATCAAACCATCTAAGAATTGAGAGTTTTACTTCCTATGTGCCTTATTTCTCCTACAAAACCCCATGCTTCCAAATGCCACACTTTTATGTCTTTCAAAATTATTCTTTAATACTTACCTGGCAGGGGAGATACCATGATTAGGAAGGTGGTTTTCCCAGGGTGAGGCTTAAAGTCTTTTGCACTCCAGATGTGCCGACCCTGCTATTTCACCAAATGTGAGAAACTCAACTGCATAATTTGTGATAGTGGGGGACTGCCTTCACACTCTCCCCTCAATAGTTTTTTTAAAAAAAGAGAGAGAAAATTATTTTTTAACACAAGAAAGGGGCTTCTGATATAATGTTACCTGAAAAGTGCAGCCTATGAAAATGAAAACATTCCATAACTTAACTTTTAAACTTTTTGTGTGTGGTCTAGACACTGATGAAAGAGAAAGAGGTAAATAAAATGAACGTCCAATAATTTAATTGTTGGATATAGGTAGAGATTAAAACCTGGAAGGATCTTTTTCATTAATTTCTTCATTTTTATCGTTTGTCCTCAAAATTGTCTCAATGTTATCTTGTATTTCCAACACAAAAGAAAAAAGAAAAAGAGGACTTGGACTCCTTAGGATACTCAATAGGAAGTCGTAAAGGAATTAAATCAGAGTTCATGAGGATGAAAGAAAATCTTTAAAGAGAGGCACAATGGAGAAGCAGCTTATTTCGAGAAAACAATCCAAGAGCAGTCACTCAAGATTTGACTGTCTGCCGACCTTTCGATTCTTCCTTCTTGCGAGCTGGTCTGAGCCGGAGCTGCAGGCTGACGGGACTGGGATAGTTCAGACAGGAGACTCCCCAGGGAGCTACAGAAACATAGAATGCCGAGGCCATTGATCACCTGTGACATATTGTCCCACCAAAGCTGTGTAAGAAACCCCAAGCAAGGAGATGGAAATCATGATTACCTAGAGATGAAAACAAGTCCTTTGAAATCAACTCATTGATGTGCATACTGCTGGGTTCAAGGGCTTCTCTAAAATCCATAGCTGCCACTACTCCTCCAAAGTCAGCTTTGAAGAAAGGAATTTGCATAAGGCTTAGTCACACTTGCTGTACCAAATGCACACAACTTTGGCCCCAGGTTGACGGAATGCTCTGAAATTTCTGAATAAATGAGAGCTCTGGCTTGCTATCTAACCCACCATGCTGCTGTATGTTTCACAACCCACTTTCTGGGAAGAGGAAGAAGAGAAGGGAAGCAGGGGGTTCTTTGCTACTTTTTTTATGCTACATTTTGGTTTTAAAGATTATAAATTTCTGATGAAACTCTGAAAAACAAAAGGAAAAAAAACCTAGGGCTGAGTATTCAAGCCAGTAGAAGTTCTTGATAAACGAGTCTTCCAAGAGCATGTTGAATGTCAACCAATCAAATGTACCCAGTCCTCTTCCCAGTTTTGTACACAGCTCTGCAGATTTTAGTATAAACAAATGTATGCCTTGTACTCCCTCTTCGGAAGCCCATTTTGAATTTCCTTTTGGGGACTTCTTGGTTTGAAAATTTTTTAATCTGAATAAAGTTCTTCTTTCCTTTTACAGAAACTCTTGCTTAATGTTTAACAAGAGTGATGCATGACCTTACACAGGGTTTCCACCTCACAGACATAGTGTACGTAAGTAGCCTCAAGAGCGTAGACAGCAGCAACATGTAAGACACAGGATACGGTGAGTATTTCTTGTCTTTATTCTTAATATCACTTATTTAACTGTAAGTTTATGTTAATGTTCAATGATGACATTCTTTAACAACTTTCTCATAAACAATACAAGCAACAGGCTCTCATGAGCCTGCTCTAGCATACTACGGAAAGCCAGAAAACCAGCTTGCTTCCTGTTAATTAAACAATAGCGAAAGATAAGTGATTACTGTCAGTAAATAGTATTGACCTAAAAATAAGTTATGTGCAGAAGGCTATTTTATCACTAGGTTTCATTTGGTTCAGTCAGTGTCCTGTGTGTCCATACGTATCATGAAGACAAAATGATGTGTTGAACTTTTGACAAAGGCTAGAACAACTGGAAAGAATCTCAGCAAAGACACAGAAGTACTAAACAACACAATTAACCAACTTGACCTCATAGACAGATATAGAACACTCCACCCAACAACACAATGTACATTCTTTTTTGGCACATATAGAATATTCTCCAAAATAGACCATCTGTTGACCTACAAAGCAAACCTCAACAAATTTAAACAACATCAAGATATCACAAAGCATCTTCTCAGATCACAACACTAGAAGATTAGAAATCAAGGGGCAAAAACTCAAATGCATGAATATTGAGTAACTGCCTTCTTTAAAATTACTGGGTGATATAAGAAATAAAAAATGAAATTTTAAAAATCCCCTAAGTCAAATTATAGTGAAAACACAATATGCCAACTAAAATCTTTGAGATACAGCAGGGGGACTACACAGACAGCAGTGGTTACATCGACATCAGAACAGAAGAAAGAAGCAAAATCAACAAGAGGACTTGACAGACTGATATCAGACATAGGAGCTAATAGCAGACTATGGACTTGATCTGGACCGGGCTGGGATGCTGCTCAACATTCAATTGGTCTTGTATACAAACCTCTTTCTTATGCACATATGAGTGTCCATGAATTTGTCTCTCTAGTCTACCCAGATAACACAACACTGCCTATGTAAAGAAACACAGACTGAAGTAGAAAACCTGAGCACACCCATAACAGCAACAAAGAAGTCAAGTAGGTCATTAAAAACTCCCAAGAATAAAAGGTTCTAGCTTCCCTGGTGAACTCCACCAAACATTTGGGGAAGAGCTGACAGCAGTTTTACCCAAACTATTCCAGAGCACCAAAAGGATGGAAAACACCCAAATGCACTTTATGAAGATAGCACAACCGTGACACCAAACCATGGGAGCGGCCGCTCCATGTCTCTCCCGTGGAGCAGCTGGTGGGGTTGGAGAACTGACCTTGTGGTTAGCAGCCCTGTCGTTCACTCACTGACCTCCTGGGCTCATTCTCTTCTGGACTGGGGCACAGAGATTCCTGTCTGGTGAAAGTCTTAGTTTTCCCTGTTGTCTGAGATGCTACTCATGGAGTGTGCATGCTGCTCAAATGGGTGCTCCCTGTTGGATATTTGGGAAATCGTGGTGAATAATTGATAGTTACTACCCTCAGGCTTTCCACTTCCAAAATATTTATAGTCTCAGAAACCCAAAGGAGGCAGTTCTACTCTATCTTCGAAGGTCACTATGAGTCAGAATCAACTCAATGGCAGTTTTTAGTCAGTACTGCCCTCAGGAAGTTTCCTGTTAAAGAGAGATGCGCTGTTCACTTGCTGGGGGCCGTCACATGGGGGAAATTTATGGCACAAGGAGATTCCCAGTCCTTTGTTAGACCAGCAACGTAGCCTGAAAAGTGAAGGGTTTGAAACTAGAGAAAGTGGGGAATCAAAGCTCTGCACACACTGCCAATGTCCAATGGCTATTTAAGTTTTCCAAAGTATGCTGTTGTAATGTTCTAAGAATGTGTTCTCAAAAGAAAGAAAAAAGGAAGGCAGAGTGGAAGAGGACAAGACCAAATTCTCTGGGTAAATTCTTAACCCTACCCATCTTACGATATCTGGAAATTATAACTTAGCCCCCAAAGAAAGGTGTCACATCCTTTTCCGTTCAAGGTTGTGATGAATGGATGGTGCTCACAGCATCTTATCAAACTGAGATAACGAAGGGAAGTAGTTCCTGACCACCCGTAAGCAAGAGTTGGAGCGAGAAATTAGTTGGCATTAAGCCAAAGTCAATGTCACATTATTTGTACTTGACAAGTGCCTTCAATATTGATTCAGTAACTCTTTGAGCATATGCTGAACAATGAAAAAAAAAATCAAGACGTACTATATCAAGGGCTGCCCCATAGGATTTCTTTACAGAATCAGATTGCCACCGTTTTCTCTCAGAGAGCAGCTGGTGAGTTTGAACTCCCCACCGTTCATTTCTTAGCTGAGTGCTTATGGTTCCTCATATTTCCCAACCACAAAAATAGCAGCTCACGTGTCAGACTGCTTGAGTTTAAACATCTCTCTTACTTACTCGATGTGTGACTTTAGGCAAATTTAGTAACCTTCTTCTTTCTTCATCTACAAAATGGATATAACGATAGTTTCATCCTCAGAAAAAAGTGAGAGTTTAATGAGATAATACAGGTAAATACTTATATGGATAATAGGACGTTTGAAATCAGACTTCCAGAGCTTAAATTCCAGCTCCCCCCTCTTGAGCAAATTATTTAACCTCACTTTTCCTTCATTTGGAAAAGTAAAGATAATAATTAGGTGTGAGGATGAAGTTAATGAAAATATGTAAAGTATTTACAACAGTACTTGAGTGATAGGAAGTGGTGTAAAAAAATAAAAATCCAAACCCCCAGCCTTCGAGTCAGTTCAAACTCACAGTGACCCTACAGAGGATTTCCACGATCGTAAATCCTTCCACAAACATCCATGTCTTTCTTCCACAAGCTGTTGGTAAGTTTAACGTGCCAAACTTACAGTTGCAGGCCAATGTCCAACTCTTTATTTATCTAACAAAAATAGTAGCTATTGCTATTACCAATTTTTAAAAAGAAACCTCACTTAGGTTACCTTACAGAATTATCTCACCTACCTTTAAACTGGCCCCTCTGCACTCTGTAATTCTACAAATACACTGCATGTGTTGTGCGCTCACATTATTCTCATGGTCTGGAAAGCCCCTTCCACTCATGATTGCCCAAGAACTAACTCCTCTCTCTCTGAGATGCAGTTTAAAGGTTTCTTCCTCTCTGAAGGTGGCTGTTCCCTCTTAGTTTCTCTCTGCAACAATCTTTCCTGTGGTGTTCTCTCTCCTGCCACAGCCCAACAAGCAGAATAGGTCACACTAACTGCTGTTAAAGAGAAAAGTAGTTAAAGTGAAATCCTGACATGCAGGTCTTCAAAAGGACCCCAGAGTCTTCTATTGTGCCCTGTCTCGGTAAGGAGCCCTAGTGGCCCTGCCGGTTAGGCATTGAGCTGCTAGCCACAGTGTTGGGAGTTCAAACCCACCAGCCACCCTGAGGAAAAGATAAAGCTGATCTGTTCCCCTTGGTTGCTCGGTGGGTCAGCTGTTAGCCAGAAGAAAGGCTGAGAAAAGACCTGACTATCTATCCCCATAAAGATTATATTCTAGGAAACCTTGGGAAGCAATTCTACCTTGTCCTGTCAGGTCACTGGGACTCCAAAGAGCCCTGACAGCATACAGGAACATCTCAAAGAGGAAAGGGTTCTCAAGGTTACTGAAGGCATAGAATACTTTGGAAATTAGAGACATTGTCTTAGAATCTAAGTCGCGCGCGCACACACACACACACACACACACACACATACAGGGATTTTTTTTTGTTTAAATACCTTTACACAACATGGACCTGGCTCCCCCTGGTGGAGCTAAAGAAAATGCTGCTTTAAAATTTCATACCTTTATGTGGGAAGCATAATTAAAATAGTATTGAGAGCTTTCATTAAGGCTTTTATTATAGATGGCAGAGTTGTAGCGACAGCATTCCAGTGTTCCTATAATGACTGGCTACCTAACAATTACAGTTACCTCATACATTTGAGACGAGAGGTATGGCTTTGAAATCTAAGTCTAGGATTTAAGACCAGGAAGTCCTGAGTGTAGATCCAGCTTTGGCAAAAACTGCCACCAAAAAAATTAAGGTTTTTTTTGTTTTTGCCTTAAAAAATTTTTTGCCACCAGTACTCTGACCACTACTCTGTACTCTGATCACTACCAGTACTCTGACCACTGACCACTACTGGCCTATTCCTATTACAATTAAAGCACCTGAACTGTATAATCTAGTCAGTACTGACTGTTGTTACCTTGTGAACAACACTCAACACTGTCCCTGCTTTGAAGGGCCGGAGGGTCATAAGGGAACTGGTAGGCTATGCACAGTGCTTGGCAGGATGTCCGGAAAACAGTAAGTCTTTACCAAGGGTTGGCTTACTGCCCTTCTTCATGCTTGAGTCTGGTTTCCACTGGGGCCTGGGCCCTTGCCTTCGGGCCCGATAGAACATTTTCTGAGCTGGCGTCTTCATGGTGCTGACTAGAATGTCAATACCATCAGGGTAGGGCCCGAGTTTTATGTACACTCCATCCCTAGTGCTCAGGACTAGGCCTGGCACAGGAAACGCCCCATACTTTTTGAGGAGGGAAACTCCGTACACTTTTGGCTCATGCTCATTGTTTTTAAAAGGTGTGCTGAAATACCCCACCCTAGAACCCGGACTCACTGGTTCTTGTTTTGCTTCATCTAAAAGGTGTCTCAATAAAAGTAAGTTCCCTGCCCCCTCTTCTTGCTTTCTATCATCATTGCTCTCAATAGCAATGCAAGAGACACTTTTAAAATCCTTTGCTGAAATCCAGATTCTATTGCCTGTACTTTCACCGTGCCCCTGATTCATTCATCAAATTATTGAAAAACTCACAATGTCATTAGGGAAATCCATCCTGAAACATAAAACAAAGAGCAATCAGTCTTTAATCGTGCTGGGTGGTTGTGTTCCAGGAAAAGGAGTCCTCCTTGGAGTGTGAAAGAGTCAGGAGAGATTATCTGCAAGAGTTCTTGGGCGAGAGCAGGAGCCGGAAAACTGCAGCTCTCGGGCCACATACAGCCCTTTTGGTATGTACTTGTGGCTCTGAAGTAAAATTGGAAAATTTTAAAGGATATTATTCCGGTGGTGGTGATTTCACGTGTTTGTAAAAAGATATTTGTGGCTCTCGAATCACTTTACATTGTTGTGAGGGACAGGATCGGCTGTTCTACCTCAAAAATGTACTGTGCCCTGGACCGGTCCGTTTTAAGACCTGGATGAGATGGACAACATGATGCTTGCCCTCATAGACTTCACCTTCTAGACAAGGAAACAGATAACTATCAAGTCAACAAAGAAGCAAAAAGGAACCCAATGCAGTACCATAAGGAAGATAAGGAAGCCCTTGTGAGGGAGCAGGAGGAGGGAGTGTAGGCAGGGACAAGGGGCCACGCTACAGAGGAGAAGGGTCAGGAAGCCCTGGAGACAATGAAAAGCAGCGGACCAGAAGGAGCCCATCAAGGAAGGGCATTCCAGGCGAGCGCACTCTTGCTGAGGCCCTGGGAGGGAGGCTTGGCAGCCTGCAGCGGAAGGGATGGGAAATCGCTTAAGAAAAAAGCAAGGGCTTCGCAGCATGGGCTGCAAAACAATTATGTTAGAAGCCGAGGCAGATAAGAAAGAAAAAGATACATGAATTCACATTTAAAACGTGTCTTCATATCTTCAATAATAGCATTTGAGCCACCATCTAGCTCAACATTTTTCTTTCTTGGCGTTACACGACTTTACGTATAAGCAAATAACTATAGATATACATTCAAGCATGTTGTTTATGTTCTCAAAAAGGTTTGGAGCAATTGAAAGAGCTGTATCAGGAGCTGAAGTGCTGGGTGAAATAGTTGGGGTAGAGGTGAGGTTTGGGGGCAAACAGGAGGATGGAAATATCCTAAAGCCAGCCATGTTCCTACCCTGTTTCCCCCTAAATAAGACAGTGTCTTATATTAATTTTTGCTCCCAAAGATGCGTTAGGTCTTATTATCAGGGGATGTCTTATTTTTCCATGAAGAAGAATATGGTACACATTTATTGCTTTGTTAAAAGAGACCTCGCACTTCCTGTGTGCTCCGGCTGCGCTGTGGCCAACAGTGAGCTGCGTGGCGGTGCCCCCGCCCCCCTACGGTCCAGAGTCCAGTTACGGTAGCTTGGGGGGGCTTATTTTTGGGGAGGTCTTATTTTGGGGGGTATGCCTTATATTTCAGTTAGAGGCAAAACTGTAAGTAGGTCTTATTTTCGGGGAATGTCTTACTTTCGGGGAAACGGTATCCTTGGCAAACAAATACATATTGCATACAATTGTTAGGCTTGAGCTGTATATTTGATTCTGGGCTTACAGGGACAAATTAATGGGGAAATCTAAACAATTATGAGTCATTCTTCCTATGATAAAATGAAGTAATTCTTGGGAAAAATATATCCCCCTTCCACCACCACCCCCACGCCACAAAAACACTGCTTGTTGAATTCATTCCAATTTCTAACAACCCTACAGGACAGAGTAGAACTCTTCCACAAGGTTTCCACGACTGTAAATGTTCATGAAAGCCAACCTGTGTTCAAACTGCCACCCTTTGGATTACAGCAGAGCACTTTAACTACTATACCACCAGGACTCTGTTAGAAATAGAACTTCCTGGTAATAAGATCTGAGAAAAATTCCCCTTCGTTATGAATCACTCGGTGACATAAAGGGCAAAGTCCTCAACAACATCCCCACCAACACAGCAGCGCTGTCCTTAGGAAGCCAAAGTGCACTCCAGTACGGCAGTTCTACAAGGGACCAGAGGCAGTCCAGCTAGCCAGCTTACTCTTCAGACTTTAAATCAGGCATAAGATTCATTCTGTCTAAAGAAACAGATGGAAAAAAAAAAAAAAGAAACAGACGGATTGGTTATCCTTTAGATTATCTTCAACAAAATCATGTCTTTCCCTTCTATTTTTATAAGGGGCCTGGTTGATACATGGTTACGCTCTCAGCTGCTAACGGAGTGGTCCGTGGTTCAAACCTACATGTCGCCTATCTAACATTGACAGCCTTGGAGATCCTCTGGGCACGTCTACCCTGTCCTCTCATGGACTCAATGGCCACAGCTTAAGCTATGGATGACTAATGTGCGGCCAACAGGGTGAAGTTATGTCACTGGCAAGAAGCTGAAGTGGAAATGATCTTTGTTGCTGTGGATAGTTACGTTGACAACCGGTGAGGGTGGTGGGTCGGTCTGACATCCTTTCTGAGTAGTGAGGCATCTGTGTGCCCGCTCCAAAGGAAGACTTACTTCTTCATAGAGGGGCAACGAGTTAGCCTGCGGGTCATCAAAGTGCTAGAAATACAGCCCAATTTCAGTGTTAGCTGTTGGAAATCCAAAATGTAACAGCCCCCGCCCTGGTCTGGAAAATTCCCTTGAAGCTTTTTCAGTAGGGATGTTCTAACTCCGGAAAGTGGTAAACATGGCCATGAAGGTAAGTCGACAGGCCCAAAGCTTTTCCCCATTTAGAGAAGCAATGGAGCGTGAGAACTCAGGATAGTGGTCTGATGACTCCTGGAGAAGTGTAGCTACCAATTGTTTCCTGGGATCATTAAAAAAACCCTGCATTGTGGTCATATTGTTTGAATTATCAATTTTATCTTGTGATCCTTGCAAAACCTGCTCATAGTTTTCTGTTTTCATTGTAAAACCTGTTTTTTGTCACCTAACTTAAGGCATATAACTTCCTTGCTTTTCACTGGATTTCGGAAGCAGCACAGAGGTAGCAAAGCTCGGTTTCCTTCCGCCTCATGATTCAGAATAAACTTACAGCTTCTGGCCTTTATCTCTGGTGGAAACAGGGACAGGCAATCCTGCACCCTTCTACCTGGTATCACATTGGTGGCCACAGATTCTCCGAGGCCTTTTGGCAAGCTGGGAAAACCCCTGTAAAGAAGGTTCCTTGGAAAAATGAGGACCTAATGCCGGGGGTTTAAGTGGAGAGAAAATGTTTTGAGAATGATGAGGGCAATGGATGTACCAGAGATCTCTAAAGGCCGCCAAAGAACCTTTTCCTTCCAGAGTTCCTGGGCAGCCTGACTGTTGCCCAACACCTTCACTTCTGTATTTGAAAACTCTGAAGTTTCTGGTTCCAACTGGTGAGTACACTTGATCTTTTTTTTTCTTTTCTTTTTTTTTCACTTGATCTTTTAAGTCCCTGAAAAGTTGTAACTCAAGGGCTGACACTGCCTGTGTCTGTGTTCGAGAGAGCTCGAATATGTAATCTGCACATTCAGTTACTTGTAATGAAATCCAAACTCTCTGTCCTGGAGGAAAAGCCCACAAAGACAAAGTCTGTCTGGATGATATTCTGTAATCTGTACATTTGATCGCTTACTCTCTTCTAGAGGAAGGCCCCGCTGGTCTTCCTATGCTTATAAACCGATAGTTAATTTTTAAAATGTTATTTACGGTAGCAATGCTTAGCCCTTGTATAAACTGGATTCAGGGGAGAGATGGCTCCTCGATGGTTCTGTAAAGTATCATACTATGTGAAGCTAGAATTGTTTGTAGAAGGTTGTAATGATGTGAAATGAATTATATACAAGCTTTTATAATGCTCCACAACTAGGATTCAGGGCAGAAGGTAAATTAGTTGTTCTATCTCTCGCTCTCTCTTTTTTTCTTTTTTTTTCCCCCTTCCATTCTCTTTTAGAACTGTTTTGATGTGATAACACTTGTGTGCTAATGAACTAAATTGCTTTACTATTATGAAGAATTGATGAAATCATTCATTTTGACAGGTGTAAATCAGCCTTAAAATCTAGACCTTTATAAGTGATTTGCATTAGATATTACAAGTGTGCCCCCAAAAAGGCTGGTGGGAGAATGGAGAGGAAAAGCAGTTTTTCTACTTTGCTCAGCCTAAGCTAGTTCAGATATGCATGTGAATAGGGTTAATTATAGATAATTCTAAGTATAAATAGCCAGGTGGCACAATGAGTCAAGTGCTGGGCTGCTAACCAAAACATGGCAGCTGCAGGCAAATGGCCAGTCACAGAAATACCAACCACTCGGCTTCCGTCACTCTACTGTCTCAGAAAACCTGAGAAGCAGTCTCTGTTCTGAGGTCACAGTCGGAAGTTAACGTGTGTACATTTTAAGTCAAGATGTAAACTTCCATGTGTATAACTTCTATTAAAGAATCTAAGAAAACTACATATAAATAAAGTCAGAAATGTTTTAAGATGTTTTAAACTCCATTCCAGTAGTGTCTTGTATGTATCCATAAATAACTTTAAGACATTTTAAGTGACTTGCTGATAATAAAATTGAGGTAACAAATATTTGGTGTAACTAGAACTTCACATTTTTTGAAAAGATATCTGCTAGTGTGTTCATTTTTCCTAATTTTAAAGAGTTATTAAACAACACATACAAGAATGATGACTGAAGAACTCATTATTTGATATAACCAACACTTTACCATCTGACTGAAAGTTTAATTAATAGTTAGGTTTCTTGCCATTGAGGAGAAAAAAAACCGCATTTCTTCTTGAATGGTAGTTTGAAAATCTAATTCATTCTTTGAATAGCCTGGCTTCCAGGTGGAGGGTCAATTGGATTTACCAAACCACATAGTTTCGGAAACGCTCTGGCATTTCTCAGATCATTCCTGAAAAGTCAAAAATTTCATGGGAAGTTGTGTAACCTAAACTTCTGATTTTGTAGTTAGCTTGCGTAGGACAGATATGATGTCTGGAGAATTTAGCCTATAGAGCCGTCTAAGACTATTCTGCCCACAGGATTATTAAGACATTCAAGGAGGTTTTTCAAGCAACATAAGTGTTACTCTTATTTTATCTTATTGGTATTGAAGCTACTTCCAACAATTTCTCAGTAATATAACTGAGAGACAAAACAACAGGTTTAGTGACTTTGGCTTGATGTTATATCCGAAACTTTTAAGCATTGTATTTGAAAATATTTCCATGTTCTTTTTGACTTTTAATTAACCTAATGTTAATTTTTGACTTTTAATTAACCTTGTTTAATGTTCTTTTTGACTTTTAATTAACTTTGTTTGGCTTTGCATTAATTCAGGAAATTCCCAATCATATATAAGATATTGATGAACCATGACCATATCAAAGTTTGCTATCTACAGATAAGCTTTTGCTCTGCTTATGAGCTAAGACATTTGGCAAAAAATTTCTAATAACAAAAAAGCACTATATTGAACTTAGAAAATGGACAAATATCTGGGTTGAAACTCACCAGTCTAAATCAAGATTTCTAGGACTGTGGAAGGTGATGAGATTAATGAATTACAACTGATTCAAAATTTATCAAGAATAGACATTAGCCACTAAATGTAGTAATTATTTCTATAAGCTCTATATGTGGGGATTTTGTGGACATTTTTTTAGTATACTCTGTATATAAGGAACTATTTTTCTCATTCCTCCCAAACTACTTAACCTGTGGGTTTAAAATATCATGACTCTCAAATTGAAAGCATCTATTAGCTCTAATAAATTCATAAAAATCATGATCAGAAAAGATAGTAAAATTTGAGCTATTGGTTATGAAATAGAGTAACAATAAGATTCCTGCTTAGTTCCAGAGAGGCTTGTGTCTGAATAAATAAACATTTCAGTATTCATATTCATGTCCCTGTTCATATACAACCTCAAGGTTTTACAGAATGTAGCTGCTACTAGTGTTATTTAGATATACCTCATGATACTTATTGTTCTAAGTTGTATATGTTATTGTAAAACATTTGGCCTAATATTGTTCATATTGCTGTTATGTCTCTGGCTCTCTGATAAGTCAGGATAGCCCACGTGTAAACCATTTGCACCTAGATGCCTGTTTAAAAAAACTTTGGGTCTTAAAAACAGACCAAGACAAAATGAAACAAGAAAATAGTGCCTGTAAAAACAAAAACAAAAACGACCCCCAGTAAAATGATCTTTTAATTAAAAAACAAAAAAGAAAGAAAGAAAATGTTACCAAGAAAAAGAAAAATAATGGTGCCTGAAAGCAATTTTGAAATTACATGATGGTCCATGTGTCAGTCTGGATAGACTAAAGAAACAAATCTAGGGAGACTAATATATGTATAAGAGAGAGTTTTATATAAAGGGTAATTGTACATTAAGAAAGCATCCCAACCCAGGCCAGTCCAAGCCCATAAGTCTGATATTAGCCCATATGTCCAATACCAATCTATAAAGTCCTCTTCAGCCTCACGAAACACATGCAATGACGCTGAATGCAGGACAATCACAGACCAGTGGGTAGAAAGTCTTTGGATCCAGTGGTGGTGTAAGCATCTCAACGCTAGCAAGGGTTTCCATGTGGCTCCTCCAGTTCCCAGGGCTGCATCAGGGTAGGTCTATGTGGCGTCTCTAGCTCAGGGCACTAGTATAGTTCCATGTGTCTTGTCAGCTGCGGGGAGTGGGCAGAGTGAGGTTGTGTCTCCAGCCTCCAAGGAGGAAATACCAGAGTTTTCCCAGAATCCACAGGGGAAGGCCATCCCCAGAGAGGCCTCATTGGCTGTGACCCGATTGACAGACTAGACTCCACCCCTTCACTCTGAATCCTCTCAAATCCCAAATTGACACCAGATTGTGTAACTACCACGGTCCCTAAAAACCAGTAGACTATTTTTCTCTGAGCATTGTGCCCTAGTGAAGAATTCAGTTTGTTTAAAGGAGCAGACTCAAAAGAAAGAAAGAAAGAAAGAAAATCAAACTAGTCATTTGAGTTTAGGGCAGACCATGTAATCATTTAATCTGGTTTCACAAGTAGTAATATGAAGTATCTATCTAATGCTTATAATCCATTTTCACTCCCATATTTCTTTTTAAAAAAAATCCTTTTATAGGGGGCTCATACAACTCTTATCACAATCCATACATACATCAATTGTGTAAAGCACATTTATACATTCATTGCCCTCATCATTCTCAAAACATGCTCTCCACTTAAGCCCCTGGCATCAGCTCCTCATTTTCCCCCCTCCCTCCCCACTTCCCCTCCCTCATGAACCCTTGATAATTCAGAAATTATTATTTTGTCATATCTTACCCACTCCCTTCACCCACTTTTCTGTTGTCCATCCTCCAGGGAGGAGGTTATATGTAGATCCTTGTAATCGGTTCCCCATTTCCACCCCACCCTCCCTCCACCGTCCCAGTATCACCACTCTCACTAATGGTCCTGAAGAGATCACCTGTCCTGGATTCCCTGTGTTTCCAGTTCTTATCTGTACCAGTGTACCTCCTCTGGTCTAGTCGGATTTGTAAAGTAGAATTGGGATCATGATAGTGGGGTGAGTGGGGAGGAAGCATTTAAGAACTAGAGGAAAGTTGTATGTTTCATCGTTGCTAAGCTGCATCCTGACTGGCTCGTCTCCTCCCTGCAACCCTTCTGTAAGAGGGTACTCTTGCATTGAGGGAGTACTTGAGTGGAAGCCAATGTCCATCTGCTACCTTAATACCAAACCTATAAATATGTGCACAGAGCTCTAGTTCCCCATCCTCATATATATATTTACATATATACATGCCTTATTTAGACCTCTATAAATGCCCTTTGCCTCCTAGCTCTTTCCTCTATTTCCTTTTACTTTCCTCTTGTCCCACTATCACGCTCAGCTTTCATTTGACTTTCAGCAATTCCTCTCAGTTACATAACCCTTGATCACACCCTACCAGGCTTCCTATATCCTTCCCACCACCGATTTGGATCACTTGTTTTTCCCTTGTCCCTGGGTTGTTAACACCACTCCATATTTCTATCTTAAACCCGTTCTTCAGAAGAGGCTTCCCCTCAGTGAGAGTCAGTTTTTAATTTAGGGGGAGAATGAGAGAGGACTTACGAGCTCCTGCCATCTAGTATTGTCCCATGGCCAATGGACACAGCTATAGTGGTGTTCCGTGGATTTCTATGGAAATGCATGACCAAAGGGGGTGTGGTTAAGTCTGTCTCTGCGGCAGTGATGTCACTTTTGTTGGTGGGTGAACTGGAGAAGGGCAACCTGCCTTTGAAGAAACCCTAACATTATTTATATGGACCCCCAATTTTAAAATCTGCCTGGTGTAATGTTACTGAGCATCCATTTCTGATGGAATTTGGTTTCTGCCTTCTGGTCATCCAGGCCTCATGCTATAGGGTACCTGGATTTTAGATTTTGCCTTTTCTAGGTGCACAGCATCCTTCACTGGTCCCAGCAGGAGCACCCATTTTGGAGACACCACTAAGTGAACATGACTTTACCTTAAACATAACTGTTGTAGTTTTTTAGTTTTAACCTGAAATACTGCTTTGGGCTTCAAGTTTAAACACTCCAGTGTGAGAAGCAGAGGATGGCTCTCCCAGAGTCTTGGACTTTGAAGTCATTGAACTTTGGTTCAAAATTCTACTGCTTTAAAGTTGTCCAATAATGGACAACTTGAGACTACCAAGTATTTGCTCCTTTCATGTTTTCTTTGCTTTCTGTGATGTATCTAGTTCTGCAGATAAATAGTTTTGCCTTAATGAATGAGTGTTATTAAAATTATTTACTTGTATCAAAACTTATTGTTTTCTTAAACAGTGTTCTGCCAGTTAAGTTTTGAATTTGTATAAGTGAGCATTCCATTTTAGCTTAAAAGGCTTTACTGGTATTTTAAATTCTATTCTATTGGCTATTATTATTAGAAATACCCAATATCCCATGGAAGTTATGTTTGTTAGCTCTTAAGCTGATAATGCTGCCTCTAAAGTGGACCATATACACATACCCTATCTACTCATATATAAGCCGAGTTTTTCAGAACATTTTAATGAAGTTTTTGTGGTAAAATTAGGTGCCTTGGCTGATATCCAGGTTGGCTTATATTCAAGTATATACGGTATATAAATCTTAGATGTGTGAATGGATTTAGGACTTGTACTTAATCTAGAATTCATTATTTTCATCTAGTTTTGATTAATACTACCCCTCATGAAGTGATCACTGAAGATATGGGTGCATAGCAGAGTTGTGAATAAATCAGATGGTAGCCATCTATCAGAAAAAAATTAGAATTTGGGGTCTTGAATTCATAGCACCCTATTTGTAGAAGGCTATGACAGTATAAGCCCAAAATCCATTTGCAGAGTCCCCAGTTAAATTAAGTCTCCATTGAATTCCTCCTGATCATTAACCTACCCTGTTTCCCCGAAAATAAGACAGTGTCTTATATTAATTTTTGCTCCCAAAGATGCGCTAGGTCTTATTTTCAGGGGATATCTTATTTTTCCATGAAGAAGAATAAGGTACACATTTATTGTTTATTGTTTTATTAAAAGAGACCTTGCACTTCCTGTCTGCTCCGCCTGCACTGCGGCCAACAGTGAGCTGTGCAGCGGCACCTGCCGCTATGGTCCAGAATCCAGAGTTACGGTAGCTTTGGGGGGGCCTTATTTTCAGGAAGGTCTTATTTTTTGGGGGGATGCCTTATATTTCAGCGAGAGGCAAAACTGTAAATAGGTCTTATTTTCAGGGGATGTCTTACTTTCGGGGAAACAGGGTAGAATGTAAATAATCTTGCCCTCAGGTGGAGTACAACAGACAGTAGATTATCTCCACCCCTCTCCAGGAATTCCAGGGAGAGACAGTGCCTCTTAGGGGCTTGTCCCCAATGGAGATCACCATACTGGATACAGTGCTGGGGTTGCATGGCCAAGAGTTATGCCGTATCAGTTATGCCCTTATAGTCTTTGGCCCAAGAAGAGTCATGCAAGTCATGATGAAAGTCAGCAGCAATACATTCCTCTTAAACAGATCTCATAGGTATGAGCTCCTTTAGATAAACAGTGGGGAATGATAGAGGAAGTGAAAGAGCCCACTGTTAATCAATAACAAATTAACATTTAGTTGTTGGAAATCCAAAATATAGCAGTCCCTTCTATTGCAGTAAAAATTCCTTTTAAGCTTATTTAGTAGGAATGTTCTAACTCTGGAAGGCAGTAAACAAGTCCATTAAGATAAGTAGCCAGGCCCAAAGCATTCCTGTCTTCCCAGTTTCCCCACTCCCCCACCCCCTTTAGATCAGCAATGGAGCATGAGACCTCAGGGGATAGTGGTCTGATAAGCCCTGGAGAAATGTAGATATCAATTGTTTTCTGTTATCATTTAAAAAATGCCTTTTTGTCACACGGTTTGGATTATCCATTGCATCTTGTGAACATTGCAAAACCTGCTAATCACTTTCCTCTGTCATTGTAAAACCTGTTTTGGGTCTTCTAGTTCAAGATATACAACTTGCTTACATTTCACTGGATTTTAGATGCAATTTGGAGATAGCAAACCGCACTGTTTTCTTCTGCCTCACACCTCAGAATAAATTTGACATTTCTGGTCTTCGTCTTAGGCTGGACCAGTGACAGGCAGCCCCAGGCCCTTGTTCCTGCCATCATTCTTACCAATTGGAAATAGGCCTAAGAACGTCTATCAGCAGAGACAAATTTTACCTCAGAAAATAGTTATGGAAGACCCCACAAGGACAGAGAACTACACACCTATATCTCTCATGAACATAGATGTAAAAATCCTCAACACAATTGTTAGGTAGCTAGATTTAGGGACTGGGGGCTGTCCCTCCCATTCCTGCAAAGGCTCCCATAGAGGTTGGAAAGAAATCCGGCAACCATTAGACACCTATGGGAAGACCCCAAACTAAACATGCTCATACACAAGCCCCGAGCCAGGTGGGAGGTACATCTGGGTGCCCAAACTAGACCCAGGTTCATGACATCACCCAAGTGGGCCTAACTCAGACAACAAGGTCAACCCCTACCTTCAACCAAGCCTCCCCAGCCAGAGGTGTTAAAAGCCTGATGCGGGAAAGCTAATCTCTCTTTCTCCCTGTTCCTGGTCAGCAGCAGGGAGAGAGTGAGGGTCTCCCTCCCCCACACAGGTACACATGCACCCGCTCCAGGCCTACCCTGGGCCCACAGCCTCTTGGATCACATGCTCTGAAGCCTCTAGGGTTCTTGGGCTTCTGGCCTCCAGTTCCGCACATGTAGGGGCTCTTTTTTTTGTAAATCATTTTATTAGAGGCTCATACAACTCTTATCACAATCCATACATCCATCCATTGTGTCAAGCACATTTGCACATTCATTGCCCTCATCATTCTCAAAACATTTGCTCTCCACTTAAGCCCCTGGAATCAGCTCCTCATTTTTTCCCCTCCCTCCCCACTCCACACTCCCTCATGAACCCTGGATAATTTATAAATTATTATTTTGTCATATCTTGCACTCTCCGATGTCTCCCTTCACCCACTTTTCTCTTGTCTGTCCCCCAGGGAGGAGGTTATATGTAGATCCTTGTAATCTGTTCCCCCTTTCCACCCCATCCTCCCTCCACCCTCCCGGTACTGCCACTCTCACCACTGGTCCTGAAGGGATCATCCGCCCTGGATTCTCTGTGTTTCCAGTTCCTATCTGTACCAGGGTACATCCTCTGGGCTAGCCAGATTTTTAAAGTAGAATTGGGATCATGATAGTGGGGAGGGATGAATCATTTAGGAACTCGAGGAAAGTTGTATGTTTCATCATTGCTACACTGCACCCTGACTTGCTTGACTCCTCCCTGAGACCCTTCCGTAAGGGGATGTCCAATTGCCTACAGATGGGAATTGGGTTTCCACTCTGCACTCCCCCTCATTCACAATGATATGATTTTTGGTTCTTTGATGCCTGTTACCTCATCCCATCAACGACAACTCATCACACAGGCTGGTGTGCTTCTTCCATGTGGGCTTTGTTGTTTCTGAGCTAGATGGCCGCTTGTTTACCTTCAAGCCTTTAAGACCCCAGATGCTATATATTTTGATAGCCAGGCACCATCAGCTTTCTTCACCACATTTGCTTATTCATCCACTTTGTCTTCAATAGTTGTGTCGGGAAGATGAGCATCATGGAATGCCAGTTTAATAGAACAAAGTGTTCTTACATTGAGGGAATACTTGAGTGAAGGCGTGGGGCCTCTTTTTAGCATGGTTGTCGTGCCCAGTTGTGAACCCCAGCATGGCTTACACTTGGCTTGGCACGGCTTCAAGAAATAGCATGCATTTACAGTTTTGAAACTGTAAAACCTGAAACAGCCTATCCTTCATAAAAACTCACTTGGATTGCACAACATGCTTCAGCATGAATTCTTTAAGCATCAGGAGCAAAGAACCAAGGTATAACCCACTCCAGGAACCTAACAAAATCTTGGCCAATAGAATTCAACATATAAAAATAATAATATATCATGACCAAGTGGAAGTCATACCAGGGATGCAGGGATGGTTCTACATTGGAAAAACAATTAACGTAAGCCACCATGTTAACAAGAAAAAGGACAACAACCATATGAACATATCAATTGAGGCAGAAAAAGCATTTGATAACATCGAACACCCATTCCTAATAAAGACTCTCAAGAAGATAGAACTGGAAGGGAAAATTCTCAGTACAATCAAGGCCATATATGAAAAATCAATAGGCAATATTACACTCAATGAAAAGCTGAAAACATTTCCACTGAATTAGGGAACCCGACAAGAATGTCCTTCATCCCCACTTCTATTCAACATTGGGCTGGAAGTCCTGGCCAGCCCCATACGACAACAGCAAGAAATCAAGAGAGGATGAAATAATAATAATTTATAAATTATCAAGGGTTCGTGGGGGGCGGGCAGGGAGGGAGGGGAAAATGAGGAGCTAATACCAAGGGCTCAAATAGAAAGCAAATGTTTTGAGAATGATGATGGCAACAAATGTACAAATGTGCTTGACACAAAATGGATGGATGTATGGATTGTGATGAGTTGTACGAGTCCCCAATAAAATAATTACATTTTTTTTAAAAAGAAAAGGAATCAAGGGAATACTATTGGGTAAAGAAGAAGTGAAACTTTCACTATTTACGGACAATATGATTTTATATATTGAAAATCTGAAGATGTCCACAATAGGATTACTGGAAGCAATAGAGAAGTTTGGTAGTGTAGCAGCATACAAGATGAGCAAGCAGAAATTGATTGGATTCCTATATACCAGTAATGGGAACTCTGAAAAAGAAATCCAGGAAACAATCCCATTCACACTAACCACATGGCAGCTGAAATACTTAGGGATAAACCTAGCCAAAAAAATGGATTGGACCCAAAAAATTGGATTGGAAGACTCAATATTGTATAAATGTGAATATTATCTAAAGCAATGTACAGATTCAATGCAATCACAATCCAAATCTCAGCATCATTCTTCAAAGAAATGGAAAATGGAAAAATCTGTACAAAGAAAACTACAGAACACTACGACAAGAAACCAGAAGGGATCTACACAAATGGAAGAACATCCCATGTTCGTGGATTGGAAAACTCACTACAGTATTATGAAAATGTCAATATTACCTAAAGCAATATACAAATTCAATGCAATCCCGATCTAAATCACAGCATCATTCTTCAAAGAAATGGGAAAAAAAATGATTACCAACTTTCTATGGAGAGGGAAGAAGCCCAGGATAAGCAGAAAACTCCTCAAAAGAAGAACAAAATAGGTGGTCTTGTTCTATCTGACTTCAAAACCTTCTATACAGCTCCAGCTGTCGGAACACCCTCATACTGGTACAATGATAAATACACAGACCAATGGGTCAGGACAGAAAACCCAGAAATAAAAACATCCACATACAGACAACTGCTTTTTTACAAAGGCTCCAAAAGCATTAAAAGGGATACAGATGCCTCTTCAATAAATGGAAAAACTGGGTATCCACCTACAGGAGAGTGACCCACACCTCACCCCAGCCACACAAACACACTCAATGAAGACTTGAATGTAAAACCCAAAGCTATCTGTGAGACACAGAAAGATTTCTTCCAAGTCATCTCCCCCAAATATATGACAAACCCAAGATGCTGCTTGCTACAGATGGTAAATGACTGTACACTGGGAGGTCAAGGAAAGTAGGTCAGAGGTTATTCTCCTTAAGGGTACCTAGACGAACCAGACTGTACAGTCTGATTCACACTAAGTAGGGCCCACTCCCTTCTGATATTGTTCCCTTGAAGGAGTGCCTGAAGGCAAGCCCGGGACCACTCAAGGATGACTAAGGTTAGGTCACTATATTGAGTCTAGGGTCCACCCATCTTGCCATATATGTACCCCTATTCCCTCCCTTTACTATTGTGTGTACACCCCTAGGTCATCCCCCTCCCATTGATTGTATTGCTTATGTTACAACCCCTTCTCATGAGGTACATTGTTATCTGTAATCAGAGGGCTTGCATGCCCTCAAAGATATATAAGCTTTGGTTAGAAATCAAACCTCATGAGAGCTCTCTCCTGCCTTCTCATCCCCAACCTCCACGTGGACCACCAAGAGGAGCTGGGGTGAGCATGCCACCATGAAATGTGTCTGACTTCTTTATTTTGCTCTCTCTCCCAGTTCTCTATGACTTTACTATAATCTTTATTTAGCTTAACCGTACAATTGCGCCTACCAAACCCGTGATTAGTTGTGGGAGGGCTGGCTACCCTCACAGCTATCAAGCTCATTGATAAGAAACTCGGGACAAATCTAAGTATCCTCGTGCAGGAGTACCTGGTCTCATAGAGATAACAAAGGAAACACACTCCATGGGAGACAAAAATAGATGAGTGGGAGGTAAGCTTTAAAAAAAATACAAAAGGGGCATAGGGAAAAGGCTACTGTACAGGGGCCAGACCAAATCCAGAGATATATATGGTAGTCAACTAAAAGACATGGATAGTGGGGGAACAGCGCACTGATCCACCCAAGGGGAGGGTATTGTTTATATCTCCATGGGGAGAGAGGGACAAAACTTCAACCCGGTGCTCCAAGATGTGAATACAACATGCCAGCATGAAGCAGGGAGCCAATAGAGAGGTCTGAGGGGCCGGCCCCAATCCCAACTACATGGACAGCCCCCCCTCCCCC
>NW_022103958.1:34805922-34807329 GCF_000313985.2 Echinops telfairi
TTTTTGCTGTCTTGTTTTTTGTGCATATTATTATCTCTGCAGGTCTATCTAGATAAGATAGGCAGGATAAGCAATGGAGGAGAAAACAACCGGATTGGGGCAGGGGAGACACGCAAGAGGGGAAAGTGCGGGAAAGGAAGTGGGTGTTAACAACCCCAGGGACAAGGGAAAACAAGTGATCCAAAATCGATGGTGAGGAGGGTGTAGGAAGCCTGGTAGGGCTTGATCAAGGGCAACATAACCGAGAGGAATCACTGAAACCCAAATGAAGACTGAACATGACAGTGGGACAAGAGGAAATAGAGGAAAAGAATTAGCAGGCAAAGGGCATTTATAGAGGTCTAAATACAGGCATGTACATATGTAAATATATTTATATATGATGATGGGGAAATAGATCTATGTGCATACATTTATAGGTTTAGTATTAAGGTAGCAGAAGGACATTGGGCCTCTACTCAAGTATTCCCTCAATGCAAAACACTTTGTTCTATTAAACTGGCACTCTATGATGCTCACCTTCCCGACATGATCCCTGAAGACAAAGCAGGTGTATAAGCCAATGTGGTGAAGAAAGCTGATGGTGCCCGGCTATCAAAAGTTATAGCATCGGGGGTCTTAAAGGCTTGAAGGTAAACAAGCAGCCATCTAGCTGAGAAACAACAAAGCCCACATGGAAGAAGCACACCAGCCTGTATGATGAGTTGTCGTTGATGGGATGAGGTATCAGGCATCAAAGAACCAAAAATCATATCATTGTGAATGAGGGGGAGTATGGAGTGGAGCCCTAAAGCCCATCTGTAGACAACTGGACATCCCCTTACAAAAGGGTCGCAGGGAGGAGACAAGCCAGTCAGGGTGCAGTATAGCCACAATGAAACACACAACTTTCCTCTAGTTCCTAAATGCTCCCCCTGCCCCGCCCCCACTATCATGATCCCAGTTCTACCTTACCAATCTGGCTAGACCAGAACATGTACACTGGTACAGCTAAAATCTGGAGACACAGAGAATCCAGGACAGATAAACTTCTCAGGACCAATAATGAGAGTAGTGATACCAGGAGGGGAAGGGGAAGGTGGAGTAGAAAGGGGGAACTGATCACAAGGATCTATATATAACCCCCCCCCTCCTAGGGGGACAAACAACAGAAAAGTGGGTGAAGGGAGACAGCAGTCAGTGTAAGACCTGAAAAAAATAATTTATAAATTATCAAGGGTTCATGAGGTAGAGAGGGTGGGGGAAGAAAGAAAAAAAGGGCCCAACACTGGAGATCCCCTTGCAGAGGGGTCTAGGGGAGGAGATGAGCTAGTCACGGTGCGATGTAACAATGATGAGAAATACAACCTTCCTCTAGTTCCTAAAGGTTTCCTCCCCGCTCCCACTACCATGACTCGAATTCTATCT
>NW_022103958.1:34807698-34810818 GCF_000313985.2 Echinops telfairi
TGAGAAACGATGTACAAATGCGCTTTACACAATTGATGTGTGTATGGATTGGGATAACAGTTGTATGAGCCCCTAATAAAATGTTAAAAAAAAAAAGAAAAGAAAAAAAAAGGGCCCAAGTAGAAAGAAAATGTTTTGAACATGATGATGGCAACATATGTACAAATGTGCTTGACACAATGGATATATGTATGGATTGTAATAAGAGCCCCCAATAAAATGATTAAAAAAATAAAATAAAGCATTGGTGTCCATCAAAAGACTTCATTAAGAGTGTTAAAAAATAACCCCCAGACTGGGAAAGGACATTTAGTAATGACACAAGAGACGAAGAACTAATTACTAAAATCTATAGTATTTTACAAGTCTACAACAAAATGAAAACTAATAGTCCCCTGAGAAGGTGGGCAAAGGATGACACTCAAATGGCTTCTAAACACATGAGGAGATGCTTTTGTTCACTAGTCATCAGGAAATGCAAGTCAAAACAACCATGAGATACCACCTAGCACCCATAACTGGAGCCAAATTACAAACAAAAAACCAGAGCAACACATGTTGGAGAAGGTATGGTGAGATTGGAACTCTTACCCCTTGCTGGTGGACTTGTAGATACATACAGCCATTGTGGAAGGCAATATGGCGAGAACTAAAACAGATGACAGTTGAAAGACCACGTGAAACGGCAGTATTATTGGGCATAGACCCAAAGGAAATAAGAAGCAGATCACGAACCCCCATGTTCATTGTAGCCCTGTTCATAGTAGCAAGAAGCTGGAAACAGCCTAAATTCCTATCAGTAGATGATTAGATAAAGAAACTGATATATACACACAGTGGAATATTACACATCTCTTTAAAAATAGTGGTGAATCCAAGAAATGCCTCAACACAAGGAGGGAGCTGGAAATCATTATGCTGAGTGAAACTAATGGAGCACAAAAGGACAAATTCTGTATGAGTCCACTGCTGTAGAATTAAACCATAAACTGGGCAGAAGCCCAGGCTTGTAGGGTATACAGGTGATTGGCTGGCGGGGGGATTGGAGGGGTGTGGGGGTGTGTGGAGAGGGAGCCTGACTGGTGCCTGACTGGTGCCACATGACCATACACCACCTGCTGCTGGTAAGCATTTGAGTAGGTATTTAGAAACACGGTAGGCAGGAGGTTGCCTCACATCAGCAAGGATCCAATGGTCAAGGGAGAGGAAAGGGGTGCGTAAGGTGCGGCTGACATGTATTATCTGTGATGAAGTCCCTCCTGGACAGGTACACAGTCCTATCAGAGGGAGGAAGGATTTGAATGGGAAGAACACAGGAAAGGGGAAATGGAGCAAACCTGTTTGGGGGGACACAATGGCACATCTGTTGGTAAGAAAAGAAGGGGGGACTGACTTCAGGTTTGGGGAAAAATGACTGAAAATGCTTTGGGGGACATAGGGCGGAGTGCCTTCAGGGGCATGCACCGGATGGTCACATTGACTTGGGCTTCTGATTGCAACCTGGGGACCCAGGCCAGGTATCGGAGTGAGTTGGGACACTGAATCTTGGATCTTCAAGGTACACAGAATGCTCCAGAGGCTGCACCAGTGAGATCCCACGTGGAATTCCACTGGGTGAATTAGACTCTACCTCAGATGCACCTAGAACTTGAGTACTTAAGCCAGAAAATACAAGGTGTCTGAGAAAGCAGAAGATAGCAGTACCAATTTTGGAGAGCTGTTGGTAGGCGGACAAATAAGGTCCTGCTACATCAATGTTGCATTAAGATATGTTTTATGCTGGCAAACCTGCGATGATCATTCTGATATACTTGGTTTTTGTTTCTTCACATCAGCTATCTCTCAGAGGTGCCGTGGAGCAGGGAGTTGCCCTCTTGAAGTTGTGAAATCAGTTTTTTGGTAAATGAAGCCCAGGATCGATGAACCTATAGGGACAGCAAGTAAAACAAGGGAATCGGGGAGAGGGTACAGTAAGGTGACCAGATTTTAACATTGGTAAAGCGGGACACCATTGATAAAACTCATATCCTGGAGAAATAGCCACATGGCAGCTGAAAACCGTGTACCCTAGCTTGTTGTGCATTCTTTCCAAAAATTGGGACTATTTTAAAATGCCTCAGGACACGGGAAAAAATGTTAAAAATTGGGACTGTCCCACCAAAAGTGGGACGTCTGGTCACCTTACGGTACAGGGAAGGGCAGCTGATAAAAGGGAGATGAGGTCAGGGTACCCAGGAAGAATAGGATGCTTGGGAACTGATTATGGTACAATTCTGCCTGATGAGATTGAACGATGCAATGACATGACATTTGGGTTAATTCTTAAGTAAGAATAAGTTGAAAGACCCAAACAAACAAACAAACAAACAAACAAACAAACAAACAAACGTCCAAGAGTGGTTTTTGGACCCACACTAAGTTCCAGCTCCAACTTAAGAACAACTAGTTCTTATATTAAGGCCCTGGTCGATACTCACCTCCAGGGAGGGAACACGGTGGAGACGGGTGCTATAGCAAAATGTGGTGAAGAAATTAAATTAAATTAAATGGCTATCAGATAAAATAGCACCTGGGGTCTTAAAGTCTTGTCTCCAAACAAGCAGCCATCAAAGTGACTTGTCAACTAAGTCCACATGGAAGAAGCATACCATTATCAGTCACCAAAGGATTGTGAAGCATATAATCCGAAATTGAAAGGAGGCGGGATTAGGATCAGAGCCTACAGTAGAAGAATCTGGTTTGCGGGTGCCTAATGATGACAGTGGGAGCCCAAGACTCATGGTGGAACTCTTTTTTTTTTTTAATCATTTTATTGGGAACTAGTAAAACTCTTATCACAATCCATACATACATCCATTGTGTGAAGCACATTTGTACATATGTTGCCATCATTGTTTTCAAAGCATTTTCTTTCTACTTGAGCCCTTGTTATCAGCTCTTCTTTTTTTTTCTCTCTCTTTTTTTAACATTTTATTAGGGGCTCATACAACTGTTACCCCAATCCATACACACATCAATTGTGTAAAGTGCATTTGTACATCGTTTCTCAAAACATTTTCTCTCCATTTAAACCTCCAACATTAGGTCCTCATTTTTCCCCTCCCTCCCCGCTCCCCCCTC
>NW_022103958.1:34812656-34818723 GCF_000313985.2 Echinops telfairi
GATGTGCTCCAGTCTCTCCTCCTCCCCCGTCATCTGTTCCTGTGTGCTCTGGTCAGATATATCCTTCTCCCGAAGCTGCAGATTCAGTGCCATCGTTTGAGATACATTCTTCTCAGGGGAGGGGTCATGGTGGAACTCTACAGGAAAGAAACCTCTGGTGAACTCCCTTTCTCCACAGTTGAGGGATAGGAGGAAAGTGGTCACTAAACGGGGTGCATTGATAAATTCAGTTTGGAAAGTCAAAGGCAGAAGCCTGATTTGAACATTTAAGACTTGTCAGCAGATTCCTCCTAGGGTGCAAGCTGGACCTGATCTGGTTTCCAAAATCTTATGGTTTGGGGGGTGGTATTGTTTGGTTTGGTTTTTGATTGTACCTATTAAGGGGTATCTCAGGAGTGTTATGCCATTGGGGGTCACCCTCCTGAAGTCGTGGTGTATGTTTTTTGGTGTATGAAAACCAGGAATGATGAACCTATCGAGTCAGCAGTTGGAATAAGGGTTTTGGAGGAAGGGGTCACAGAGGTGGTGGCAGGGTGAAGGGGTGATGATTTCAAGGGGTCCATATAGAAGCAGAATGTTTGGAAATTGATTGTGATAGCAAATGTACAATTCTGCTGGATGTGATTGAACTAAGGAATGATTTGATGTATGTATTAATCCCAATTAATTAAAACAAAGAAAGTAGTGATGGACCCACTAGTTCTAGATCCATTTTTTAAAATAATTTTATTGGGGGCTCATACAACTCATCAAAATCCATTCATCCATCCATTGTGTCAAGCACATTTGTACATTTGTTGCCATTATCATTCTTAAAACATTTGCTTTCTGCTTGAGCCCTTGGTATCAGCTCCTCGTGTTTTTCCATGCCCTCCCCGCTCCTCCCTCCCTCATGAACCCTTGATAATTTATAAATTATTATTATTTTGTCATCTAGATCCATTTTAACACCTGCATAGATTATGGCTCAGACCCCAAAGTTCTTCCATGAAAGTGTGGTCAAAACCATTTTACTCCTAAAACTTAAGGAAATACTTAAAAATTTTAGTTAAGAAATTTGCTTTCCAGAAATTTACCTGGTTTGTAAACTATATAATTTTTTTATAGTAAATCAATTAAATGTTGGATGATAGCTACCAAAAACAATGGTTTGAATTAAAGAAGAATGTATCTCCAGCTATGCTTTTGACAATAATTACATGTGAGAACTGAATGCCTGCTGAACGATAATAACACTAAATTCCCAGTATACGGGCAAGCCATTGTCTTTCCATTCTTGACAAAAGGCTTGCCTCATCTAAAAAGTGATTATACTCTTGTAAAGAACAGTTTTTGAAAAATAAGGAAATTTCCTACTTGACCTATTGAGTTATCTAACCTATTGGCCTGCCAGCCCCTGGGCGACTGTCACCAAACCGGTTTCCTTTCCCACTGGACCCAGACTTCAAGGGCCATTTACCAGACTGTTGACTTCTGGTCAGTGGAATTGGATGTATTTCATCTTCAGATCTGGGGCAAGAAACCTCCCATGAACTCTTCCACAGTCTTTCTCTTCTCATTCACATACCGAATTTGAAAGCTCTGCATCATCTTCGAAGCAATGTGGTAAAATGGAAGCTGTTTCATCAATCTGGGGCCCTGATAACCCAACATTTTATCAGACTTCATGTAACACAAGCATACCGTTCTACTAGGTTAAGCCACTGAGATTTCAGTGTTCATTGGCAGAGCAGTTAGCATTACTTTAATATTGTCAAGAAAAATATTTTTACTTCTGTGTACTTAAGTTTCCTCTTCTGTCAAGTAGCGAAACTAATAGCACTTACCTCATAAGTTTGCTGTGAGGATTAAATATGTTGTTGCACGCAAAGTGCTTTAAACAGTCTCTAGTATATAGTAAACATTCAACTCACATTAGCTATTATTATGAGCCTTTATGGCAGTTTCAAGAAGAATTAAAATGTAGGTTCCTTATAAGTATGACTAATATTTTCCTAAATTACTTCCTAAACTTTCCCAAATTAGAGACTCTAGTTACAAAAGATTCCATATGTTTTTTAATCATTTTACTTGGGGCTCATACAACTCTTACCACAATCCATACATACATCCATTGTGTCAAGCACATTTGTACATTTGTTGCCATCATTGTTCTAAAAACATTTGCTTTCTACTTAAGCCCTTGGTATCAGGTCCTCATTTTTCCCCTCCCTCCCTGCTCCCCTTCCCTCATGAACCCTTGATAATTTATAAATTATTATTATTTTGTCATATCTCAAACTGTTCGATGTCTCCCTTCACCCACTTCTCTGTTGTCCGTCCCCCAGGGAGAGGGGTTATATGTAGATCCTTATAATCAGTTCCCCCTCTCTATCCCACCTTCCCTCCACCTTCTGGTATGGCCACTCTTACCACTGGTCCTGAAGGGATCATCTGTCCTGGATTCCCTGTGTTTCCTGTTCCTATCTGTACCAGTGTACATCCTCTGGTCTAGCTGGATTTGGAAAGTAGAATTGGGGTCATGATAGCCTGGGGAGGTGGGGGGGCGGGCAGAAAGCATTTAGGAACTAGAGAAAAATGGTATGTTTCATCGTTGCTGCACTGCACCATGAGGCCACATTTAGTGGACTACTTGTATTGGGCTGGTCCATGACTCCCTCAATGTAGGATTTCAACACGTGTCGGGGCACCTTGTGTTGTTTTAGACATGCTCTGAAATTGCTCTTCTCTGAATTCCATATTGTTGCCTACCAATTTCCAAGCCACTGGACAGTGGGGGATGTCAAAATGAGAAGTGCTTAACTACCACAAGTGATCCTGCCCATGGCATTGCCTCTCATTTATCCCAAAGTTGCAGACACCCAATTTGCCAAAATACACCCCTCAGTCCTTAAAGTGCCCAATTCTGTGTCATCCTTTGTCATGTAAGACCAAGGGAGCATTGTTATGTCTAATGTCTCTGAAGCCCCCCCCCCCATAAGAATAGCCCGTCCATTATTTATATATTTATTTATTTATTTTTAATTCATGGTATTCTGTCTCCCTGAAGTCCAGCCCTGATACCTGGGTTAGACATGGAGTCCTGCTGTCCTTTCCACCCACTAATAGTGTGACACTCTGATGCTCCTATAGACTCCCCTCACAACCTTGGCAAAATGACACTCGTTGGGTGTTTTTTTTGCTTTTGTTTTTTTTTCAGATAGAAAAAGACTCTGAGTCCCTGTGCAGACTTAGATGGAAAGTCTTGCTACAGAAACACCAGGACTTAGGCATCTACACTAAGCTCAGACACGCAATTCAGTGCTTTCAAACTTATCTAACAAAAGACTTTCCTGAGACATAGGTTCTAGTACTCTATCCCAGACCTGTGGAACTCACATTCCAAGAAGGGGTTTAGGAATATACATGGGGGCTTCAAAAAGTTTGAGGAAGAATTTTATTTACCACAGACTGTTAGCAGTTCTCTTGTACATAATTAATACCAGATGATTACATAATGGAGACACAAAAGTAAGGGAATATGGTCCCTGACCTATTTCAGAGCCAAAAGTTATGAAAATATTCTGAAGAGTATTGCTTTGTGAGCAAACAAAAGTTACAAAGTACAAATTATTCCAGGGGTCCTCAAACTTTTTATATAGGCGGCCAGTTCACTGTCCCTCAGACCCGTTGGAGGGCCGGACTATAGTTTAAAAAAAACTATGAACAAATTCCTATGTACACTGCACACATCTTATTTTGAAGTGAAAAAACACCCAGCAGGCCGGATAAATGTCCTAGGCGGGCCGCATGTGGCCCGCGGGCCGTAGTTCAAGGATGCTTGAATTATTCTGAGCTCCTTAGTGGAAGTAGTGATTAGAAATATATAAATACAATTTTTTTTTACCATTAACAAATTTTCTTATTGTATTAATATTTCAAGCATAACTCAAAGGACCCCAAACCCTCGAATACATTTTCAAATACATTTTCAAAATTTAAAAATCCTCTAAGGTAAGGTATTTAGATAATACATCTTAAATCCATGTAGTAATCTATTCCACAAATGGATGCAGCATTGAAGGCGTCACTCATCTACGTCAAGAAGTTTGGAAGCTGTCTGTACAGCCACTCAACTGGAATGGACACATACCAGCGTCCATTCCAAAGCGAGGTGATACAGCAGCATGTGGAAATCATTGAGCAATATCATTAATATCACATGCAAGGAAAATTTTGCTGTCAATGATTTAGAAATTGTTGCATCTGTACAGAAATGCTTCAGTAGAAATGAATTCTGAGAAGGATTTCTATAGGCTTCACCTGCCTTCTAAGGAGTCCAAGTCACTAGAAAGAAAACTTCTGAGTGATGGGATTTGAATGACCAGATTCTTCACCGTGGTACTTATCCTCCACACTCACACATATTTTTCCTAATCACCCTCCTCTGTAATCCCAAAGATGGTGGCAAACATTTAGACTCATCCAAATGCCATCCACTAGGACAGCATGGTAAGGTGATTAAGAGCTCAGGCACTGGGCTCGGCTTGCCTTGCTCCAACCTCAGTTGTATGACCCAGGGAAGGTACTTAACCTCTTTGTGCCTCTTAGAAATAAAGTGGGAATTTTAATTGTTCCTTCCTCCTAGAGTTGTTGTGATTATATAAATTAATCCATTAAAACACAGTCAGTCAGGGTGCAATGTAGCAATGATGAAAAATACAACTTTCCTCTAGTTTCTAAATGCTTCCTTGCCTGCCCCACCCCCCTCCCCACACTATCATGATCCCAATTCTACCTTGTAAATCTGGCTAGACCAAAGGATGTACACTGGGACAGATAGGAACTGGAAATACAGGGAATCCAGGGCAGATGATCCCTTCAGGACCAGTGGTGTGAGTGGCGATACTGGGAGGATAGAGGGAAGGTGGGTTGGAAAGGGGGAACCAATTACAAGGATCTACATGTGACCTCCTCCCTGGGGGACGGACAACAGAAAAGTGGGTGAAGGGAGACGTCGAACTGGGCAAGATATGACAAAATAATAATTTATAAATTATCAAAAGTTCATGAGGGAGGGGGGAGCGGGGAGGAAGGAGAAAAAATGAGGACCTGATGCCGGGGTCTTAAGTGGAGAGAATGATGAGGGCAATGAATGTACAAATGTGCTTTACACAATTGATGTATGAATGGATGGTGATAAAACGATTAAAAATAATAAACCTCAGTGTCTAAAAATCACTTCTCAGCCTTTTGGCTAAGATCAAGTGTAGTAAAACTCAGTGTCTAGTATAAGATAAGTCAGAGGTTCTCAACCTGTGGATTGTGACCCCTTTGGGGGTCGAATGACCCTTTCACAAGGGTCTCCGGATTCATAATAGTAGCAAAATTATAGTAATGAAGCAGCAATTAAAGTAATTTTATGATTGGGCGTCACCACAACATGAGACACTGTATTAAAGGGTCGCGGCATTAGAAAGGTTGAGAACCACTGCAGTAAGTTCTTAGGAAATGTTAGCTGCTTTGCCACAGACCTGTCACAGCTGTTTATAATATTTGTGGGGAGGAGCAAAGAGAGTAGCTAAGGCTACTTCTCTGATGAGTCACAACCTATGCACATTACTTCTATAAAGCACAAAATATAAATTATTTTTATTAAGTACATGAAGGATGCAACTGAGCGTTCCTTTCTTTAAAAGTCTCCATATTAATTTTATGTTTTATACAGCAATTAATCTTTTTAAATGCTTCAGCGGCCGTGCAAATGATCCCTACCACTGATTTACGTAGTTGAGCTTACATTTAAATACTATTAATGTTCCATAATCCATGCTCATTTCTAGGTCCTTCAAGAATCAAGTCTTCACTATGTCATTGTTTAGCCCAGAGGTCATCGTTAGATGTCATTGAGTTTACTCCAGACTAAACTAAAGCACTGCCATTGAGTCGGCGGGATCCAGTCAGTCAAGGTAGAGCTGCCCCTGTGGGTCTCAGAGGATATGCATTTTTTTCTTCTCTTTTTTAACATTTTATTAGGGGCTCATACAACTGTTATCCCAATTCATACACACATCAATTGTGTAAAGCG
>NW_022103958.1:34819520-34823753 GCF_000313985.2 Echinops telfairi
GCTTGTTTACCTTCAAGCTTTTAAGACCCCAGACGCTATAGGATATGCATTTTTACGGGAGCAGAAACCTCATCTTTCTCCTGAGAAGCACCTGGTGGGTTCAAACTGCTGATTTTGCTGTTAGCAGCCTAAAGTGTGATCCATTAGCCCACCAGGGCTCCTAGTCCAACTCATAGAAGATATGAAATAAGAAGAGGTACGTTCATTTGTTCATCCAACTATTTTGCATTAAACTCCTCCCTGTGTCGGGCACTGCATGAAGTGCAAAAGAATTAATGATGAACAAAACAAAGTCCCTGCAGTCAGTGGATTTACCTTCTAGTTCAGGAAGACAAGCAGATAACTAAAAATAAACCGGGAAAGAAGGCAGCCTATGCTTCACAGTGCTAAAGTGCTGGTGTAGTGGTGACACACAGGGCTGCTAATCGCAAAACCGCAGTTTAACCAGCCAGCAGCTCCCTGAGTGAAAGACAAGGCTTTCTACTCCCACAAAGAGTCCCAGTCTCAGAAACCCACAGGCACAGTTCTGCCTTGCATTCGAGGCTCACTATGAGTCAAAAGTGACTCATGGCAGTGGGGTTGGCTGTGGTTTTCTGTGTGATAAAGTGGCTATTTTAGATGGAGATGCCAGCGAAGTCTTCTCTTAGGAGGTGACAATTATTCAAATATCTGAACAAAAAGAAGCTCTCCAAAAGGCAAAGTCAATGGATCAGGCAAATCAGAATCTACCTGTCCTTGCCTATTTACGAAAGGAAAGAAGGCTGCTGAGTATACTGAGCAAGAGATAGAGCAACACAGATGAGGGAAAGAGGTCGCAGATGGTGAAAGCTTTGTCAGCCCCCCAACCAGAACCAAATTCATTGCCATTAAGTCTGTTCTGATGCACAGGCAGCCTATACAACAGAGTGGGGTCACCCTCTAGGGTTTCCAAGGCTGTAAGTCTCTATGGAAACAGATGGCCAATCTGTCTCCGGTGGATGTGTTTGTACCAACTGCTGACTTTCCAGTTAGCGGCTGAGCACTTTAACAACTGCACCACCAGGTCTTCTTTGTAAAATCAAAGGCAAGGTTTGTTCTGAGTGAAATATGAGTGTAGAGTTTTAATCCCAGGGAGTGACATGATCTGATTTGCCATTTTAAGAAATCACTTCAGATACTGCCTGGGAAACGAATTTAGGGTAACATGACAGGATGAAGAACAAGTTAGAAGAGAGCTGGAACAGTAAGATGGTAAACTCAAAAACCAAACTTACTGCCATCAACTGGATACTGGTTCTTAAAAAAAAAAAAGTTTATGGGGACACAATCAACGCATACAATTCAACAGTCAATCATGTCTAGAAGAGTTGCATAATCATTACCATAGTCCATTTTAGGACAGTTTAGTGACCCTGTAGCACAGGGTAGAACTGCCCCTGTGAGCTCCCAAGACTGTAACTATACGGCGGTAGAAAGCCTCATCTTTCTCCCCCAGAGCAGCTGGTGGTTTCAAACTGCTGACCTTGGGTTTAACAGCCCTACACCTAGCCCCTACACTACCAGGTAATGTAACATGGTAAGGCACTAGGATATGCTCATATTTTAGAGGTAGAGCCAGCAGAACCTAGTGATTGGGATATGAGGACATAGGATAACTAATGACCCTTTGGCCTAAGTAACTAGGTTAATAGTGTTAATTACTAGGATGTGGAAATCGTGTGCCGCTGAAGAAATGGAAAGTGGGGGACAGATTTGAAGGGATACGTTGATAGTCCATCTTAATTTTGTTGTTGCTTATCAGACATCCAAACAGTGACATTCAGTAGGCAGCACTCCAGGGAGAGATGAGAGGATAGAGATAAACATTGGCTTAGTGATGGCATTTAAAGCCAAGGGGCTTAATGCACTCATGTAGGTAGGCCGTATATACTAAGGAATAAGAGTTGAACTGTTGTAGCACTTCTACTTTTAGAAGAAGGACCCAGCTTGAGATTTCAGACTAACCAGGGAGATAGACGGAAAACAAGGTAAACATCGAGTGATGGAAGCGGGCAGTGAAGTGAGTTCTATGTGGCCTTCTGCCTTGGCTCCTTGGAAAAGCAGTATCTCCCCTCAGCCCTTAGAAGTTACTTTTGCCCTAATTTTCTCCTCCAGAGGGCATGCTATTTTTGTGCAGATTTATTCACCTTTCCTAAGTCAGCTGTAAACAATTTGAGGGTTTGGCACTTTTTGTCTGGCCCAGGGCTGCAGTTTGCCCTGTGACTGGTACACTCATTGCGGGGGACTAATCAATACATGAACAAAAGAATGACAACAAAGGAAATCCATTTCTAACTGTGTCTTTAAGAATATGTAGTTAAATTGAGACAGTTGTATTTTTATTTTCAGTGTTTTTCCTCCTGATTCCCTGGTGGCTCTGTGGGTTAAGCTGCTAACTACAAGGTCAGTGGTTCAAACCCACCAGCTGCTATGTTGGAGACCAATGAGGCTCTCTGCTCCTGTGAAGATTTGTGGTCTCAGAAACCCTACCCAGACTCACTATGAGTCAAAACGGACTTGCTAGAAGTGGGTCTCAGTGCATGAAAATGTTCAAAGCCTTTTCCATGATTTCAAAGAGACCTGTTTCACTGGCTATGCTCTGGATCAATTTGCATTTTTAAATCCAATGGCAGGGAGGTCAAAGGCAGAGAGACCTGCACAGCCACGAGGTCTGTCCTGAGGAAGCTGAGAGGAGGTGTGCATGGCCAAGAGGAGCTGAGAGAACTGTCCAGCACTGAAGGAAGGGCTGTGTTCTGTACTCAGAGCAACCTTCCAGATTTTGCCTACATGCTTGATCCTGATCCTGAACGGTACTGTTAGTTCCTTACTAAACTTAACTCTTACGTGTGGTCTATGAGCTCTGTGTGGCCACTGCAATGAATTACCAAACCAAGCAGAGAAGTAGAAAATGGAATGGAGGTGAGGGTGGGGAGATGCCGGTATCAGAAATGTTAGGACGTTAGACAGTGCAGATCATAGGACTCAGCTTTGGGCTGTTCTTGATTCTTATTCCTAAGGAATCTAGATAAGTTCTAATACTACTACTACCAGAACAGCACAAAGTCTAAACTACTTCCAATGTTGTTGTTAGGTGCCATATCTGCATAGTAATAAGCCTTCCTCCAATCCTGATGCCACATATCTTCTTCATATAATCCAGTTTCTCTGAAGATTTGTTTAGCCTACAGATTGAATAAGTATGCTGGCATTGTGGTTATACACTGGGCTACTAACCTCAAGTTCAACAGTTAAGGTTGAACCAACAGCTGCTTCTTGGGGAAAAAATGAGGCTTCCTACTCCACTAAATAGTTACCATTCCAAACAACAGACAGGTCTGTAAGGGGAACAATAACACTGGGGGAGATTCACACACCTTAGGGTAATCAGCCATTTGAGATCAAAAGAGGAAACAGAAAGGAATGCTACATTGTAGGCTTTGTTACCAAAGACAGGAAAAAAAATGTGTAGGAATTGTTAAATGGACAACTGACTTACTTTGTAAACCTTTACCTAATTCACAATAAAAATGGTTTCCTTTACAAAAAAAAACCCCTATACTCCTAAGCAGTTCAAGAAAAGAGTAGTCAACAATGTCAAAAACCTGATGAATGATCCAGAAAGATAAGGACAAAGTTGATTTGACAAGATAAGACTTGATGAGACGAGATGTTTCCATATATCAAGGGAATGAAAGCCCAATGAGATAAGAAAGTAGAGTCGGTGAGTAGAGACAGTACTTCTGAGAACATACCTCTTACAGTAGGAAGTGGAAAAATTGGGCCGAATATGAAGGGGGGTATAAGGCTAAGTGAGAGTGGGAAGTTATGTGTATATGGAGGGGGGGGGGCATTATTAAACAAGGAGGGGCAGGGTGGAACCTGTGAGAAGGGACTATATAGATGTAAGCTTTGATTTCTAGTGTCAGGGAGTTTATATTCTTGTATGGTAAAAGTGGAGAGCAGTGTTTGTTTTTGCTTTTTTTTAAAATCAGGCTTGAGATTAAATAAAACAATGTTTGTAGTACTTAGCTCAATGCTTAATAGTCAGAACTCAATGCATGGAAAGAAGCAATTATTACAAAATAAGAAAACTTTCTAAAATAAGAGGCAATTAAGGACCAAAGTGAGTAAGTAATTACTGCCGTCTAGTCGATTCTGACTTATATTGACCCTATAGGACAGGCTAGAACTGATTCTGTAGGTTTCCAAGACTGT
>NW_022103958.1:34823853-34851505 GCF_000313985.2 Echinops telfairi
TAAAGCGTATTTGTACATCATTTCTCAAAACATTTTCTCTCCATTTAAACCCCCGACATTAGGTCCTCATTTTTCCCCTCCCTCCCCGCTCCCCCCCAAGACTGTAATTCTTTGCAGAGTAGAAATCCTCGTTTTTATCCCTCTGAGCAGCTGGTGGTTTTGAACTGCTGGCTGGCAGTAGCAGCCCAAAAGGTAACCACTGTCCAATCAGGGCTCCTTGAATAAACAATGAGATGTTTGGACATGTGAAAATGGAGATAATACTGTTAGCCAGTAACATATTTTTCGATTAAAAATCAGGTTCCATGGTATGACAAATGACTTTTTAAAAAGTCAGTATATTCCTGTGGAAAAATGTGCAAAGCTCTACAGATTTGCACTACATTTAGTCATTTCTGTAAACCAATATTTATTGGAAATATTAAAATCCATGGTTCCCAAATACCCAATCTTTATCTGACGGAATTGTCCTCATCTTTCAGAGGCACTTCCTCTGGAAAGAGCCCAGCTGGTCTCGTGCCCTCCTCAGCTGGCACCTGGGACACGATTTATCATATGTTTTGCCCTGGTTACGGAAATGTTCTGTCTGTGAGCCTTCTGTGCTTTTCTTTCCCGTTGGTGTGTGCAAAGTTCTTCAAGGGCAGTCAAGATTACATTCCTCTATGTTTCCCATGCATGCAGCCCCGCGGCCCTGGCTGGTCTCAACCCATGTTTATTGTACTCCACTGAATCTACTGGTAGGATTGCTAGAAAATCCTGGACATGTGTTACTGAACTTATGATCGCTTAAACATCCCATTCCAACCTTGTAATAGGCTTAAAGCACGAGAATGACATCAGTCCTCATCCTTCATCTGATCCTCTAAATTTGCACAACTCCACATATTTCCAAGCTGTTTTAATGATTTCCAACTTTTCACACTTTTTAAACCTTTTATTGTGCTTTGGGTGAGAGTTTTCAGGATGAATTAGTTTTCCCTTCAGCAGTTTGTACACATTTTGTCTCATGACATGAATTGTAAGTCTTCCCTTGTCTCCTGGGCTCTCTGTTTCTGTTCATCCTTCTCTCCTGCACCTTTCTACCTTCTGAGCTATGTTTTGGGCAAACACTGCCATTCTGCTGTCTATAGTTGATTGTACTAAGGTGTGTGTGCCTCCCTGGTGCTATTCACTCTGTGGGATATTGTTTTTGTTTTTATCATTGAGCTTTGCATTGGCATCCAATATTAGAGTTCAATGCCATCTAAATATATTTCATGCCAAGAAAGGTCAACCTTTATAATAGAAGTGTATAGTACAAAAAAAAAATAAAAAAATAAACCAATACTCTCTCTCTCATCACTGACCCTTAGCTTCTCAGGTCCCCTGTATGAGCATAGCTCCTATTACCAGTGTGTGTAGGCGTGTGCGTACACACCCTTGCTTTTCTGAACGGTCTATGGTTTAAAACATGCTCTTCTTTCAAATAAACAAATGTCTCACCACAGTTCACTTGGCGACTTGTTTTTTCCTTCAAGATAATATATCAGAGATTAATCCATATTGGAGATATGCCTTTAAACAGCTTCATAGTATTTCATTCCTCATTTTATGATATATCTAACTCACCCCCTACTGATGAACATTTAGGCCATTTTCACTCTTTTATCACTATACATCCCTGTCATTGGGTCAGCTCCAACTTTTAAAGGCCCTGTCGAACAGAGTAGAACTACTGTGCAGGATTCCTGAGGCTGTAACTCTTAAGAGAGCAGACAGCTTCATCTTTCTCCCTCAGAGCAGTGATGGGTTTGATCTGCCACCTTGAGATTAGTGGCCCAATGCTTCACTCACTGGGCCACTCAGGCTCCTTTTATTACTGTATGGTGCTACAGTTAAATCCTTGTATGTATATTTTCCCATAGAAATGTAAGTATTGGTGGAATTCATTCCAAGAAATAAATTTATCAATTTTCAACACATGACATTTTACCTCCAGCTCTAAGTTTCCTCCGTTGGGTCTGAATTACTGACCTAGTGGTTAGCAGGCCAATGCTTGCTCCACTGCACACCAGAACTCCAAGGGGAGCCGTAGGCATGTTATTACAGTGATTGAGTTACTCCATCCTCTCCATTTTGCCCGTTAGACTAGGTCGACTAGAGAAACAAATCCTGTGACACACCTGTATATGTAAGAAAGAGCTTTTGCTATCAAGAAAATATCCCAGCCCAGTCCAACTCAAGTCATTAAGTCTGATACTAGTCCATAAGACCCTCTTCAGACTCACACAGCCACATGCAATGATGCAGAATGCAGGAAGATCACAGACCGGTGGGTGCAAAGTTTTGTGGATCCAATGACGGTGGTAACACCTCCAGGCCTCTGGAAGCAATCAGGGTCCACCAGCAGGAAGGTGAAGGCATTCAGCAGGGAGAGTTCCCAGGGCCCTCCTATGAGAAGGCCACGCCCACAGGAGGTACTATCAGGCTGTGAGCTGATTGACAGGTTGAATACTCCCACTACCCCTACACTGTTACATATCTTCAAGTGGACATGCAATTATGTAACTACGCCCCACCCCCCCAACAACACATCTATTCCTCCAACTATCCATTTATGGAAGAACCATTTCCTTCCTATTTTTTGCTGGCTGTCAGTTTCTACTTGAGTCCTATTGAGTCTACTTTTTTCTTCTTCCAGTTCTGTAAGTATTTTATTTATCACTAAAGAAAGTTGTAGTATTAAATAAAAAAATATAATTGACGCTGAGGGAGGGTGAGGGGCCAGCCCCCACCCACTGATACTACTTATACTACTACTCGGGTTCAGTAATGCACAATTGTACGGTTGCGATATATAAGCATTATATTAAAATCATCGAGAGCATGAGAGATAATACAATAATACAGTCCGGCATGATACATAGCAACATTGCTCACCTCAGCCCAGCTTGGTGGTCCATGTGGAGAGAGGGGGAAGGGAAGGAGGGAAAGGGAACAAGGGAGAGGGGAGTGACCAGGGGGTGAGCAGCAAGGAGCTCAGAGTCAGAGAGAGAAGTCCAACCCCTATAGTGCTGACCCTTGCCTATATACCTTTTGGGGGCAAGCCAACCCACTAATTACAGGTAGAGACATACGTCACAGGGAAGGGTTGCACTATAGGCTACACAGCAATGAGAGGGTGGTCTAGGGGGTGGTCTCTGGGTCTCCATAGGAACCCTTATCAGTAGGGTGCAAACCCCACCTAGAGGAACCAAGCTAATGGTCCCAAGCTTCAGAGAGAAGTAGGCCATTGTCCCCAGCAGCAGGGAGCAGACCCACCCCCTTGGTGGGATGAGACAGCAGTCTGGCAACTGATTGCCTTCAGGGGGGGAATGCCTGAGCATCTGACCTCCCCCCACAGAAAGTGAGTTCTCTGTTGGCTTCAATAAGACCAGAGAGTTCATCTTTAACAAAACTACTACCCTCCAAAATTGAACACAGTTGTTAGTACAAATAATGTGTGGAGAGCATCTCCCTGAAGAGAAAGAAAATCAGGGAAAAGAATTTAAACAATCCTTCTAAGTCACACACTTACAAATATCGTCATATTTATTAACATTCTTCAAAGGTATGAATTATCCATTCATAGAAAAGCAGTTTGCTATTGGCAAAAAGGGTGGGGGGGACCACCTCAGTAATAGTTTACCAAATGCTTCAAAATTTGAAAACGACAATTTTGGATTCACACTTCAGCAGTATTCTTGTTATTGCAGCAAATTTTGCAAGTTGATTTATATTTACTTTCATTCACTTTAAATCTATAGAAAGCCTCACTGTATCCAGGTGTTTATCATGTTTACTCAACTGGTATTACTCGTATCAGTTCAGTAATAGCTTGATCATACACTGTACCCACAGAGGGTTGGAAAACCATGCCATTCTCTGAAATCTAAGGTGTTGCATTATTTCACCAATTAACTAAGTAATAAATTGAAAATGTGAACTCTTCAGGTACTGAATAATACCTATATCTTGGCATAGCACTGCTCTTTAAGAAATACAATAATAATTTGGAATGAAGTAAGGTTTTGTGAATAAACAATGTATTTGAAGACATTCCAAAGTGGTAGTGATTGATTTTTACAATATTAACTGTTGAAATTCCTCTTTAGGTGTTTTGAGGTATTTACTATTAAGTCAACTAAAAATTTTTTAGGTGCACAGTCTATTTTTTCACGAGAATTGCAGACCTCATCAGCATACCACATTGTGATGGAATGTCCAGTTGCAGATCCTTGAACTTGTGACGTTCTTTCATATCTCTGCATCTCTGCGTGTGCCTTTGTTTTGCCAGAATGCTTATATCTTGAGATGCCCTGAAACATTCTTACACACCCACTTCACGTACTACTCTCCCTGTAAAATGTGCTGTGATAGGCAGCCTATAGATGGCATCCATTCTAGCCCCCTGACTATGAACTAGACCAGTGGTTCTCAACCTTCTTAATGCTGTGACCCTTCAATACAGTTCCTCATGTTGTGGTGACCCCCCCAACCATAAAATTATTTTTGTTGCTACTTCATAACTATACTTTTGCTACTGTTATGAATCAGGTGACCCCTGTGAAAGGGTCATTCGACTCCCAAAGGGGTTATGACCCACAGATTGAGAACCACTGAACTAGAGCTAGCAAATCACTTCTAACGAATAGGATATGGCAGAAGTGATAAAGGCACTTGTTTCAGAGGTCCTTTTACGCACAGCACTGTCTCTAAAGACAGGAACCATGGCACAATCAGCCGTGCGTTTCACTATGCCTTAAAGTTCGAATCATCATCATCATCATCACATCCTAGATTGTTGCAATCACCTCCAAATTGTTCTTCTTGCCTCACCACTGCATCTGAAACCACTTCCCCCTTGTTCCTGGTACGATGACAACATTGGCCTCCTTTCAGTTCCTCCCTCAGTGTCTCTGCACATACTGTTCCCCCTGCTCTTGTTCTCAACCTCACTCAGTTTTTATTCATTGCTGAGAGCTCTGCTCAGTGACCCTTCCTCAGGGAAGATCTCTCTGCCTTCTACCAGGAGGCTTCAAACAGCATGTGGAAAATTCCATGACCTTTCCATTCCAGTTTCCCACCAACTTTTCGAAGCTCAGCCATATTCTATTTTAGACTCTTGTACTTCTCCTTCCCACTTTATCACAATTGAGGTTCAATTGGTATCTAATTAAGTGTTGAATACTTCTCTTGCCTGTGGGACTATCTTGTTTGTCACGGTATGCCCAGCACAGAGCACAGTGCCAGACAAACCCCCAAAATATATATTGCACACTTGTTTCTTTGAATGAATTAAAAGGCAAGTCTTCTCTGTTCTTTCTACAAACTTCCTATCTCTTATTCATCTACAAGTCAGTGTTTGGAGCGTCAGTTCTCTGTAATGGTGTTAGCTGCCTTAGGTAATGATCTCTGAGAGGTAGAGACCACAGGTTTTTAATTGTGTGGTATAGTAGAGTCCTCCTCTTGGGATGGGAATACAGACTGGGGAGGGAAAGAGAAGAGAAAAACTATTTATTATTGGCCTTTGTAGCTCCTTTATTTAAAAGCTCCTTGGCTTGTTGGGGGAGGCATGCACTTAAAAGGTGTGCACATAGGCTATGCAGGCAGATCTAGATTTGGATCCTGGCTCTCCTATTCAGTAATTGTGCGACATTGGGCATGTGACTTGACTTCTCTGCTCCTAAAATACTTCAGTTATAAAATGGAGATATTAGAAGGATTCAATGAGATAATACTTAGAAAGCACTATAAACAAGGCCTAGTCACAACAAATACTCAATAAATGTCAACCTTTATTTTTCCTGTGATAAAACAAGATTGCCCATTCCTCACATGGTACTGGAAGAAATGATGAAGCATTTGTAGTACTGTGAAATTTTCTGTGGGAAGTTATGATCGGAACACTTAGGTGCCCTGCCTCTTCCTCAATCCTTTTCTCTACTTTTATATGTTAAAGTGGAAGAGAAAGAGGAGAAACAGCTGCCAGGTATGTTCCTGTTGCTTTCCAATGATAGCAACAGCATTTTCACTTTCTCCTGGAAGGCTGTGCGTCTATTGTTTACACTGCCTTCTTCACAAAGCCATTGACAGACAGATGAGATATGCTAAGAACAGGCTGCCTATGCCGATTCTTGATAACAATGTGTGAAAGCAGCTTTTCTCCTAATTGAATAGCAACCGGATTCCCTGTCTTCCTAATTTGGTTTTTGTTGGGTGTCCTTGGAGTTGATCCCTCCCATAGTGACCCAGCGCACACCAGAATGAAGCATTGCCTTATCCGAACCATCCTTACAATTGTTGCTATATTTGAGCTCATTGTTGCAGTCACTCTGTCGATCCATGTCGCTGACTTCCTCTTTTTTTGCTGATTCCCCACTTTACCAAATATAATATCCTTTTTCAGGGACCGGTCCTGCCTGATAACATGCCTAAAGAATGTGAGACAGAGTCTCGATCTCCTCATTTCTAAGGAGCAGTCTGGCTATACTTCGTCTAAGACAGATCTGTTTGTTTCTCTGACAATTCATGGTATATTTAATATTCTTTGCCAATACCATAATTCAAATGTGTCTGTTATTCTACGGTATTCCTTATAAAACCAAATGCACCACCACTGAGTTCATTCTGACCCATAACAAGACTCTACAGGGCAGGGCAGAACGGACCCTCTGCATTTCCAGGGCTATACATCGTTACCGACGCAGAAAGCCACATCTTTCTCCCTCCGAGCAACTGGTGGGTTTGAACTGTTGTGGTTCGCAGCCCAACACAGAACCCACTCTGCCACTAGAGCTTCTTGGTTTTCCTTACAGGGATGCCATTAGTCAATTCCTGGCTGCCAAGTCATATAGGCATTCAGGAGCCATTATACATCATTATAATCAGTAAATAATAATTAAGTTGAAACTGCAACAAAGAACTGATGCAAGCAAGTGCCCTCTGCTCATGGGACTCAAGAAAAATATTTGTCATAAGAAAGGCACAAAAAAGTCAAATAGTTCATCTTCCTCCAAGACTCAGGGTTCTCCTAAGGAAGGGGAGGGAAACTTCCTATTGGCAGGTCAGATAAAGCCTCCAAAATCATCAAAACCAGCTAACATCACAGTTCTAGCCAACGCGTTAAAACAATAACAACAACAACAACAACAAACTTACTGCCATTGAGTCAATTCTGATTCATAGTGATCCTGTGGGACAGAACTGCCTCTGTGGGCTTCCAAGACCGGAACTCTTTACAGGAGTAGAAATCCTGGTCTTTCTTCTGCACAGCAGATGGTGGTTTCAAGCTTCATCTTGTAGTTACTTAAATGTTTGACCAGTAGTCCTCAAATGGTGTTATAAATATCTAAATGGTCCTTGGCAGGAAAAAAGGGTACCCCCAACCCTGTCTTAAGGCCTCCTCCCTCTTCCCGGAAGGAACACTTAGTTCTGAAACAGAAGCTAGGAAGCCAGCCCCTGAAATAGTTTCCCACCCTTTTTAATCTTGGGAAGTAGCTGCTAATTCTGAAATTCCTCCTTTGATCAGAAGATAAAATAGAACAATGATGTGGAACTAAGTGAATTCCTCTGGGACATTCTTCTCCAGTAAGCAAGCTGGCCTGGAAGTATGTCTATGTGTGTGTGTGTGTGGTGGGGGCGGGAGGGTGGTATGTGCATGGGGGGTAAGCAGGATAAGGGGGTGATAGTGGTGGTGAAAGTTTAGAGTAGGGAAAGTGGGTGGACAGGGCTGGTCAGAATAATCATAAGTTGTTCCTATAGTGATATATAACAGAATAAAATATGCATTCAGGGTTGTGTCCTCTTACCACACTTAATCTGTATGCTGAGCAACTAATCAGAGAACTGGATTCTATGAAAAAGAATGTGGTATCAGAGTTGGAGGAAGTTTTATTAACAACTTGTGATATGCAGATGATGCAATTTTGCCTATTGAAAATAAGAAGGACTTGAAACATTTGCTAATGATCTAGGATTGTAGCCTTCAGTATGGATTACAACTCATTGTAAAGAAGACTAAAATTCTTTTTTTCCCCCCAGAGGTTCACACATTCCTTCATTTAAGAAAAATCATTTTATTGGGGGCTCGTATAACTCTTATCACAATCCATCCATTGTATCAAGTACATTTGTACATTTGTTGCCATCATCATTCTGAAAACATTTGCTTTCTACTTGAGCCCTTGGTATCAGCTCCTCATTTTTCCCCTCCCTCCCCCACCCTCCCTCCCTCAGGAAGCCTTGATAATTTAGAAATTATTATATTTTCATGTCTTACACTGTCTGATATCTCCCTTCACCCACTTTTCTGTTGTCTGTCCCCCAGGGAGGGAGTTATATGTAGATCGTTGTGATTGGTTCCCCCCTTTCTACCCTACCTTCCACTTACCCTCCTGGTATTGCTACTCTCATATTGGTCCTGAGGGGTTTATCTGTCCTGGATTCCCTGTGTTTCCAGATCTTATCTGTACCAGTGTACGTCCTATGATCTAGCCGTAGTTGTAAGATAGAATTGGGATCATGATAGTGGGAAGGAAGAGAGCATTAAAGAACTAGAGGAAAGTTGTATGTTTCATTCATGCTACCCTGCACCCTGACTGGCTGTCTCCTCCCCGCAACCTTTCTGTAAGGGGATGTTCAGTTGCCTAAAATGGCCTTTGAGTCTCCACTCCACACTCCCCCTCTTTCACAATGATATGATTTTTTTTGTTCTTTGATGCCTGATAGTTGACCCCATCGACACCTCATGATCACACAGGCTGTGTGATCTTCCTCCATGTGGGCTTTGTTGCTTCTCAGCTAGATGGCTGCTTGTTTATCTTCAAGCCTTTAAGACCCTAGACTCTACATCTTTGATAGCCGGACACCATCAGCTTTCTTCACATTTGCTTATGCACCCACTTTGTCTTCAGTGATCATGTCAGGAAGGTGAGCATCATGGAATGCCACTTTACTAGAAGGAAGTGTTCTTGCGTTTAGGGAGTATGTGAATGGAGGCCCAATGTCCATCCGCTACCTTAATACTAAACCTATAAATATATGCACCTAGATCTATTTCCCCATCATCATATATAAATATATTTACATATGTACATGCCTGCATTTAGACCTCTATAAATGCCCTTTGTCTCCTAGTTCTTTCCTCTATTTCCTCTTGTCCCACTGTCATGCTCAGCCTTCATTTGGGTTTCAGTGATTCCTCTTGGTTACATTGCCCTTGATCAAGCCCTACCAGGCTTCCTACACCCTCCTTGCCATCAATTTTGGATCACTTGTTATTCCCTTGTCCCTGGGTTTGTTAACATCTACTTCCTTTCCCCCACATCCCCCTCTCCTGTGTCCCTCCAGAAACATCGGTCCTATTGTTTTCTCCTCCAGATTGTTTATCCCGCCTATCTTATCTAGAGAGACCTGCAGAGATAATAATATGCACAAAAAAGCAAGACAGAGCAAAACAAAGCAACAAGAGAAAACAAAACAACAACAACAAAAAAACCAATGACAAAAAAAAAAAAAAAGAAAAGCCTGTAAATAGTTCAAGGTCTGTTTGCTGACCTTTAGGAGTGTTGCTGGTGTAGTCTGATGGGGTTCCACACCCTGGCCCACAGTATTTTTGGTATTGCCTGGGGACTTCTTTGCTCTGTCTCCCCTTGCTGTTCTGTTGCACGCCCCTAGTGTTTTGCCTCCGTGTGGTGGGGTCAGATGTGGCACAAGTCCTGCACTATCTCTAGTGTTGTCCCCCATTTTGCTATGGGTCAGTGAGGGACGTCGTACCTCGTAGTAGGGTCAGCCCTATGGTCCTCTCTATGCACTGGCTGCTCTGAGCGGAAATATCATCCTCAGAGCTTGGTGGGCCAGGATGTGTTCCCCTCTCTCTTCCTCCCCCTTCATTTGCTCCTGTGTGCCCTGACCAGACATGGCCCTCTCTCTGAGCTGTAGCTTTAGTGCTGTCCTCTGAAGTCAATTCTGGGGGGAGGGGGGCTGTCCACGTAGTTGGGATTGGGGCCAGCCCCTCACACCTTTCTATTGGTTCTCTGCTTCATGCTGGTATGTTGCATTCACGACTTGGAGCACAGGGTTGAAGTGTGATCCCTCTTTCCCTGTGGCGATATAAACAATACCCTCCCCTTGGGTGGGTTAGTGCCCTGTTACCCTGAAGACTAAAATTCTTACAACTGGATCAGTAGGTAAAATCATGATAAATGGAAAAAAGATTGAAGTTGTCAAGGAATTCATTTTTCCTGGATTCCTGGTAATGTAGTAGTTACACGCTGAGCTGTTAACAGCCGTGTCAGGCAGTGTGAAACCACGAGCCACTCCAAAGGAGAACTCTTGTAAAGTAGCCAGTGGGTTTGAATGACAGACCTAGGGGAAGCAGCCCAGTGCTTAACCAGCATTGCCACTAGTATGCCAAGGGAAGGTGTGGGTATATTTACAACAGTAATTAGGGAGCTTCACCCTCTCCATTTTACACTCCTTTCCTGTGCACGTGTGTGCGTGTACACGCACAGACGTGCACACCTCTAATTCAAACCAATGAGTTGATTCCAGCTTATAGTGGCCCTAGAAAGCAGAGTAGATCTACTACTGTGGGTTTCTGAGACTGTGAATCTCAGAAGTACAGGCATAAAAAGCCTCACCTTTTCTCCTGTGGAATGGCTGGTCATTTCAAACTGCTGGTCTTGCAGTTAGCGGTCCAATGTATAACTCACTATGCCATCATGGCTTCACACACACACACACACACACGTGCGCGCACGCATGTGCACAAATTTATCCATCCATTTTTGTCAGAACCATTTCTTTCCCATTATTTACTGGTTAAGTTTATATCTAAAGTGCTACTCCCAATCTACTCTTTTTTTTAATCGTTTTATTAGGGGCTCATACAACTCATCACAATCCATACATACATCAATTGTGTAAAGCCCATTTGTACATTCATTGTCCTCATCATTCTCAAAACATTTGCTCTCCACTTAAGCCCCCGGCATTAGGTCCTCATTTTCCCCCTCTCTCCCCGCTCCCCCCTTCCTCATGAGCCCTTGATAATTTATAAATTATTATTTTGTCATATCTTGCCCTGTCCGACGTCTCCTTTCACCCACTTTTCTGTTGTCTGTCCCCCAGGGAGGAGGTCACATATAGTTCCTTATAATCGGTTCCCTCTTTCCAACCCACTCGCCCGCTATCCTCCCAGTATCGCCACTCACACCACTGGTCCTGAAGGGATCATCCGCCCAGGATTCCCTGTATTTCTAGTCCCTTTCTGTACCAGTGCACATTCTCTGGTCTAGCCAGACTTGCAAGGTAGAATTCGGATCATGATAGTGGGGGCAGGGAGGAAGCATTTAGGAACTAGAGGAAAGTTGTATTTTTCATCGTTGCTAGTTCGCACCCTGACTGGCTGGTCTCCCTACCAAGGCCCCTCTGCAAGGGGATCTCCGGCTTTGGGTCTCCACTCTGCACTCCCCCCATCATTGACTATGGTAAGATTTTTTGTTCTGATGATGCCTTACACCTGATCCCTTTCCCAATCTACTCTTAATGAGAGTTGTAGCCCTCATCAGTCTTACAGCATCAAGTTGAACCTCTGGAAGGTATGGATCCCATTCATTTATTATTTAAGGAACAACCAATCCCTTGTAAAACCTTATTTGGAGTCAGAACTGCATTTTACTAATGTTTCTGCTACATTCCCATAAGGACTCTGTGCCTCAGTTTCACCATCTATACACCAGGACTTTTTAGTATTTGCTATACATGGCTATGCAGTACTGGGGGTGCTGTGGGTTACATGCTGGGCTGCTAACTTTAGTGGTTTAAACTCACCAACTTCTCCCCATAAAGAATATACAGTGTTTCCCAAAGTGGGCGATTTTGCCCCTAGGGTGCTGGAATGGCCCAGATGAGCTGCAAAAGCAGATACCTACACTTTCTCTTGGGTTATGGACTACAGTACAAATGTTTTTAATTGAGGGTGAGCGCTGAGTAGGTCAAATAGCTTTGAGAACCTATATAGAGTCGCTATGTTTTTGCCTCGATGCCAGAATTTGGGGGTTTTAAATGTAAACGGATACCTATTTTTTAATCTAACGTTTGAGTGTTAAATAAGTGCTTTATAACAATCTCATTTAATACTAACGAGGAAAGTATGATCGTTATTAAAATGGTATGAGAAACTATTTCCTATGGGATACTAATTACACGCCCTACAGCATCTGATTCACCGTAAGGAATGGATGGAATACATGCTGTGGGGTCATGCTTCGCAGGTTCTTTTCAATCCCAAAGGAATCTCAGCGCAGCCCCCGGCCCAAACCACAGATCAGAGAGCACTGGCCGGAGGGAGGCGTGTGCCGAGTCCCGGCTCTCCGACGCACCGGATGGCAACAGGGCTTGGGGCGCGGGACCAAAGATGTGGGAGAAGTGGCAGGCTGGAGGCCTGGGGGTCTCGGGGTCCGGGGCTGCACGGGAAGACGTTTTCGTCTGCCCAGGAGACCCTAGCACCCCACCACCCCAACCTCTAACCTCACCGACGTACCCAGGCTCCGCCCACCCCCCCAGGTAGGCCGTCCGCTCCAGCCAATCCAGAAGAGGCCTGGGTGCGGAAGGCGGTGCTTCCCCGGCCGGAAGTGACGCGCGCGGGTTGGCTGGCTGCGAAGTGGGCAGAAGCGCTGGACGGCGGCGGAGGCAGCCGGAGGGAAAATGGCTCGGGCCGTGGCGGCTGCGGCAGCTCGGGTTGTGGCGGAGGCGGAGGCTCAGGCAGCTTGAGGTGAGGAAGCGTCGCTGCGGCGAGGGCCAGCGCCCCGAGCCCAGCTTTGCAAGGGCAGGCCGAGGGCCGAGAGATCCGGATGGGAGGGTCCCTGCCCGCGGCCCCCTCCCCCCGGCGTCCGCCGCTGACCCTCCATCCCGGAGTCTGGGCGCAGCTTCAGCGGGATTTCCCCCCCTCCCGCCTGGCGTCCACCGAGGCGGTTGTCCACTGCCCTGTGGAATGCGAGGGCCCGCGCCCCCTCCAGGCCCTTCCCCTCGGCGGCGGGAGCGCACGGGGCTTAGTTTTGTGCTGACGGGGGAGGGGAGGCCGCCCGCGGTCCCCGAGGGCGGGCTGGAGCCCCAGTGGACCGTCCCGTTGCCTTGTCAGGTTAAATTCTGCCGAGTGCGCCTGTTGTGCCGCGCAGCTCCGGCCGCCTGGCCCACTTCGACTTTTTTGGGGGGGAGCAGAGGACGCTAATGCTCCCCCCACATACACCCTGCCCCCCTTGCCCACCAGTGTTGTCTTTTTGCCGCGAGTCCGGTTGCTTTGGAAAGGCAGGCTCATTCAGTGTGGACTTCGCGCATCAGCTTTCCGGGAGGACTCTCAGATTCAGAAGATTTGCTTACCTCTTCCTGGAGTGACGGAGGAAGAGTAAATTGAAGGGGGAAAGCGCATACTTAACTGATTTTTCATTTGAGTCCCCCCCCCCCCCCCCTGTCTTGGCCTTAAAAACGAGACTTTCCAGCTGTGGGCTTGTGTTTTCGTGGGGAGAACTGGGATTGAGGAGGGAAGTCGGGAGTCGGTGGGGGTTCCCCGCGCTGTCGTTCTCCTGATAGCAGTTGAAGTCGCGATGGTAGTTTGATTTTGAACATCGGGTGTCTGGATTGCGAGAAGCAAAGGCGGACATCTCCTTTGAAGGAGATCACGTATTAAAGAGGCACCCTAAACTCTTTCCAGGTGGGGGTCAGGGAGGAAAACGCTGTTGGAAAAGTTGTTCCATACGCTAGTCTGAGAGCCACAGAGGAGAGGAGAGGCAGGAGGAAGAAAGAAGGGACTGGCTTCCTTGCTGTCCGGCAGGAGCGCGTCCCTTGTAAACCTTTCCCAGGGCGAACGAGCGTAAAAGTGAAAAGGCTATTGCCATCCGTTTATATGGGAAACAATTTTGCATTTCCCCATGCACCCATGTAACTTGCTAAAACATCCAAACAACTCTTAACCAAGCGTGTGTCCCGGCACAGTTCAAAGCCAATGCCGCGGAGCGCTCCTGGGGCAGAGCTGGCAACTCACTCCATCTCTGCAGTGCTCAGACCCTGGACGGGCTTGCTGCCCAGCAAACGCTGGAGGCTGGTTTCAGTTTTCACCTTTTTTTTAAAGCGGAAAATCCTTTTTAAATGTCTTTCAGTTGGCGAAAACAGGTTCTAAGGTAAATCTTTCATAAAAGAGAAGTGGTGGAAAGCGAACTTTTAAAACGCGGGGGTACCTGCCTTCGTAGAGGTGGGATGCAGACATAGTACAAAGCAGGGGAAACTGTGCAGAGATCCAGGCGGCTTCCTGACTGCAGGAAAGACTGTACTTTTGCTCCCCGGACTGCTGGCTCAAGTATCCACAGGAGACTCCCCTAGCAGCTGCCATATTTGAGGCTAGTGCTCTTACAAATGTATACTCATCATAGCAAATTACACTGATGTATTAAACTTCCGAAGGTCATCTTTGGAGTACTGAGCCACTGATTTCACAACTTACTATAAATGTTAACATTAGGAATTTTATAAACTATGATAACTTTCTACAATTAGCTGAATAGTAAGTATATGATTCTTCTGTTTCTAACTTCTATGAATGATTCAAATTCTTTTCAAATAGTTAGGGACTGCTGTATCAGTTCCCTTGCTCAGGATTCTTTCTTTGATCTATCACAGTGTTTTGGACTTAAGCACATTTGGTAAGTGTACTTAAACCTAAAGCTCTTGAATTTCCTAAGAGCTCAAAGTTCTGTTCTTATCAGGCCATCAGACCACACTTTTCAGAGCAGCAGTAGTACAGTGCATTTCTTTTTAAAAAGCTTTGTAACTTTCCTTATTTGGATAACATCAGTTATCTATTTTATTCCATTTGTCTTGTTACCAAAATAATCCATGATCAGGTAGATAATAAAAGGTCAGTTTTTTTCCAGTGCATTCACATAGTAGGTAATTTGATTTCAAAGTTGTTCCTTATTGTTGTAAGAACTTCAAGAGCCCCCAATACAATGATTTATTAATTAAAAAGTTGTTCTTTTGTAATGCTAGTAAATACCTTGCAAATTAACCCTTTAAAAGATCTTATAACCCCACGCTGTTTGCATATTTCTTTTCTTAGTTCTTTAATTCTTTAATTGCTTACAAAGGTGTCTGATACTACAAGGTTCCAGGAATAGAAAAATGAATTAGATAGTGGTTGCCCTCAAGACAGTCTCTATCCCATAAAGGAGACCAACATATAAATGATATAGTATAAGGACAGCACTGGTGCTAACATGCTGAAAAAGGTGTGACAGAAAGAGAGAAAGAGGGAGACTGTTGAGAGAGCACTGTTGAGTTAGTGGGAGGAAGACTACTTGAATTGTAAGGGATGATTTTTTTTATATTAATGAATGCAAGATAAAGGTGACTGGGTTCTAAACCTGTTCAAATTTATTACCTATCAGTGAGAGATTGAACAAGTTGTTTAATACTTCTAGTATCCATTGCTTTAATCAAGATTTGACTGCGTCTAAAAGAGTGCTAACAGAAATATGTGAGCCACAAATGAGAGCCACATATGTAAGAATTTTCATATTTTATTTCAAATTAAATCTTTGAATCTGGTGAGTATTTTACACATCTCAATTCAGACTAACCACTCAGTGGCTGTGTGTGCATGGTGACTACCATATTGGACAGTGCAGATCCAGAGCATGAAAATTCTGTTTTTTTCTTGACTTCCTGCTTTAAAAGGAAAAGCAACTCTTAGGAGAATTACATTAGTAATTTCTAATCATTTTGTTAGTATCCACATGTAATGCTCCTTTGATTGGAATCATGGTTATACTTTCAACTATTATAAGGTTTCGTTTTGTTCATCGGATTATGGTTGGGACCGGAAATTTCTTTGCTATTTTGCTGTCTCTGTGGAAGTGTCATATTAATATCTTTGTTTCGTTCACCTGTGTATCCTTTGTGTTTCTCTCTTCTACAATCTTTATTTGTAACATGTCTATTCACAACTAAATAAGAGAATGCACAAGCATATTTTAGGCAATTCAAAACATTTCTCACTGTTTAAAAATCAGCTATTTGAGGATAAAGACTAATGGAATTTTCTTGATGGGAGGCAGGGAGGAAGTAGTGAGCAAGCAGCCCCTTAGATGGGGGAACAACTATAGAATTAAAATTAACAACGAGGATGTAGAGGTTCTGGTGGTGTTGGAGCAACAGCTATCTAGCTGAGAGGATTTACTAAGAGGCAGAAGAAGGGTGAGCATGATGGTGGGGCAAAAGGAAGGTAAAAGGAAACTAGAAAGATCTAGGAAGCAAAGCTTTGGCTAAAGGTATAAACATAGGTGTGTGCATATATAAATGCATTAATTCATAAAAATAGAGGTATTGGCCTATGTACATATATTTATATGACAATACATTGAGGAGAAGTGGATGTACTTTGGGATTCTGCTCAAGCCCTCCCTCAACCCAAGAACACTTTTCTAACAACCTGGCATTCTATGATGCTTGCCCTCCCAGCAAGAGTGCTGAAGACAAAATAAGCAAATGTGAAGAAAGCTCATGGTGCCTGGCTATCAAAAGATACAGTGTCTGGACTTTTAAAGGCTTGAAGTTAAACAAGCGGACATCTAGCAGAGAAGCAAAAAGCCCACTTGGAAGAAGCACACCAGCCTGTGTGATCATGAAGTATCGAAAGGATCAGGTAACATGCATCAGAAGACCCCAAACAAAAACATATGTTGAGAATGAGAGGGGTTGGAGCAGAGACCTCAAACCCATTTGTAGACAGTAGGACATCCCCTTACAGAAGGATCACAAGGAAGAGATGAGTCAACCAGGACACAGTATAGCACCGATGAAACAATATTCTTCTGGTTCTTTGAGGCTTCCTCGCCTCCCACTATCATGACCCCAGTCCTGCCTTTCAGGTCTGGCTAGACCAGAGCATGTAAAACTGGTACAGATAAGAGCTCATGACACACAGAATCCAGGTCAGATAAACCCCTCAAGAACAGAAATGGGAGTAGCAATACCAGGAGGGGAGGAGGAGAGGTGGGAGGAAAGGGGAATCGGTGCATGACCACCTCACGCTGGGGAGAATGAACAACAGAAATGTGGGTGAAGGGAGACAGTGGTCAGTGTAAGATACGAAACTAATTTATCAAAGGGTCACAAGGGTGGGAGGGGAAAAAGAGGAGCTGGCACGGACTCAAATAGAAAGTAAATGTTCAGAAAATGATGAGGGTAACATGTACAATATTCTTGATATAGTTGATGTATGGATTGTTAAAAGAGCTGTAAGAACCCCCAATAAAATGATCTTTTTAAAAAAAGTGGAATTTGTGACTACCTTTGGTTTTAGTAATTTTGAAGACAAAGTTGCCTTAGGAAATATTTGCCTTTTAACTTGGAGAATGCACTAATATTTCCGTGTAATTCATACCTGTTTAAGTGCTACATCATTGAAATGGATTAATAAGTGTAAGGCTGCTCCACTTAATTTGCTATGAATTGAGTTTAGTTAAAAAAAGATTTTAAAACTAGCAGTTTATTTTGGACAAGATAATAGGTTAACCATGTCTTATATTTTGTATTGCTTGATGATTATAGTTTACCTAATGTTTTTCCCCCTCTTTGTCCTTGTTATATATGAAGTAAATAGGACAAGTATTATTTTCATTTTTTTGAAGAGGAAAATGAGATCCAGAAAGGTTGTGACTTGTTTAACATAGTATATTAGAGACAGTTCTCGAACTCGTATGATGCTAAGGCAAGTATTATTTTGATTGCATTTTCTTTTTATGGTAATTGAGTATTTAGATACATGGCACCAGCTTTTTGTACAGTCTTTATTTATTTATTTATTTATTTATTTATTTAAATCCTTTTATTAGGGGCTCATACAACTCTCATAACAATCCATACACACATCAATTGTGTAAAGTGCATTTGTACATTCATTGCCCTCATCATTCTCAAAACATTTGCCCTCCACTCAAGCCCCCGGCACCAGGTCCTCATTTTTCCCCTCCCTCCCCGCTCCCCTCTCCCCCATGTGCCCTTGATAATTTATAAATTGTTATTTTGTCAGAGTATTTATTTATGAATAATTCCTACCTTTGGAGAGTTTATACTAGGAAATATCAACTATAATCCATAAAGTACAAAGTACTGTACTTTAAAAATATAAATAGGAAAGAGAAATGTAAGGATAATATAGTTATATTGAAAGTATTTAGAGAGTTAGGCAAGGTTTTTGAATAGAGATTAGATTTTAAACTGGGACTATTATGAGAAAAGGTGATCAGGTTTCAAGGAGAGCGTTATTTCAAGGCATAGTTTGAAACTTAGATAAGGAGCATAACGTTTGGCTTTAAGGAGGGATCTTAAGGTTTATTTGAATGATGAGATTAGGATTCCATATTGTTGCTGTCAAGATGATTCCAATTTATAGTGACCATTTAGGACAGTGGAGATTATTATTATTACCTGTGTTGGGTTCTCAGTTGTAACTCATTTTATTTTTCTCCCATAAACTGTGTCAGAATTGCAGGGTACATACTATAAAATTAAGCATAAAAGCTTACTGTTATTTTGTCATGTTGAAATTGGGATTATGTCAAAGTGTATTTTAATGATTCATGCCAAAAGAATGATCAGTGCAGTGGTTCAAAGTTCAGTAGTTATCTCTACAAAGTAGTGTACTGTTGGAATTCTGAGTTATGGTAGATTGAAAACTACTTGGCTAGTAAAGATCTTTCAACAGGAACCTCTTTGTAATGACTGCCTTCCTTCCTTTTCTCCTTCCCAAGCATGTAGTCAGACACACACACTGACAGAGTTCTGGATGCTTGCCCTAGTTGTGAATCTCTCATATAGAGAACTCTTAAGGTAGATTACTTGTCACTGCTAGTGCTTCCAGGAGCCATACCTCTCTGGCAGAATCAAGCTCTGTATACGAGAGTGTCTGGGCAGTGAGGTCACTGGCAGGGTTTTCACCTGTGTATGGGGGATCTGGGCTGAGTCCTGACTGTGCCTCAGCTGTCCTTCAGTGGACATTTACATGAGAGCCCGCGAAGATTTCAGTTGAGATTCTAGACTTAGGTGGTCTAGGTGGATTAGACTGTTGAGAGCTATAGTATTCATTGGCCTGTTTTATGGGATTCACAACTAAGGCTTGCATCCAGAACAGTTTTTAGGTTTGAGCCCATTGTTGCAGACAGTGTGTCAGTCTTTTGTTGGAAGTCTTCCTATTTTTTGTTGCTATGATGTTCTATTCCAGGGACTGGTCGTTCCTGAACAGTCCAACGTCTGAGATGAATTGTCTAAAATCCACTACCATCAAATCAAGGCCGACTCAACATTTCTGAAACTGTACATTTTTATCGGAGCAGAAAGCCTCAACTTTCTCCCACAGAGCGGCTTGTGGGTTTGAACTGTTCACTTTGTGGTTAGCACTTAAACACTTAGCTGCCAGCTTATATATTTATTCCTCTTAGCCTTCACTGAGCTTTCACTTAAACACTTAGCTGCCAGCTTATATATTTATTCCTCTTAGCCTTCACTGAGCTTTTTTTGATTTGTGGCTTATTATCTTCTCTTGTATAAAGTTCGTGGCCATTTCTCTTCAAAGATATCTTCTGGGATTCTGTATATTTACATCTACGGACTATGGAATTCTGGCATGCTATCCTATCCCCCTTCCTTTTTTTTCTCATCAGTTTCGATATATATATTTCCCATCATTTTATTGGGGGCTCTTACAGCTCATATTCCATACATCAATTATTTGTTTTTTTCCCCATACATCAATTATATCAAGCATTTTTTTACATATGTTGCCATCATCATTTCTAAGACATTTTCTGCTTGAGCCCTTGGTATATGCTCCTCCTTTTCCCCCCTCCCTCCACAACCCTCCCACCATGCTCTATCCTTGATCAATTATATATTGTTATTATTTTTTTTAAATCATTTTATTGGAGGCTCGTACAGCTCTTACCACAATCCATCCATCCATCCATTGTGTCAAGCACATTTGTACATATGTTGCCATTATCATTTTCAAAACATTTTCTTTCTACTTGAGCTCTTGGTATCAGCTCCTCATTTCACCCCCCTAATATATTGTTACTGTTATTTCGTATCTTACACTGTTCTTTGTCTCCCTTTTCCCACATTGGTTTTATTCATCCCCAGTTTGGATATTTTTAACTGCTCTGTCTTCAAATTATTCATCCCCAGTTTGGATATTTTTAACTGCTCTGTCTTCGAATTATTCTGCCTTCTGCTAAATTCACCTAGATTCTTTTTATCTTTTTTTAAAAAAATTTAATATATATCATTTCATTCCATAGTTCAGTCATGTCAAGGAGAAGAGAATTGTACAATTGCTACCACCATCAGTTTCCAAACATTCTTTTTTTTTACCATGGGCTCCTTGATAGCTTATCCCCTCCACCCCTCCCTCCATCACTGTACTCCTCTTCCCCCTCGATACCCTTATTCTCTTTGCTGCCTGCTTAAGTTCATCAATCCTAGGTTTCATTTATCGAAAAATGGAAAAACAAACAACACAACCTGAAGAGAGTGACCTCCAATGAAACTGACACCTGTGAGATACACACTAATATGTGTATTCTTTATTTCTAGTACATTTTTCATTTATAGTATTTATTTTTTTTTAATCATTTTATTGGGGGCTCGTACAACTCATCACAATCCATACATACATTCATTGTATGTCAAGCACATTTGTACATGTGTTGCCATCATCATTTTCAAAACATTTGCTTTCTACTTGAGCCGTTGGTGTCAGCTTCTCATTTTTCCCCCTCCCTCCCAGCTCCCCTCTCCCTCATGTACCCTTGATAATTTATAAATTATTACTTTGTCATATCTTACACTGTCCGATGTATAGTATTTCTTTGGTTCTTTAAAAAAATAGTTTCCAGCTCTACTGAAATTACCTACCACTTCACTATCCATCTTTTCCACTAGATCTTTTAGCATTTTTATCACAATTATTTTAAAGCTTCTTTGTGATTATTTAAAGAGTTGGACCATCTCTGGGACAGCTTTTTCTTTTTCTCTGGGTCATATTTTCTTGCTTTTGTGTCTTATAATCTTTGGGTGTCAAACAACTTCTGCAAAATTAGCAGTAGGGCTTGAAGCTTACTTATTCTTTCTTTATTTAATATTTGCCTCAAAATTTTTCTTTCATCAGGCCATGAAGTTGAATCAATATGATTTACAAGTTAACATGTATCTAGGCTTTGTTGAAGCTTAAATTTAATTCATTTCACCAATAGCTTCAAATATTTTTGGGGTAGAATCAGGACTCTCTCTTCAGCAGGACTTGAGATCTGAGTGTTGACAAGATATCAAACATCTCTGTTTTGCAGCCCAGCTGCCAGCTTCTTAGTTGCGGGAACATTCTCTTTGTTCTCTATTCCTGCTGCTTGTGGCTCAGGAGATTCACCTTCTGCCCATACTGCAGCCTTGGGAGGGCAGCTGCCTTTCATTCTATGAAGGCCTGGAATGCCCACAATGGGTTTTTCTCTTTCAGAGTTGGAATCTTGGAGTGCCTCCAAAAGATTTCTCTCAGACAGATTTTACCTTTTCACAACTACTGCTTCTTTCTGACCAACTTCTCTTTCCTAGTTCTTCCTACTGCCACAGAATTGAAAGCACAATCTGCCCTTGTTTTTTTTTAATTCCTTGATTTTTTTTCAGCTTTCCATACTTCTCTAAACTGCCCTCTTAAAAATCATTAATGAGGGCCTGGAGGGAGTGAATGAGAAGTGACTGCTAATGAGTACAGGATTTCTTTCTGGAGTGATGAAAATGTTCTGAAATTGTTATGGTGGTTTTACAGTCTGAATAGCACTGATTGTACATTTTAGAAGGGTGAATTCTATAGTAAGTGAATTAGACTTTAAATAAATAGATCAAAGAATTAACATTTTAAAAAAATCACTGCTGATCTCCTAAATCTGTTTCTTTTTTTTCTAATTATCATTCCCTCCCCCCTCAAGTCCTCAGCCTGTGTCACCTTTGTAACTTTCTTCTCAGGACAGTATACTTTGGGTTTATCGTATATCAGTGTTCACAACTTCGGTTGTTTCTCTTTGTAATCCTTCTGTCTCCTGCTTAAATATTCATGGCCCTCAGGACTTCTTCCTGGTCTTTTCCACTTTTTGCACATTCCCCCAGAGTATCTCAAACACCTTTATGACTTTAAGTCTTCAGCTGTACAAAATAACCTTGAATAGTCATCTCTTGATGAACTGCTCTATTGAAGATAGTATTTCTGATTTCCAACCAGACAAGTGTATTTCCATGGGCACTTAAAAATATGTATGTGTTTTTATTAGTGCCAACCAGGACCATGCAACTGTGATAATCAATTGGGAGACTACACAGAAGGAGTTTTTTAAACGTTCATAGAAAAATTCCATTACCTTTTATTTCCATTTTTTGGTGAATTTTTGGAATCTTTTGGTATTTTTGAGGGGGTACTCCCCTACAAGAAAACAAAAAAACTGGAATTCTCCCCCCCCCCCCAAATCTATGTATTTAAAGTTGTTTTTACAAATCAACCTTATCGCCTTCAAAGTACTCTCAATTACACTTACTACATTTGTGAAATCTGCAGTTCCATTCTTGGAAACATTTTTCAAGCTCATGTTTGGGTGGCTGACAGTACCTTCCTCGGTTTTTTTTTTCTTCACTTCTGTGTCATCAAATCACTATCCTTTCAGTCCGTGTGTATTTGCAAAAACAAAAAGAAATATCATGGCAGGAACAGGAGGTCAGGTGAGTAAGGTGCATGGGGCAAGAAAGGCATGAGTTTTTTGCCCAAAACTGGTACACTGAGATGGTCTGTGTGAGCAGGTCCATTGTCCTAGTGGCAAAACCAGTCCCCCGTCTGCCACGAATCAGGCCTTTTTTGTCATACACTGCAATCTTTTCGGAACCTCTAAATTGAAAGCTTGATTAACAGTCTGACCTGCAGTGTCATGCAGTGACCTGCAGGATTAAACTGTGGGCCGTGACCCCTTTGGGGGTCGAAGGACTGTTTTACAGGGATAGCCTAAGACCATCAGAAAACATAAATGTTTTACAGTATATAATTATATAATGTTTTGGATTAATCACTATGCTTTAATTATGTTTAATTATGTTCAATTTGTAACAATAAAAATACATCCTGCATATCAGATATTTACAGTACGATTCATAAAAGTAGCAAAATGACAGTGATGAAGTAGTAATGAAAATAATGTTATGGTTGGAGGTCACCACCACACGAGAGCTGTAAAAAGGGTGGCAGCATGAGGAAGGCTGAGAACCGCTGATGCAGTGTTTTGTTCTGTTGTGCACAGGGTTGGAGCTGACACAATGGCAACTAACAACTCTGTGGTTTGTTGAGAATCATGTCAGGTAATATATATGCAGTGCTTAAGGCAATAGTTGACTTTAATATTATATAGATGGTTAACATTTGACATAATTTAAAATAAACATTTTCCATTGTTATTGAAGGCCTAATAAGTAATTTTTAATGATGCTTTTCCATGTATATACCATAATTTATTTTTCTTGAGATTGTCATTGTAAAAGAGAAATAAGCATATTGAACTCATGATTATTTCTCCATTTTATTGTTGGCTATGTGCCATCAAATTGATTGATTCTTAGTGACCTATATAGGACAGAGTAGAACTGCCCCATAGGGTTTCTTTTTTTAATTTTGATCATTTTATTGGGGGCTCATATAGTGCTTATCACAATCCATACATACATACATTGTGTCAAGGACATCTGTACACTTGTTGCATCATAATTTTCAAAACATTTTCTATTTGAGCCCATGGTATTAGCTCCTCATTTTTTTCCCTCCCTTCCTTACCCTCCCTCCTTCATGAACCCTTGATAATTTATAAATTGTTATTATTTTTTCATGTCTTACACTGACTGATGTCTCCCTTTACCCACTTTTCTGTTGTCTGCCCCCTGGGAGGGGGTTATATGTAGATCATTGTAATCAGTTTCCCCTTTCTCCCCCCACCCAACGTCTCCTTCACCTCCTGGTATCGCTACTCTCCTTATTGGTCCTGAGGAGTTATCTGCCCTGAATGCCCTGTGTTTCCAGCTCTTAATTGTACCCGGATACATGCTGTGGTCTAACCAGATTTGTAAGGTAGAATTGGGGGTCATCATAGTGGGGGGCAGGAAGCATTAAAGAATTAGAAGAATGTTGTATATTTCATTGGTGCTATACTGCACCCTGACTGGCTCATCTCTTCCTTGTGATCCTCTGTAAGGGGTTGTCCAATTGTCTGCAGATGAGCTTTGGGTCTCCACTCCGCACTCCCCCCTCATTCACACTGGTACAATTTTTTGTTCTGGGTCTTGATGCCTGATAGCTGATCCCATCAATAACTCATGATCACACAGGCTGGTGTGCTTCTATGTGGGTTTTGTTGCTTCTCAGCTCGATGGCCGCTTGTTTATCTTCAAGCCGTTAGACCCCAGACGCTGTATCTTTTGATAGCCGGGCACCATCAGCTTTCTTTACATTTGCTTATGCACCCATTTGTCTTTAGTGAAAGTGTTGGGGACACTGAGTATTATGGAATGCCAGGTTATTAGAACAAAGTGTTCTTGTGTTGAGAGAGTACTTGAGGAGAGGCCAAATGTCCATCTGCTACTTTAATACTTAACATATAAATATATGTACATAGATCTATTTCCCTAGCATTATATATAAATATATTTACATATATACCTGCCTGTATTTAGACCTCTTTAAATGCCCTTTGCCTCCCAGTTCTTTCCTCTATTTCCTTTTACTTTCCTCTTGTCCAACATCATGTTCAGCATTCATTCGGGTTTCAGTAATTCTTCTTGGTTGCATTGTCCTTGATCAAGCCCTACCAGGCATTTTACACCACAGGGTTTCTTAGGCTGAAATATTATAGGAACAGAATACCAGATCTTTTCTCCCCCTCAGTGAGTTTTGGTGGTCTAGTGACTAACGATTGCACCACTAAGGGCTCCTATTTTATGACCTTGAATTTTTAAGATCAGAAAGCATTTAAATGATTATTAGACTGACTTGTTTGACTCCCCCCCCAATTTAAATTTAAATTGTAAATGATGCCCACTACATAAAAAGCCAAGAGCTTTTAAATTCATTCTCTTTTTGGTATGCAAATGTTGTCCAGAACTTTTAACTGAATTGCTTAATTGCCCTCTTGAAGAATTTAAAAGTAGTTACAGCCTTTCAATCTTCCCTGGTTACTTATGTTGGAAAATTGCTGGCAGATGAAACACACAGTCCTTATTCAAAAACTAGTTATATAAGTAAGGGAGCATTAGCACTGAAGGATTCATTTTAAGTAGAATGTAGGAAATTATTTTCTGTTACCTGTTTGTTATCGAATGAAGTTTTATTTTAAAAATTAATAGAGCAGCATGTCAGTGCAGCAGCTCAGGAAGCTGAAGCATAGAGCATTCTTTATCTTTTTATAGTCCCTGAGTTTTAACATGTAAAGTGGCCTTCTGGGACACTAGAATATGGTAATATTTAGAATTGTTTTTTAGAAGTTTATAGGTACTTACTCTTACTGATTACTTAGAGATGAATTTATTTTAGCATGTAATGCTTTTAGTCATTACTAGAGATGGCACAAATAAATTAATTGGTTGCCAAAATAGATTTAAAACCATTAGTTTTATACATTAATCAGTGAAGGTTAATATTCAAAATGAGGATGTTTTCCAGTGAGTAAACTATATTTCAGACTCATTTTAAAAAACCAGTACCCCACTTGAGAACCATACTATTACCAAATATGACAAACAGGGGAACACTTAAATAATAAATTGGCATTTGCTTGTGAAATAATTACATATTTATTTATTTAAATAGTTTTATTAGGGGCTCATACCACTCATCACAATCCATACATACATCAATTGTGTAAAGCACATTTGTACATTCATTGCCCTCATCATTCTCAAAACATCTGCTCTCCACCCAAGCCCCTGGCATCAGCTCCTCATTTTTCCCCTCCCTCCCCGCTCCCCTGTCCCGAAATAATTACATTTTAATATCTTTATCTCTTTGTAAAATTCTATTAGTTTTAATCCGTCTGTTTTTGTTTAAGGTAGGTTATGTGTTATGATGTTCAGTAACAAGCAATTATACTTGATTTCTTTCTTTCACCATGCTCTTGTATAATCTGAAATGCTTCTTTACTATTCTCCAGCAGCACTCATTCCTTCATGTGAAACACACAATACCATGTTTAGTAGACAAAGTGTTTTTCAGTGTGGAGAAGAAGACAGAAGTCCAGGCAGCCCAGTGGTTAAAGTTTGACTAACAGAAAGAATGGCAGTTTGAACCTACGGTAGCTCTCTGTGAGAAAAGGTGTGTCAGTCTGCGCTGTAAAGATTTACAACTATAGAAACCCCTATGAGTCATTTCTGTGCCCCATAGGGTCGCTATGAATCTGAATTAACTTGAATAGAAGGTAGGAAATTATTTTCTACATTCTTACAGCTGTTGGTTTGGTTTTGGGATAAATGGGTTCACCGATAACTATTACAGAAACGTATTAAACTGGCCAAAGCATAACATTCAGACCAAACTCTGTGCTATCAAATCAATTCTGTCTCACGGAAACCCTATAGGATAGGGTAGAACTGCCCTTTGGGTTTCCAAGACTTTAAATATTTACAGTAGACAGTTTCATTTTAGTCCTGCAAAGTGACTCCACTGGTTTGAACCACTGACCTTGTGGTTCAGTACTTAGTCCACTATGCCACGATGCCTCTGACATACATAAATGGTTGAATTCAGATATTTAAAATAATATTACCTAGGTTTATTTAATTTCATGTATCTTAGTTCTGCTGGCTTGAATTCATTCTCAAGCAACTTCTCAAGTGGTGACGTAGATTGGCCACATCAGGGCCAGATTTAATTCCATTAATTTAGCAACCTCAGTGAAAAGCTTTTTTAAAAATTTTTTTCTACAGAATTTGTGGGGTTAGCTGATTGACTAAACTTGGATCGTAAGAATTTGTTGAGGGGTGGGGCGTGGAGATGGTCCAGCTGTACTTGAAGTAAAAGGGATAATGAGGAAATAAATATTCTCTGAAAAGGAAGCTATCAGTTCTCTTATCAGAAGAAAGCATGCTGAGTAAGTGAAAACAGCATGGCTTTTAAAAATAATGAAAGCATATATAAAAAATTTTTAGTTGATTTAGTTGAAACACCTGAATGAAAGAAATCTGAATTCTGATAGGATGTACTCAGAAAAGACGGTAGTATTTAGAAGAGGTAGTATTTACATTGGACCCTGAAGAATAAGTAGAATTTTAAAAGGCAAAATGAGGAAAGTTAAGATTTTCTAGGCCACCATTGGAATTTTGACATAGAAATGAGAACGTTAAAGCTACTTCAGTCCAGGGGGGAGCGGGGAGGGAGGGGAAAAATGAGGACCTAATGTCGGGGGTTTAAATGCAGAGAAAATGTTTTGAGAAACGATGTACAAATGCGCTTTACACAATTGATGTGTGTATGGATTGGGATAACAGTTGTATGAGCCCCTAATAAAATGTT
>NW_022103958.1:34852162-34867219 GCF_000313985.2 Echinops telfairi
TATGTAGATCCTTGTAATTGGTTTCCCCTTCCACCCCACCCTCCCTCTCCCCTCCTGGTGGTTCTGTTTTACACACCTTTCAGGGATTGGTTTGTTCACTATGCAAATTGAAATACTTGACTGTTTTGGCATTATCCAAAAGACTGATTATATAAGCAGTAAGCCTTCTTATGACAGCTTTGGAACTCTTAAAATGTCAAGACTGATGTATTTTGTTGTCACAGAAAGTCACAGAATTCAGATCAAGTGAGGAGAGAGTAGATTCCACCTCTTTATGGGAGGAGCAACAAAGCATACTGCAAATGAACATACTAGATAAGTGGAATTCATGCCCATCCTCCAGCCCCCTCCATTTTATAGTGAAAACATTAAGTGAAATGTTCAGAATTTCAAGCTGAGTACTTAGGTCTACTAACTGTTACTAGCTGCCATAGCGTTGGTCCTCAGTGGGATCAAATTTAGAATCCATAGGGATTTCATCTACTGATTTTCTTAGATTTTCAGGCCCTTTTTCCTAGTCTGTCTGTCTGGAAGCTCTATTGCAACCTGTTCAGCATCATAATAACACGCAGCCTCCACTAACTCACTACACTTGGTACATTGGCCAGAAATCAAACCTGAGTCTCCTTCATGGAAGACAGGAATTTTACTACAGAACCACCACCACCAACACCTCGATTCTGCTATTAACATGGTAGTGTAGTGGGTTACTCATTTGGCTGCTAACTGTAAGGTCAGAAGTTCAAAACCACCAGCTGCTTTGCAGGAGAGGAGAATTTCTGCTCCCATTAAAAGTTAGTCTCAGGAGAAAAAAAAAGTTGGTCTCAGAAACACAAAGGGGGCAGTTCTATTCTGTCCTATAGGGTTGCTAAGGCTCTAAATTGACTTGATTGCAGTGAGTTGATTTATCCATGTTATTCCTGTATATATCTCCATTAATAAAAATTTAAAATATAATTGAAAATATAGACATCAATATTTTCCAGTAATTTGTACATATTTAAAGAGTTCAACTTTTAGTATTTTTATTTCTAAATATTTTTCACAAAATGAAGTGTACAAACTTAAATGTACATTGTTTTATGGTCTACCATAAAAGAAAAATTTGAAACAGCTTCTCAGTGAAATTGTTAGGTTCCTATGGTGGTTTACTTTGGTTCTTGCATCATGACGCTGAAAGAATTCATGCAGCGTAAGCATTTTTGTAAATCCAAGTAATTTTATGAGGGAATGGGAAAGTTTCAAGTGTTACAGTCACAGAAAGTACACACTATCCCTGGAAAGTGTGCAAGGCTGCATGGCAGGTTATGGGAAAGTTCGAGAAATGGCCATTTCAGGGAAGTGTGGAAAAACATGTGGAAGGAATACTGGTACAGGTGTGTGGAACCTACATTTGGAGCTAAGAGCAGGAAATCCCAAGAGACTGCCTGGAGAGAGGTCAAGCCCAGAGAGGGCACTGGGTGGTGTGCACCACACCCTCTAAGAGAGAAGAGAGCTGGCCACCTGGAGCCTGCTTTTATCACTGCCTCTCCCCACTGGCTCGGGAGGCTTGTTTGAAGGTATTGCTCAACCTTATTGCCTGTGTTTAGGTGCACCTGTGTGATGTCATACCGCTAGTGCCTAGTCTGTGTGGACCTCCCACCTGGGCCTAGGTGACTTGGGTCTGAGCATGCTCAGTTCTGGATTTTCCCATAGGTGTCTAATTAGTGTGCCTGATTTCTTTCCAATCCCTTTATTGTGGCATGAACAGCTAATTTTCCTTTAGCGCAGGCATTAGGGGGAGACGACCCCTTTGCCCTTACAGCTACCTTTCAAAATGTTTCAGACATTCAGCTGTAATTGTATAAAAGTATTACAAAGCAGCACTCCTAGAAAGATCCAAGAGTACTACTTCTTTAATACTAACAATTTTTCATTTAATATTATCTCATTTTAGTATTGGGATTTTTTTATGTGTTATATTAGTATGAATTCATTTTGTCTTTTTCTATACCTCTTTTCACCATGTACTTATTGGTCATATATTATAGACCATGATATAAACAGGGATTTGATTGCTTTCTAGTATTTCATGCTAGGTGTATATCTCAGACTAGATTAGGTTAGTAATAGATATCATTTTATTGAATATTTATACTCAAGGCTTGTGATCAATACTTTAATTACATTATTTAACTTAATCCTTACAGTAGCTTAAGAGACAGATACTGGGCAGCCCCAATCCCAGCTACGTGGACCTGAATGAAGTACAGAGGACAGCACAGAAGCTACAGCTACAGCTCAGGAAGGAGGGGATCAGAACCCATGAGCTAACTAAGAGGGAAGGAGAAAGAGAGAGTGGAACACAACCTGGCCCACCAAGGGCTGAGGATGATACTTCTGCTCAGAGCAGCCAATGCAGAGAGGACCATAGGGCCAGTCTCACCATCATACATGGCATCCCTTCACTGACCCATAGTGCTATGGGGGACAACACTGGAGACACAGTGTGGGAATTGTGCCCCATGTGACCCCTATACTGGGGTGAAACATGAAGGATGTGCAACAGAGTAGCAAGGGGAGCAAAGCAATGAAGTCCCCCAAGGAATTCAAATATAAATTTCGGGAGCAGACTCGACTGGAAAATACTCATAAAGGTCAACAGACAGACCTGGAACTATTTATAGACTTTTCTTTTCTTTCATGTCTATCTAGATAAGATAAGCAGGTTAAGCAATCCGGAGGAGAAAACAATTGGGACCTATGGGGGGGGACATGGAGAAGGGGAGTAGGGGAGGGGGGGGGCACCAACAAACCCAGGCACAAGAGAACAAGTGATCTAAAATCAATGGTGAGGAGGGTGTAGGATGCCTGGTGGGGCTTGATCAAGTGCAGTGTAGCTGAGAGGAAGTACAGAGAGCCAAATGAAGGTCGAACATGATAGTGGGACAAGAGGAAAGTAAAAGAAAATAGAGGAAAAAACTAGGAGGCAAAGGACATTTGGAGAGTCTAAATTCAGGCACATATGTAAATATATTTATATGTAACGATGGGGACGTAGTTCTGTATACATAAATGTTAAATAATAAGGTAGCAGACAGACATTGAGCCTGTAGTCAAATACTCCCTCAACGCAAGAACACTTTGTTTTAATAACCTGGCATTCTGTGATGCTCACCTTCCTGACACGAGCGCTGAAGACAACATGGGTGCATAAGCAAATGTGGTGAAGAAAGCTGATGGCGTGGGGCTATCAAGAGATAGCTTCTGAGGTCTTAAGGGCTTGAAGATAAACAAGCGGCCATCTAGTTGAGAAGCAACAAAGTCCACATGGGAGAAGCATACCAGCCTGTGTGATCAGGAGGTGTTGATGGGATCAGGTGTCAGGCATCAAAAACCCAGAACAACAACAAAAAAAATCATATCTTTGTGAATGAGGGGGTAAGTGGAGTGGAGACCCAAAGCCCATCTGTAGACAATTGTACGTCCCCTTACAGAAAGGTCAGAAGGAAGGGACAAGCCAGGTACAGTATAGCACCGATGGAACATACAACATTCCTTTAGTTCTGTAATGCTTCCTCCCCCCTCCATCATGAGCACAATTTTACCTTACAAATCTGGCTAGACCAGTGCATGTATACTGGTACAGATAAGGTCTCTCAATCCAGGACAGATAAACACCTCAGGAACAATAATGGGAGTAGCAATACCATGAGTACCATGAGAGTCGGGGAAAAAGAGGTAACTGATCACAATGATTGGCGTATTGAACACCCCCCCCATGGGGGTTGAACAACAAACATGAGTAAAGGGAGACAGCGGTTAGTGTAAAATATGAAAATAATAAAAACTTGTTCTTTGAGGAAGACGCGGCCGTTGTCCCACCATGCTCCCATTCCTGACTCACAGCTGTTTGCTCTCATTGAGGAACAAGTCGGTCAGGAAGCGCCCCCCCCCCCACCATGGCATTTAAGGACATTTGTCTCATTGATTTGCACAGTCCTTCTGAGATAGTTAAGCAGATCACTTCCATCAGTATTGAGCATGGGAGTAGAGGTTGAAGTCACCATTGCAGATGCTTAAGTCAACTATTTTAGTAAATTGATTTATCTGTTGGTAAAAAAAGAAGAAAATAATAACATAAATTATTATCAAGAGTTCATGAGGAAGGGAGGATGGAGGGGTGAGGGAAAAAATGAACTGATACCATGGGCTCAAGTAGAAAGAAAATGTTTAGAAAATAATGATGGCAACATATGTACAAATGTGCTTGCCACAGTAATGTATGGATTGTTATAAGAGCTATAAGAGCTCCCAACAAAATGATGAAAAAACAAAAAAGAGATAGATACTACATTAATTCTAAAAATTAGTCACCTAAGGCATGGAAAGATTTTCACTTACATAAGGGTATTTGCTTCCTGAATCAGTGTAGTATGAATCCTTAACTCACATTAAAACCTGATTCATATTGATTGGAAGCAGGAACAGTACCTTCCATTACATGGTAGATAATTAGCACTAGTCATATTGCTTTACAGGATAATCTTGGTCAGAACCAAATGTTTGTGTTTATAATAATTTATAAACTTCTTGTTAGGTGCCATCAAGTCAGTTTTGACTCACAGCAAACCTATGTACAACAGAACAAAATACTGCACAGTCCTGTGCCATCCTCACAGTTGGTCTTAAGTTTGAGCCCATCAATGCAGCCACTGTGTGAATTGATCTTGTTAAGGAGCTTCCTGAACTTTTTTGCTAGCCTGTTGCTTTACCAAGCACGTTGACCTTCTCCAAGGGCTGGTTTCTCCTGCAGCATGTCCAGAATACATGATACGAAGTCTTATTTGGCAGTACTTCTTCCAAGACGGATTTGTTTGTGCTTTTGGCAGTTGTTTCGGTATTCTTCACCAGCACCATACTTTAAATACATCAATTCTTTGGTCTTCCTTGTTCAAAGTCCAACTTTCACATGTTTATGAGGCAATTGAAAATAACATGGCGGGAGCGGGAAAAATGAGCTGATACCAAGGGCTCAAGTAGAAAATGTTTTGAAAATGATGATGGAAACATATGTACAAATGTGCTTGACACATGGATGGGTGTATGGCTTGTTATAAGAACTGGAAGAGCCCCCAGTAAAATTTAAAAATAAATATGAAAAAGAAAATAACATGGCTTGGGTCAGGCACACCTTAGTCCTCAAAGTAACATCCTTAATTGGATTTTAAGCAATTTAGCAAATGCCAAAAGATGAAATCCATTTGACTTGCTATTTATTGTAAATCTTGAAAATAGATGTCTTGCCTTTATCTCATGCTAAGAATTCTGCCAGAAAAAGTGCCACTGGTTAATGGTAGCCATTGTGACCGTTGAAATAAGTTTCTTAGTTCCATCTGTTGTGCTAACTCTTCTCTAAGGTCAAGTGACGGGATAAAGTCATGTATGTCATTAAACATTTTCTCCTAGTGCAGAAGTATATAAGGTATTTCAAATGTATTCTTTCATTTAGATTCCCTTTAACTGTTTTCTTTTTGGTAGTAAAATTTTATAACTGGCATCAAATCCTAAATAACATGAAGTAGGTGGCAAACAATTCATTTGTGTTAAAAAATCTAATGGTGTGTTTTATTTTTATGTGTAGGTCTTGCTAATTTGGAAGCTACAAGAAATAAGTAAACAAGAGGAAGACAGACTTGGTCTTTCAAGTGGACATGGCTCAGATTTCCAGTAACAACAGATTTAAAAAATGTTCGTCTTCACATCTGGAACAAACAAGAACAAAAGATGTGAACAAAGAAGAAGCATTACAGATGGAAGCAGAGGCTTTAGCAAAGTTACAAAAGGATAGACGAGTGACTGATAACCAGAGAGACTCTGAGTTGTCAAGCAGCACCAGGCAGAAAACACAAGTTCATAGCAAACAGGATTATGATCTAATGGTGTTTCCTGAGTTGGATTCGCAAAAAAGAGCTTTGGATATTGACGTAGAAAACCTCACCCAAGCTGAACTTGAGAAGTTACTATTGGATGACAGTTTTGAAACTAAAAAAACACCTGTATTGCCAGTTACTCCTGTTCTGAGCCCTACATTATCAGCACAGTTCTACTTTAGACCCACGCTTCAGAGAGGACAGTGGGCACCTGGATTATCTGGGTCTTCCACTTATTCCTTGCCTTCTCTCTATCCCTCAGCTTACAGTAAACAAGCTTCATTCCAGAATGGTTTCAGTACAAGAATGCCTACTTTTCCACCTACAGAACCCATATATTTAAGTCTTCCAGGACCATCTCCACATCTTTCATACTCGATGACACCTGCAGCAGCCTTTCATCCACAAGGAAGCTTGCCCATCTATCGTCCAGTAGTTAGTCCTGACATGGCACAGCTATTTGACAAAATAGCTAGTACATCAGAGTTTTTAAAAAATGGAAAAGCAAGGACTGATATGGAATTAACGAATTCAAAGGCTACAGTCAGCAATCTACAGCTTTCTCCAAAGTCTGGTGATATCAGTAAATTTGACTGGTTAGACTTGGATCCTCTAAGTAAACCCAAAGTGGACAATGTGGAGGTATTGGACCATGTAGAAGAGAAAGATGTTCCAGGCTTGTTAGCAGAGGATCCTTGGGATGCTGTTCTTCTTGAAGAGAGATCACTAGCAACTTGTCACCTTGAAAGAAAGGTGAATGGAAAATCCCTTTCTGGGGCGACTGTCATAAGAAGCCAGTCTTTAAATATTCGAACAACACAGCTTGCAAAAATCCAGGGCCAAATATCTCAGGTATAGTCTTTTCTATTAAATTCTTAACCTCAGAAATGTAGACAGAGCTCTTATGTGTGTGTAATTTATTAGGAAAAATATTGTTCATTTTGAATCTTGTTTTCTTTGCTTCCATGTGTGCTGTGATTCTTAGATTATCTGGTGAGCTTAAATGTTTACCCAGTTAAAAAATTGCTTGCTATTATTTCGCTCCATGTCTCCTCATTGCGCATGGTCCCTTCTTTATTTTTCTTAATTTTTTTCCCTTCTTTATTTTTAAATGTTTTTATTTTTCAGGGAAAATTGGAATTTTCAATTTAGCTCCATTGTAGAAATTTTTATTATTTTTAATCATGGAAAAAATAATCCAAGAATGAAGGAAGACAAGTCATTCAAAGGACTTTCCTTAACCATATTGGTAAAAGATAGGAATAGTATAATGCGTTTCATGTTGCACTTTCTCTTCTATTTGTTTTATAAATTAGTGGGCCCTGAAAATGATTAAGCCTAATTTTCACCTTAGTGTGAATTACATTATTCAGCCAGTTAGATCAATAGCTAACTAATATTTTGGCCTTGGGAGTTTCTAGATAAAAATCAACACTAATCCAATCTCCCGGATATGGAGATGAATGATTTCCTCTTGACCCATGTAGCACTTTCCGTGCAAAGCTTGGTTGGATCTCTCAGAACAAAAGGAGACTTTATTTCAGACTGTCAAATAGGCAGACACCAGCGACACCAGTAACCTTACTTCTGACCTGCTACCTGTAAGTTCAGTTTCCCCACTCCCTCTCAATGCCATGTGCGCGCTTCCTGCCTCCCGTTCACCTGTTCTTACTGCTCCTTGGGTTTGATAATTTGCTGAAAGGCCCACAGAGCTCACAGAAAGTATTATACGTACAATCACAGATTTATTGTAGGGAAAAAGGACACAGGCAGACAGTGAGGTTGAGACAGTTTCCAGTGCAAACCTTACGAGAGGACATTACCAGAAATGGTTATTAGCAAGATAAATGGACGCAGTGCCTGCAACAACGGGCTCAACATAACACTTGTGAGACTGGCATGGGGCTGGGAAGTGTTTTGTTCTGTTGTACACGAGGATCACTATGAGTCCCAACTGTCTCAGGTTAACATGAAAAACCCTCCCACGTGTATCAGTGTGTTTCACCAACCAGGAAGTTCATAGAGCTTACATGTCTAAAGCATCTGTTGGCTTTGTTACTTGTTCATGATAGGATCTCATTGCATAAACATGTTTGAATCACCCTTTCTTTCCTGAGGTCAGCTGATATCAGGCCCCAAGGTGTTTAACTAGTTTGGCTAGCCCCTTCCTCATTAGAACAAGTCCTCAGGTGTAATAAACAGTTCTAGATAGCAAAAGATACCACACTCAGGAATTTCTAAAGATTATCTCTCAAAAACATAGGAAAAAAGTTAAATTGCCTTCCATAAAGTGATTATCTCACAGGAGATAAGCATTTAGGGAAAGAAAATAAATTTTATATGATTGTGATAGGTATATGTTGAATTGGTGACTTAAAAAAATTCATCTTGATATAACCTCTGGGATCTTAAAGGCTTGAAGGCAAACAAGCAGCCATCTAGCTCGGAAGCAACAAAGCCCACAGAGAAGAAGCACACAAGCCTGTGTGATCACGAGATGTCGAAGGGATCAGGTAGCAGACACCAAAGAACAAAAACCATCATTGGGTGATCACCTTCCCCACATAAACGCTGAAGACGAATGTGTGCATAAGTAAGTGTGATGAAGAAGGCTGATGGTGCCCGGCTATCGAGACGTAGAGCATCTGGGGACTTAAAGGCTTGAAAGTAAACATGCGGCCATCTAACCCAGAAGCAACAAAGCCCACATGGAAGCAGCACACCAACATGTGTGATCATGAAGGGCCGAAGTGACCAGGCTTCAAGCACCAAAGGCGGGGGTGGGGTGGGGTAGGAATTCATATCATGAATGAGGGTAGTGCGTGATAGAGACCCAATGCCCATCTGTAGACAACTGGACATCCCTTGCAGAGGGGTAGTGGGGAGGAGATGAGTCACTCAGGGTTCAGTGTAGCAATAATGAAACTCACAACCTTCCTCTAGTTCTTAAACGCTTCCTCCCCCCAACTCTCATGACCCCAATTCTACCTTGCAAACCTGGTTAGACCAGAGGATGCACAGTGGTACAGATGGAACTGGAAACAGGGAATCTAGGACAGGGACTCTAGGAATCTAGGGAATCTAGGACAGATGAACCCCTCAGGACCAGTGGTGAGAGTGGCAATACCGGGAGGGAAAGGGGGTTAGAAAGGGGGAATCGATCACAAGGATCTACATATAACCTCTTCTCTGGGCAATGGGCAACAGAAGGGTGGGTGAATGGAGACGCAGGGCAGTGTAAGATAAGATATAATAATAATTTATAAATTATTAAGGGTTCATGAGGGAGAGGGGAGCGGGGAGGGAGGGGGACGGGAAAAAGGAAAATGAGCTGATTCCAGGAACCCAAACAGAAAGTGAATTTTGAGAATGATGAAGGCAACGAATGTATAAGTGTGCTTTACACAATTGATGTATGTATGGATTGTGATAAGAGTTGTATGAGCCCCAATAAAATGATTAAAATAAAAAAGCGTAAATGTTTAGAAAATGGTGATGGCAACATATGTACAAATATGCTTGAGACAATTGATGTATGGAATGTTACAAATGATTTAAAAATAAATAAGTCCATATGGAAGAAAAAAAATTCATCTAGGATGAGAAGGAAGCAGGTGTTAAAGAAGATGTAGGAAAATAAACCTTTCTTGAGGAAAAGTATTCAAAAGGGTATTTAAGGAGATAAGACCAGAATCCAAGAAATCGTAACATGTAGTTTGTTTTCAAATATATTTTACATCAACCCACATTAAGAAATTCAGTTGGCTCTTCAACACAATTTGAACAAATATGTGGATTTTTTTGAATGCTGTTTGACACTAATCTTGAGTGAGCAGTTTGTCTAGTAGGACATATAAATCACAGTAATAAGTGATCTCTCACAGTTCTTGTATATTTTTCACTGTTTAGTATAATTCTGTAATCCTTGAATAACATCATGGGACCCAGAACACAGTATAACTAGCAATTCTGGAACTGCTTCCAAGAAGCCCAGAAAAGATGTTAGTGCTATTGAATCAGTTTGACTGATAGTTGTGAGTCTTTGTGAAACAAAACGAAACACAGCTTGGACCTGTGCATTCCTCACAATCGTTAGGTCTGAGCCCATTTTTACAGCCACTGTGTCCGTCCATCTTGTACGGGGTCTTTGTCTTTTTTGCTAATAATACTTTGCTAAGGATGATGATGTACTGTTTCAGGGACTAGTCTTTTCTTAATAATATCCATGATGTGAATTCTCACTATCCTTACTTTAAAAAAAAATCATTTTATTGGGGGCTTATACAGCTCTTATCACAATCCATCTATACATCTATTGTGTCAAGCACATTTGTACATTTGTTGCCATCATCATTCTCAAAACATTTGCTCTCCACTTAAGCCCTTGGCATCAGCTCCTCATTTTCCCTCCTCCTTCCCTGGTCGCCCTCCCTCATGAACCCTTGATCATTTATAAATTATTATTTTGTCATATCTTACACTGTCCGACGTCTCCCTTCACCCACTTTTCCGTTGTCCGTCCCCCAGGGAGGAGGTTATATGTAGATCCCTGTAATCGGTTCTCCCTTTCCACCCCACCCTCCTGTTATTACCACTCACCAGTGTACCTGAAGGGATTATCCGTCCTGGATTCCCTGTGTTTTCAGTTCCTATCTGTTCCAGTGTACATCTTATGGTATAGCCAGATTTGTAAGGTAGACTTGGGATCATGATAGTGGGTGTGGAGGAAGCATTTAGGAACTAGAGGAAAGTTGTATGTTTCTTTGTTGCTACACTGCACCCTGACTAGCTCTTCTCCTCCCCACGACCCTTTCATAAGGGGATGTCCAGTTGTCTACAGATGGGCTTTGGGTCCCTACTCCGCACTTCCCCTCATTCACAATGGTAGGATTTTTTGTTCTTTGATGCCTGATCCCTGATCCCTTTGACACCTCGTGATCACACAGGCTGGTGTGCTTCTTCCCTGTGGGCTTTGTTGCTTCTCAGCTAGATGGCTGCTTGTTTACCTTCAAGCCTTTAAGACCCCAGACACTATATCTTTTGATAGCAGGCCACCATCAGCTTTCTTCACCACATTTGCTTATGCATCCATTTGTCTTCAGCAATCGTATTACGGAGGAGCGCACACAATGATATGATTTTTTTGTTCTTTGATGCCTGATAACTGATCTCTTCACCTGGTAATCACACAGGCTGGTGTGCTTCTTTCATGTGGGCTTTGTTGCTTCTCAGCTAGGTGGCCACTTGTTTAGGTACTTTCTTTTTATGTTTGACTCTGAATTTACAGTCCCACACACTTGTTGGAGAACCTGGGTAGTTAAGAGTGACCAAACAATTCATGTGCTAATTTCAAGATAATCTACCTAATACCAGACCATTTTCATCGGACTGAAAAGAATCCCCATACATAGCAGTAGCTCTCCATTCCCTTCTTCCAGGCCTTGACAACCTATATACAGATATGACTTTTCTGAGTATTTCATGTAAATAGAATCTTATAATATGTGGTCTTTTGCATGGTATTGAAATGTAGCATGAATCAGTACTTCATTGTTTTTGATGGCCAAATAATATTCCATTGTATAGTTATATAATATTTTGTCAGTCAATTCATCTGCTGATTAGTTGTTTCCACTTTTATACTATTAGTAATAAAGCTGTTATGAGTAACTGAGTTTAAAAAATGGGTTAAAGATCTAGCTGAACAGACTAGTAGACAGCTAGAACATGAAAAGATGTTCAACATCAACAGTTATTTAGAAAATCAAAATCAAAACCAACTGTGTTAGTCTGGGTAGACTAGAGAAACAAAGCCATAGACACACATGTGTATAAGAAAGAGATTTATATACAAGAGCAACTGAACATTGAGAAAACATCCCAGGCTAGTCCAGATCAAGTCCATAAGTCCGATATTAGCCCATATTTCCTATATCAATATATAAAGTCCTCTTCAGACTCACGAAACATATGCAATGACGCCGAATGCAGAAGATCACAGGCCAGTGGGTAGAAAGTCTTTGGATCCAGTGTCATTGGAAACTTCTCAGCACTGGCAGGGGTCTCTCTGTGGCTTCTCCGGCTTCCGAGGTCTGGTTGCATCCATGTGGCTTGTTTTCTGCAATGTCTCCCAGAGAGTAGCAGAGAGAGAGAGAGAGTGTGTGTGTCTTCCACCTCCAAGGAGGAAGTACCAGATTTCCCAGAATTCTCAGAAGGCCATGCCCATACAGAAGTCTCATTGGCTATCTCCAGATTGACAGACTCCACTTTTAATCCTTAAATTGACACCAGATTAGGTGACTGCCACACCAAGAAATACATTTAAGATTAGATAGATAGATAGATAGATAGATAGATAGATAGATAGATAGATAGGTTTATACAGCAAGAAGGAATGTAACACTAATTCATCAACATAGCAGTACAGAGGGCTAAAAGTAAGTTCAACTTACTTTTCTGGAACATTTAATGTACTGCTGAGCCAAGGTCAAGGAAGCAGGTAGCTGCCTTGTCTTCCCTCAGGCAAGACAGGCATGGTCTACCTGCATGCAGCAGACAGCAGGGTGGGGCAGCAACAGTCAGTAGCACAGGAGTTTAGCAAAGTAGGCGCTGATAGAATCTTGATTTCTAGCTATACAATCCACCAGCCTGAGCATGGTGAAGCAGGTCTTGAAGGAACCTCAAGCTCTAGTGATCTGATCCATGGGTTGGCTTGACCCACAGGTAGTGCAGCATACAGTTGAGGCAAAGATATAGCTCAAGCAACAGCACACTGGTCTGATCACCAGAGAGGAAGAGAGACGGATGTGGCCATGGAAAGTATTTATTTTGGTTGCCCTCCAATCAAGCTGCAACTTGATTAAACTCTGCCCACATGTTCCTATGAAGACTTAGTTGGCACAGTAAACCTAACGATCACAATAGGCTCTAGGATTCCTGTAATTTAAAACAAACAAATGTAAGTGGAAAATAAGTACAGGCAAGGATATAGAAAAACTAAAATCCTCATATAATGCAGGTGGGAAAATAAAAATGGTATAACTACTGTGGAAAATGGTAGTTCATCAAAATGTTCAAGAGAGAACTACATCACTGTCCTCAACTGCCATCCAGTCATTTCCAACTCATAGTAACCAGAGAGGGCAGGATAGAGAACTGCTCATGTGAGTTTCTGAGACTTTAACTCTTCCTCTTTCTCCTGAGAATTACATATAAATCAGCTGTTGAATTTAGTGATGACATTTAACAATGCCTGAGAAACAGTGCCTGAGATTAGCTTTAATAAAATCCATTGAGGAGCTGTAATGATGTGGGGTGTATGAGTAAAGCAAAGTGTGGACTGTATGTTGATAATTGTTGAAGTTGTTAATTAGATGCACAGGCATTCATAATAGGATTTTTATGTATGTTTGAAATTTCCTATATTAACAAGGTTAAAAAAGAGGGCCATGAAACTATGAGTAGTAACGCTGGTACTCAAACCATCTAACAGCTTACTCATTCTTGGGCTCTCTTGCTCCCTCTCTTCCTCTCTCTCTCCCTGCCTTTCTCCCTTTCTCCCCTTCACTACCCCTCCTCTCTCTCCCCTGTCTCCCTTTTACCCTCTCCCTGTCTCCCCCTCTCCCACCCCTCCCTCTCACCAATTGTTCCAGAGACATAGCATGCTGTTTTAGAAATAAACTTTTGTCACAGGAGATACTGAAACATAGGTCAAATAGTTTTCCAACCACAATTGTATGTCATAGTGCCCTGACAGATATGGGCCTACTTGATCCTTATTTTGTTTGTGATAGAATCCAAGGAGGGAGTGTAGAATTTGGGTGAACAGATTTGATTCTGATAGTAACAACATGCTATTCCTTTGGACTGGCATATAAACCTCTTGACTAGATTAAAGATTAAAGACTAAATTAAAGATTCTTCATACATAAGAGTTTATAAATTGGGAAGGTGACAAGTCAGATAGTACTATTTGAAAATTGTGTGTCTTGGGAATATCTCTTTTCAAATTCCCAGGTGTAGACTGTTCATATTTTTGTCTAAAACCTAGCTTCCTTCACTTGTTCCCCTTTGCATTTTAGATCGGTCACTTTTTGTTCAACTCTTGTGTTCTCCAACTTTCCTTTGGTGAATGGGTTTATGGTGTACATCCCTTTGTCTCCCTGCATATATATTTTTCTGCTGATTTAAAAAATACTTGTCACAGTACTATGTTGATAACGTCTTTATTTTGGTGCTTAGGGATCTATGGTTGGTATATCTGGTTAACGCACTCTGTTACTAACTGAAAGGTTGAAGGTTCAGGTTTACCTATACGCACCTTGGAAGAAAAGTCTAAAAATCAGCTAATAAATGCTTTGGAGCACAGTTCTCTTCTGGCATACATGGGATCACCATGTATTGGAATCTACTTGTTTGCATTTGGTTTAAAAAGCATCTAGCAGAAGTACTTGTGTTGAAGATAGTAGTTCCCCTAGCTAGATTAGAATAATGAGGTCACATTGGAGTTGCAGAGAACTTCTAGTTGCTTATACCAGTCAGCTGAGCAACATCAGTTTTAGCATTTGAAACATCCTCATAGACTAGTTTACACGCAGAAGGAAAAATCAAAACAGTAAGCAGATGGGTTATGAGAGATAGAAAGTTATAGCCAGGTAAGCAAAATCATGATCCATCAATTGATTTGTGAGCCTATGTGTAAAATACTAAACATAAACTGGTAAGCTTGAACCATTGACCTTGTGGTTAGCATCCCCGTCGCTTTTCCTACAGCACCACTAGGGCATCTGAGGAACTTAGAAATTGTCTTTTAGTAAAGGTTCCTCTCAGGTTGTAAACAGTTACTGCAGGCATTCAATCAGAGGCTTGGTATGCATTTGAAGGGATGCTGCAGAAAGAATTTTTTAACAAATCACAATTTTTATATGTAGTGCAGAAAGAACTTTAAAAATACCCACCCTCCTGATACGATCACTGAAAACAAAGGTGTGCATAAGCAAAGGTGGTGAAGAAAGCTGATGATGCCTGGCTATCAAAAAATATAGCATCTGGGGTCTTAAAGGCTGGAAGATAAACAAGTGGCCAACTAGCTTAGAAGCAACAAAGCCCACATGGAAGAAGCACACCAGTATGTGTGACCACGAGC
>NW_022103958.1:34867414-34874801 GCF_000313985.2 Echinops telfairi
CATATAACTTTCCTCTAGTTCTTTTAGTTCTTTATTGCTTCCTTCACCCCCCCCCAATATCATGATCCCAGTTCTGCCTTGCAAATCTGGCTAGACCACAGGATGTGCATTGGTACAGATAGCAACTTGAAATACAGGGAATCCAGGATAGATAACCCCTTCAGGACCAGCAGTGAGAGGGGCGAGGCCTGGAGGGTGAAGGGAATGTGGGGTAGAAACGGGGAACCAATTACAAGAATTTAAGTATAGTCTCCTCCCTGGGGAATGGACAGCAGAGAAGAGGGTGGAGGGAGATGTCAGACAGTGTAACATATGACAAAACTATAATTTATGAATTATGAAGGGTTCAGGAGGGAGAGGGAGGGGGAGGGAGGGGGAAATGAGCAAACCATATTGAGGGCTAAAGTAGAGGGCAAATGTTTTGAGATTGATGAGGGCAACAGGTGTACATGTGTGCTTGACTCAATAGATGTATGTATGGACTGTGATAAGAATTGTACGAGCCCTCAATAAAATAATTTAAAAAAAAGAATAATGAGGGTAACAAATGTACAAATGTGCTTTATACAATTGATGTATGTATGGATTGTGATGAGTTGTATGAGCCCCCAATAAAATGACTTAAAAAAAAACTTTAAAAATATTCTAAGCCCCTTTACTACTGATGCAAATATTTCATTATTGTGTTTACATGAAAATAATATGCATTGGGTCTAAAAGTGGGCAGTAAACAGAACACTAGTAATAATACTTTTGGAAATCTGTGGAACAAGTAAATTGTCTAGGAACTTTTAATTTTCACACACCATTAATCTCTGTTGAAAAATTGTCCCCTGAGGCTCATATATTTTGTATTGGGAAACAAGATTGCAGTGCCTACTGTTAATAATTACTTTCTATTCTTAAGTCTTCATTTCCTGTCAGGGTTTTGTGCTTTGTGGTAAAAACTCAACTCAGAAGAGTGTTTTTCTTCTCGCTCAGCAAGCTTACTTCCTGTTTCCTTCTAGTGTCTTCAGTTTTGTTAATAATAATCTGAATACTTTTTTTTAAATCTGAATACTTGAGTTCACATTTTTTGTAACCAAAACCAAGAAAAGGCATAATACTCAATCCTATCTGGAAATTTAGTTTTAAATCACATCCACTTAATAGCTACAAATTTAGTAACTTTGAGATTTCAAAAGATTTCAGTAATTAATTGAATTATTTTTGTAGAAGTAATTTTGCAAAGTTCTGTGGTTATAGATTTAGCAGCTTCTGGGTTATCAGTTCAGCAGGTAACCACTATACCACTAGTGCTCCTATCACTGCCCAAGGTTCTGAAATTTGCTGCAATGTTTTACAGAATTTACAAACTATCGAGGAAATTGCACACATGGTTGTGGAGGCTAATAAATTTCAAATCCAAAGTTCATACTTTTACAAGGAGGATTCTTTTCATTCACACCAAATTTGGCTGTTGTTTCATAAGACTTAAGAAGCTGGTGAATCAGGTCAGGCAATATGCCACCAGCTCAAGTACTCTATAAGAACCAGAGGTCAAGAGTAAGCCCAAGGGTGAACTGTGCTAAAGTTGTTCAGCACAGGTCAAGATGCCTACCCACATCCTGATCCAGTGGGTATTTTTAGGGCAGTAACTGATAATCTAATAGGTGTTCAGCACTGGTGTGTGCATGCTTAGTTGCCCACCTGTGGGGCTTTGATGGAGATATGGGTTTTGCTTTCTGATTTCAAAAGGTTAGGTAGAGGACATGTTGATCACTTCTGATCATTTTAGGCATGCCACCTATACTGTCAACCAGTTCCATGACCCAAGCCTCCTGCTTTTCTCAATTATATAGTTGGTTTGCCTCTTATGGGAACAACCTAAAATAGGAAGTTCCTTTTTGTTTTAACACACATACAAAAGTGATGGCGAATCTACAGACCACACCCCTAAGGAAATTTAAGAGTAGTTACTTGAGTCACACTCTCTAGCAAAGTAGGGAATCAAAATACATCCCATGTTAATCCTACTTAATTAGCATAACAGGTAACTCCAAAAATGGACCTGTAACCATAGGTGTATAGGTTCAACTTTATAAAAAATGGAGGAGTATGGCAAGAAGGGCCATATTAAGTAATTAACTACATCACAATTGGCTAAATGTCAGTGAATTTTAATTTGTATTTAGGGATTAAAACTCAATCAGTTAAAAAAATCAGTTGCTTGCAAGTCTGGCTAGACCAGAGGATGTACACTGTTACAGATAGGAACTGAAAATACAGGGAATCCAGGGCGGATGAGCCCTACAGGACCAGTGGTGTGAGTGGCGAAACAGGGAGGGTAGAGGGAGAATGGGTAGGAAAGAGGGAACCGATTACAAGGAACTATATGTGACCTCCTCCCTGGGGGACGGACAACAGAAAAGTGGGTGAAGGGAGACGTCGGACAGGGCAAGATATGACAAAATAACAATTTATAAACTATCAAGGGCTTATGACAGAGGGGGGAGCGGGGAAGGAGGGGAAAAATGAGGACCTAATGCCGGGGATTTAAGTGGAGAGCAAATGTTTTGAGAATAATGAGGGCAATGAATGTACAAATGCGCTTTACACAATTGATGTGTGTATGGATTGTGATAAGAGTAGTATGAGCCCCTAAAGAATTCTTGTTCTCCAGAAAAGCACAGAGAAATATTTAGTGGTAAAGAATAGAATGCCTGCAACTTACTCTCACATGTCTCAGGAAAGAGATAAATAAATAGAAAGAAAATAATTACAATAAAATGTTATAATTTGGAGCTTCTGCAGAAAGGGATGTAGGAATTCTTTGTACTCTCATATATATATCACTAATGATGTCATAATTAAAAAGTAAAACTTGAGGGGAGGAGGAGAAGCCCACTGATCGACGCATACCGCCACCCACCTTCCCTCACCAAAGGGATGAACAACAGCAATGTGGGTGAGGATGTATGTATGCATTGTGATAAGAGTTGTAAGAGCCTCCAATAAAATGATTTTTTTTTTAAAAAGGAAAAATAATAAGTAAAAAAAATAAAAAATCAGTTGAGCCAACGATTAAATGCCTTTTCAAATGGATACAAAGTTATACAAAAATATAAAGTTTGCACTGGGCCGCTGAGTCCTGGATCTTTTGGGTGCAAGTCATCCTCCAGAGGCTGCATCAGTGAGACCCCAACTGGGAACTCTCCTGAGTGAATTGGACTCTATCCAGACACACTTGTAACCTGAGGATTTAAGCCGGAAAACACATGGTGTCTGAGGTAGAGCTGTCCCAAGAGCCGTGTACTGTTTGTTGGCAAACAAACAAGGTCTTGGTACATCAGCATACTGTGTATGCTGTATTAAGATACGTATTACCCCAGCAATTCTGCTTATGCTCGTTTATATTAGGGTATATCTCAGAGGTGCATTGCCATTGGAGCTCACCCTCTTGCAACTGTATTATTTGTTACCTTATTTTTTGGTAAATGAAATCCAGAGATGTTGAGCCTACAGGGGAAGAAACTGTAACAGGGATTTTGGGGAAGGGGGATGAGGGAGATAAGAGGGAAATGATATCAAGAAGTACAGGAAGGAAAAGTGTGTTTTGGAAAACATGTATGATTATGGAAGAAATTGCACTATTATGTTTGACATGATTGAATTATGGAATCCTACAACATGTATTGGCTCCCAAGTTACAGCAAATTTATAAAAAGGTATAGATCCAGGAGTGGGTTTGGGACTTGCTCTAAATCCTAGCTCCAATTTAAGAACAATTAGTTCTTACATCATGGCCCGGCAACATACTCACCTTCATGAAATGATCACTGAAGGGAAGGCTGCTACAGCAAAGTGTGGTGAAGAAAGCAGATGGTGCCCGGCTATCAATCAGAATGGTGTCTGGGGTCTAAAAGGCTTGTATTCAAACGCAGTTATCTAGCAAGGAGCCAATAAGTCCACACCGAAGAAGCACACCATCTTGTGTGATCCAGAGATGATGGTTACAGAATTCAAATCTTAGGGTGTTGTAGTCCTCACAGTGGCAGTTCTACCCTGCCCTAGAGGGTCGCTATGAGTCGGCATTGAATCAATGACAATACGTTTGGTTTGGGGTTTTGTCATTCAGGGTCTGGCCTACTCTTAGTACAGCTGGACACTGTGGGAAAGCTAGCTCACTTCTGCTGGATCTGATTCCTGTATGTGGTTTGTCAATCTCCCGTCATACCACCTGCTGATCCCAGAAGGCATCAAGGGACTGCTGGTCTTGGATTCATTTGACTAAGCTGGCTTTCATTCAGCGCTGCACCTACCAGCCTGTGGTCTTCCTGCTTTGTCCTCCTGCTTCCTGGCCCATCAGCCCCTGCAGCTAAGTGAGTCAAGAAAGGCCCCCAGCATACCAACTGACCCACTGACTGGAACTGGGCTGGACTTAACCTGCTTCTACAACCGCATGAGCTATTTCTTGATATCAATTTCTTTCTATATGCAATACATATAAGCATCACTGCTTGGCTTCTCTAGAGAACCCAGCCTAATATAGTCATCCTTAGCCAAACTAATCTGCTTCTTGACAGTGACCATCATATTTCCATTCCCTCCTATAGAAATTATATATGAACACCTGATTTGTGGAGGGCGATGGGGGATGGTGGGAGCCCAAAACCATTTGCAGAGTGTCTTAGTCCGGCTGAGCCACTGGCAGATCCGCTCTAGCCACAGGAAAGAGTCTCGAACAACCTTACTAACTGGCAGAGACTGTTGTAATCTTGATTATGCTGGATCGACCTTGATACTTGCCCAGCTGACCACCCTATAGATGGGGCCTAAACATGTTCTGGGTGCAAGTACCTCTTACTGGTTCCATGACAGAAATTTCTTCCATGGCTTTTTGAATGGTATTGGGTGTCTACCCCTTCTTATGCATTATTTGTATCCTTGTGTGTATACTGTTATGTTTTTATCCTTAGCACCTTAGCATGATTTTGTGTTTTATTGTTTTCTGTTGGATCTCCCAGCTGTGAAGCCCAAGAGGAGTGAATGCATAATGAGAATAACTGATACAAGAATTTTTTTTCCATGGGGGGGCACCCAAAAAAACCTAGAATATTTATTTCTTTTTTCAAAGCTATGTATTTAAAATTTTTTTTACAAAACAGCCTTATCACCTTCAATGTACTCTCCAAAACCATTTGCAGAGTGTCTTAGTCCGGCTAAGTAATACATTTGTTAAATATGTGATTCCATTCTTGGAACATTTTTCCAACTGATCTCTTTAGATGGCTGATGGTATCTCCCTTGTTTTTTCTTCATCTCTTCTTTTTTTTTTTTTTTTAAATACTTTCATTGAGGCCTCTTACTTCTCATCACAATCCTTACATTCATCCAGTGTGTCAAGCACATTTGCACATATGCTGCCATCATTTTCAAAGCATTATCTTTCCACTTGAGCCTCTAATATCAGCGCCCTACTTCTTCCCCCTCCCATCCCTGCCTGCCCTCCCTCATGAACCCTTGATAAGTTATAGATTATTATTTTAATATCTCACTCACTTTTCTGTTGTTAATCCCCCTGGGAGAGGGGGCTATAAGTTGATCCTTGTGATTGATTTCCCCCTTTCCCCCCCCTTCCCTCCCCTAATCCTCCTGGTAGCTCTACTCTCATTGTTGGCCGTGAGGGGGTTTATCTATCCTGGATGCCCTGTATTTAGGGCTCTTATCTGTAGCAGTGCGCATATTCTGGTCTAATACAATTTGTAAGGTAGAATTGAGGTCATGATAGTGGGGTAAAGTAAGCACCAAAGAGCTAGAGGAAAGTTGTGTGTTTCATTAGTGCTATACTGCACCCTGACTGGCTCATCTCTTCCCTATGACCCCTCTGTGAGGGCACGTCCAATTGTCTACAAATGGGCATTGGTTCTCTACTCCATTTCCCTCCCCCACCTCCTTCACATTGGGTATGATTTTGCTCTGGGTCTTAGATGCCTGACACCTGATCCCATGGACACCTGATGATCACACAGGCTGGTATGCTTCTTCCATGTGAGCTTTGCTGCTTCTCAACTAGGTGGCCGCTTGTTTATCTTCAAGCCTTTAAGACCCCAGACACTATATCTTTTGATAGCAGAGCACCATCAGCTTTCTTCACACTTGCTTATGCACCCATTTGTCTTCAGCGATCCTGTCGGGAAGGTGAGCATCAGATTAAGAATTTAGAAGTTTTAAGAGGGAGGACATGCACATACCAAGTAATCCTGAAAGGCATTGTTGGTGAAGTGATATTCAGTTGGGCCTTAAAAAAATGAATAGATTTTTAAAAATATATTTTGTGAGAACAGCTTAAAAGTGAGGCATTTCAACCAAAATGATAAGGCTCAGAGGCTGCATAGTTCAATTTGTGTATTATAGGAGCAGGATATGAATCAAGTAACCAGAATAGTAGGAATCATTAAGGAAGTTGTGGGAAATATGATTGGATTAGATCATAGCAAACTTTCATGTAAGACCAAACACTATTCCAGAGTTTAGGCTTGGAAGGATTAAAGACCAAAATGCTGGGTACAGATGATTGAGGGATTAACTGTGCTAGATTTTTTTTTTTTTTATGTAGAGTTGCTACTGTTTTAGTTAGGGCTTTGGTTACAGAGTTGGATTGATTTTTGAATAGGCTGTTTACTCTCTTTTTCTCATGAACCTATCATGAGATAGTTTTGATTTTGATTTTGTAAAGCTCAAGAGAGCACTTTCTCCCACAACTGTGAATATCAAACATTCTGGCAGAAATGACTGCCAAGGTTAAAAAAAAAAAAGGAAGCTCATAAAGGAGTTGTCTTTTATTGTTGGATTTTTCATCACAAAAACTTACTGTGTTTTGTCATTACTGTAATCCATTACAATTCATGAACTTTTTACATTGTTTTATTATTCACTTAATTCTGCGTTGAGAATGTTCCAATGTTAAAGGAAGTTTACATTTAAAATTTGTGCCAAATTAAGTAATTTTATGTAGTCAGAATCCCTCTAAATGTACTATAAATGAGCATCTTGTGATGTTCAGGTGATGACTGTATCTCCTTAAATGTTGCAAATAAATTTTGGCCAAAAATAAACTTAGCTTTTGAAGGGACTATCAGAATATTTGTATGTATTTATAAATATAGAAAGTAACCTGTGTTAAACTAGCTTCTGTTATATAAAAGAACCAACTCCTTTTGTGACGCTGGAACCTAAATTGATAAATAGAACTTTTGATATATTTAAGACATCCCAGTTGAGCTCGATCCCTTCAATTTCTTGAAACAGAATTAGTCTTTTTTTGTTTGTTTTTTTAACATTTTATTAGGGGCTCATACAACTGTTATCCCAATCCATACACACATCAATTGTGTAAAGCGCATTT
>NW_022103958.1:34876990-34904363 GCF_000313985.2 Echinops telfairi
ATTTCTTCCTTATTTTCATCATTTTTTTTTGTTTCCTTTCCCCACCTCCTCCCCTGTTGTCTTCCATGTGCATCCAGAATTAGTCTTTTAATTTAATTTTACTGTTACATTTTTGAAGCATTCATTTCAGGAGGATTTTTAATGGAAAGTTTTGGCATTCTGTTCTTACTGACAGAGTATAGCCTGTTTCTGCTTTTGAGCTAGTAAAACCAATGAATTTAAATTAGGCTTAATTGTCCTTACTATTAAAAATATAGAAGTCAATAATTTTAAACTTTTTACTAATATGATTGATATTACTGCCATATCTTTATACATATTTTCATTGAAATGTGTTTGTGCTGTGCTGCTATGTAGCTGTTTGGGGAACTTTCACTTTTTAAATAAAAACATTTTATTACTGTTGTTTTAGAAAGATCCGATTGGGACCAGTAGTTTGCCAACTGGAAGTTCTCTTCTGCAAGAAATTGAAGTACAGAATGAGGAGGTGGCAGCTTTTTGTCAATCAATTACAAAGTAAGGAATTTTCTTTATAAATTATAATTAAATGCATGTTTAAATATTTTAATATTATGTTAATTCCGAAATTCTAAAATTTTTCTTATTTTCCCCCCTGTGGCTAAAACTCTGACACAGAAAATTAATTTGTACTTTAGAACCTGTAGCCCTAACTTGAAGTTTTGAGGATTTAGAAGAAAAAATTGAGGTTAGACAGACTGGGTGTGTGTTTTTACCACAATAAAACAAAAGGGAAGAAAAAATTGAAGTTGGCTGAACTTCTGGTAGTTTATTAACCATTAAAAATATTACGTGTTTAAAAAATTTGTTTTAGGGAGACTTAATTTTGTGTCCTTAAAACATTTTCATAAACTTTTGTGTGGTTTTATTTTCTTTACAAAATAATCTATTTTATTTTAGGTGAACATTTACCCAGCAAATTAAGCTTGCATTTAACAAGTTTTATACAATTCTGGTTAAAATTTTCACCATGTGTCAAAATTCTTGTTTCCATTTTGTTTGTTGTTTCTGTTGATCTTGCTCCCCTGCCTGTCCTTGCCATTTCATCTTTGCTTTTGGGTAGTGTTGACCATTTGGTCTCATTTAGTTGATTGTTTAATGAAGCACATTACTCATGGATGATCATGTTTCTTTCACAAGCCAATTTGGCTGAACTGTGACCTGGAGGAGTGACTTCACTTCTAAGTCCCAGGGGTTCGTCTAGTCTCTGTTGGTCTAGTAAAGCGTCTCCATTTAAAAAACGTTTTTTTTCATTAATAAATCATTTTATCAGGGGCTCTTAAAGCTCTTATAACAATCCACACATCAATTGCATCAAACACATTGGTACATATGTTGCCATCATCATTTTCTTTCTGCTTGAGCCCTTGGTATTAGCTTCTCTTTTTACCCTCCCTCATGGAGCCCTGATAAATTATAAATTGTTAATGTTTTCATACCTTATACCATCCGCTGTCTCCCTTTACCATGTTTCTGTTGTTTGTCCCCCTGGGGGGTGGTTTTACATCGATCATTTTAGTCGGCTCCCTACTTCTCCCCCTTCTCCCCCCACCTTTCTTCTACTCCCATTACTGTTCCTGAGGGGGTTTATCTGTCCTGGATTGCGTGTGTCGAGAGCTCTATCTGTACCAGTGTACATGCTCCAGTGTAGCTGGATTTTTAAGGCAGGACTGGGGTCATGGTAGTGGGGGAGAGGAACTATTAAAGTACTAGAGCAGTGGTTGTCAAACTTCCTAATGCCATGACCCTTTAATACAGTTCATCATGTTGTGGTGACCCCCAACCATAAAATTATTTTCATTGCTACTTCATAACTGTAATTTTGCTACTGTTATGCATAGTAATGTAAATATCTGATATGCAGGATGTATTTTCATTGTTAAAAATTGAACATAATTAAAGCATAATTATTAATCACAAAACAATATATAATTATATATTGTGAAATATTTATTTCTAATTACAAATAAATGAAATTTTGTCGTGTAGCATGGGTAACAAACAGTCAGATGTGGGTGTATCTGCAGGTGGGTGGACCCGCCTGGAGATGCATAGAGGAGCAGTGTCTAGTGTCTCAGTTCCTAAGACCATAAGAAATAGTGTTTTCCAATGGTCTTTGGCTACCCCTGTGAAAGGGTTGTTTGAACCCACAGGTTGAGAATCGCTGTACTAGAGGAATGTTGTATGTTCCATCGGTGCTATGCTGCACCCTGGCTGACTTGTTCTTCCTTGTTACCTTTTTGTGAGGGACTGTCCAGTTGTCTATAGATGGGCTTTGGGTCTCCTCTCAGACCCCCATCATTTGCATCAATATATTTGTTTGTTTTGGGTCTTCTGACACCTTTTTATTTTTAGGAATTTGAGTTTTTAAAACATTTTCTTGTGAATTGGGTAAGGGTTTACAGATTTTTTTCCATTCAGCAGTTCATATACGTTTTGTTAAATCTAATTGATTGTAATGCCCACAATAAAACATCACTTAACCTACCTCTTCCCTGCATTTTCTGGGTCCATTTCTCCTTTGTTCCTAGCCTTTCTGAACTTTGTCCTTGGGTAAATGCTACTCTTTTAATCTCTAATGGTTGATTATTCTAAGGTATGCATACCTCTCTGTTAATGCACCCCTTACAGATCTATTTATTGTTTGGTTGCAAATTGAGGCATGGGGGCCAGTTCATAACCATCCAGACCTGATGTGTGACTAAGGGCTATAGTCTCAGGGTTCCATGAGTAAGTAGTAAGCCTGTTCTTTTTAGAATTTTTAGTTTTGTTCCATGTTTTTTTCACACTCTATCCAGGGCCTTGTAATGTGAACCATTTCAGAGCAGTTGATAGTTATAACTGGAAATGTGAATTTTGTTCTACATTTTATTCCCATTCCATTCAGGGTTTTCTATTCTATCCCTGGTCTGTCCATAGTGGTAGCCAGGCCACCACCTAGTTCTTCTGGTCTCAGGCTAGAAGAGCCCATGGATTATGTGGGTGATTAGTTCTCTAGTCTAATTTCTTCTTTCAAGACTTTGGCTTCCTCCTTTCTCTTTTGCTTCAAATTAATAGAAACCAATGATTGTATGTTAGATGGCCACCTGTAAGCTTTTAAGACCCCAGGTAGTACTCAACAAACTAAGAAATAGAATATTATTTTTATAAGCTACGTTATGCCAGTTGACTGAGTTGTCCCATGAAAAATGGTCCTAAGCTTTTTAACCCAGTAAGCCAGTCTCTCAAGATATACCTAGGAAGTTTAGGAAGTGCCCCTTCAGTGCTTTATTTTATATATATGCGTGTAATATGCAACGCAAACATAAGCCTACAGAGTTATACATACTCACATTTACTTTCTTATACACATGTGTATATACTTTGTAACCACTCTCATTTTTTTAAATTACTGTTGTAAAATTACATATGTTATAGCATTCACTAAAATTCCATATTCGTACATCTTTTTTTTTAATCGTTTTATTAGGGGCGCATACAACTCTTATTTGTACATCTTTTTTTTTTTATTTGTACATCTTAATGTCCTCGTTTGCCTTTGTCAAGTTGTGCAGACTACACCAATATTGAGAATTGCCTCCCCTATCACCAAAAATAGCATGTGCCTACTATCTAGATTATGGTTCCCCCTCTTCCTCCTTCCCATCCTTGGTTATCATCAAAAAACTGTTGCTTTTTGTGTATATGCGTATTCTTGATTTTTAATGCCGTGAAACTTTATGGCATTCAAAATATAGACCTACTGATTTATATGATTAAATTATAATAGTCAAGATTAAGAAGGAAATGCGTTCTTTTAAGAACTAGAAAAATTGTTTCTAGAATATTCTCCCAGATTTTTTTCCTTATTTTGACTATCCCTGCTCCCCACCTCTTCCAGTCTTAAATGGACCAAAATAGTCTTCTTTTATAGATACTGGAACTCAGAGATTAGCAATCTAATCTCTAAAGGTTTATTCACTTAGTCAATAATTGGGCCAAGTCTTCTTTAAGTGTGTTTTATTTCCATTATATCACTTAATCAAGTTATAAGTGCTAAAATCCATCTTGGACTAGCTCAAATCAAGAAGGGTCATGTATTGACTCACAAATTCATATAGCAGAAAGAAGATGGGGCAGAGGTTGATGTTAGAGCGGTACAATAACTCACATACAGCGAGGTATTCATCTCTTCTCCCTTCAAACTCCCCCTTTCCACTACCTTTCCATTTCCATTTTCCCTTTGTTCTCACTACCTTTTCTCCATTTATACTGTTTTTCATTTCTTCTATTGAATAGGGAGCTTTTGAAGGCAGGCACGGAGCTGCTGATATTTTAGACTGCATATTCTAATGATCTTGTCAGCCAAGAAGAAAGGGAGACCTTATAGGCCAGCACCAGATAGAAAAAATCCCCTTAAAAGACAGAAATTAGCCTGACTGGAGCAATAATCATTGTGTGGCCAAAGGAATGAGATCTCTTATCAAAAGAGAAACTAAGTCCCCACTGAAGGGTCTATTCTGAATCTAGCCTTTTTCTCAGTGTGGTCTGTTCAAGCATATTATGGTTTGGAAGACTCCCAGATGATGTACATCATTTTATTGCTAAAGGATTTAGACATTAATATTTAGCTAGATTTTCCCATAGGTTTCTAAATTTACTTGATTTACTGTCCCTTTTCAGAGAAAACAAACAAAAAACCAACCAAACAAAAAACCCCACAACTCAGCTCACCCCTCTGGCAATTAAAAGCTTTTGTACTTTAGTCCATATTCCAGGAGAAAGCCCCACTGTATTGTTCCAGCACCACGACCCCCTGCCCCTTTCCTCCCAGGAATACTGCCCACTTTGAGAAACACTGTTCTAGACATTTGCTAATGAATTTTTTTAAACATTGCCTTCATTATGTTACCTTTTAACTAACATTGCTCTTCTTTATAATACCTTAGGAAAAAGGGGGGGAAATCATTAGAGCCATTTTTTCCTGCATAAAATTACTTAGGTATTTTCACTGAGGTTTTTCTGTGAGCCAAGGTATATGAAAAGAAGGGGTATTTAGCTGACTTAATATTGTGAATTGCATTTATTAAGACTACCTATGCCTATTTTTTAGGTGTATTCTGGTTAACAGATTAGAAATGTTACCTTGTGTTTAAGAAACAATCTGGATTGCTTTCATTTAGTTTCTTTAATCTTCTCTCCCACGTCAGCCCTGGAGCATTATTACGTGGTACTGAGGGACTGTTGGGTTTACGCTGTGTAAGTTGAGAAAGCAGACTCTGTGATCTGCTCTTTTTTTGTGTTCACTTTCTTTCTTAGAACTTTTTCTGAAAACACTGCCACTAAGTGAAAATGATGTTTTATATATGAGTAAGTTGAATAGTATTGCTACAAAACTATTAAAACATGAAGTTACTGTTTCCCAACATATACCCTCTATCTAGAATTATATATGTCTGAACAGTCTCTCTTCCCTGAAGAATTCTACACAGTTGGCTATATATACATCATATCAAAACAAACTGGCATCCTCAGAGGACTTAAACTGTGTTCTCTTGAAGTATGTTTTTTTTTTAGTTTGGGGAACATTAAAAAACAAGACAAAAAAACCAACAACTGTGAAAATGTGAATGGAGTAAGATTTCCCAATGAAACTCTTTTAGGACAGCCCTTAGTATCCTTGAAGAATGAGCGAGTGCATTGCTGTGATGGAAAACATAATTCATTGGCACAGATTTCCTGGCCTTTTCTCCATTACAGTTTCCAGTTTACATAAAACTTTTTTTACTATGCCCTATAATAGTTTCCTATCCTTTGAGAAAATCTACCAAGATTGCCCTTCAAGATCTCTAAAAACTGTCATTATAACCTTCTGAGCCTCTAACCTCCCTGTCTTGAATTTAACTGGCCCAGCAGAACTCATTGGGAGCCACAGTTTTTATTAGATATTTCTTAAGGTACCTTAACAAGACTAAGAAGGTACACTAACAACACAGTTGGCTGCTAACTGAAAGGTAGGAAGTTTGAGTTCACCCAGAGGCACATTGGAAGAAAAGCCTACAATCTACGGTACTTCTGAAAAATCAGCTATTAAAACTCTCTAGAGCAGAGTTTTGTTTGGACATATATGGGGCTCCCTTGAGTCAGAATCAATTCCGTGGCAATTGGTTGTTGGCATATGCATGTGTATTTGTTATGTGTGTGTTATTGAATGCTAATATAGTATGAAATTAAAAATGGGCTAAACATGGAAAGAGTTGTTTATTATATTTCCGTTAATGGTGTATGAGTGCAGCAAATATTTGTCAGAGCTGCGGTAATAGAGCTGCTTTGTGAGCTATGTTCCGGGCCTCTCAGTTCTCCTGTGTTCATGGAGATAGGGTTCAAGAGAAATTCCTATTTTTGTCCAGCATTATCAATTTTGCAATGGTTTTTAAAACAAATGTTTTTATAAATTAGAGAGCTAATGTCTTTCTTTTTGGAATCTTCTAAATTTATACATTTTATCTTTTAAATTCATTTATGCAATAATAGTGACAGGCTGTCAGGATGCTATTTATTTACAGGTAAAATTCTGTCTGACAGATTTAAGATTTTGTATTAGTTCTGGGCCATATCTTCTATAGTTTTATTTTGTATCTGTGAAATTAGAGAGTGGAGTGTAGATAATCTCTAACATCTCTTTCCGTTTAAAATTTCATACAACATTTCACTATTACAGTGTCTCTCTGGTCGTCATTTCTTGTTTCTCGTCTTTTCACATTTATCATAATTATAAGAGCGTCTTAATGCTTACCCGTTACAGATAGAGAGAAAGTTCTCTGTATAGGAATGGCAAATACCAGTAGAAGTTTATACCACTTTATTTGTGGACCCTGAGATAAGATAGCCTTTTTGATGTATTTATATCTGATTTAGATTCCACTGATAGTATTTTGACTCCAATTATTTTCTGTTTGTTTTTCGGGGCTTCATCTGTACATTTAGTTATAAAAATTGTTGGCTTCCCCTTGCAGAGGGGTCTAGGGGAGGAGATGAGCCAGTCACGGTGCGATGTAACAATGATGAGAAATACAACCTTTCCTCTAGTTCCTAAAGGTTTCCTCCCCGCTCCCACTACCATGACTCGAATTCTATCTTGCAAGACTGGCTAGACCAGAGGAGGTACACTGGTACAGATAGGAACTGAAAATACAGGGAATCCAGGACGGATGAGCCCTATAGGACCAGTGGTGTGAGTGGCAAAACAGGGAGGGTAAAGGGAGAATGGGTAGGGAAGAGGGAACCGATTACATGGAACTGTGTGTGACCTCCTCCCTGGGGGACAGACAACCAAAAAGTGGATGAAGGGAGACGTCGGACAGGGCAAGATATGACAAAATACCCATTTATAAACTATATCAAGGGCTCATGCGGGAGGGGGGAGCGGGGAGGGAGGGGAAAAATGAGGACCTAATGTCGGGGGTTTAAATGGAGAGAAAATGTTTTGAGAAACGATGTACAAATGCGCTTTACACAATTGATGTGTGTATGGATTGGGATAACAGTTGTATGAGCCCCTAATAAAATGTTAAAAAAACAAACAAAACAAAACAAACAAACAAAAAATATGAACCAAGCCAAAAAAAAAAAAATTGTTGGCTATACTTTCCTATAAAATAGTGTTAATTCCATTAAAAACTTTTGAAAACCCACATTTTTATCTCATATCTTGTTTTTACATGGGTTGGTTTTGGTTCTACAGAACTTAATTTGATTGAGCAGAGAGTGGCGGAGTAAACCCTAAAGGATTGTAGTATATGCATACATAGAGACTGCATTTTCCAAGCTTTAGCTTTAAACACATAAATGCTAAATTTGCAACCGTCTTTTCCCCACTGTTGCTGATAAATTAAAGTTTTAGAGAAAATTCAAATTCAAGTTAATAAAAAGACCTCTGTAGGTAATCATGTAAGAATATCAAGCTTCATTTCTTTTTCTTTAAATGAGCCCTTTCTGTATCTGCTTAATCCCATCAATTTTTTTTATCCAATTCTTGATGTTTCCAAAATTTTAAGAAACACTTTGAGGGAATTAAGACCTTGTAGATACTGTATTTCGATTTAAACTGTGTTGCTTTTAAAGCCATGAATAGCTTCACACACAATTCTTGCTCTTAAGTTTTAGAAATCACTTTGAGGGAGGTCATAAAAGCCCGGTAGTGCTGTCAAAACTCACTGTTTATGTTTAATTCATTGTTTCAAACATAATGTAAGTTGAAGGTTCTTATATAGGATTATTTAAAAGCAGTATCAAAGAAAGCAAATAATTTCCGGGCTTCATTGTCTATTGTTACTGATTCCTTTAAATGGTACCATTATATGTACACATACTGTATGATAAGAGAAAGAAGTCTGAAGTTGAGAACTTCATTTGATAACAGATCGAGTATGTGCTTGGTTAATGTTGATAATGTAATCAAAGATACTATGGCAATCCTTAATCTCTTCTTTTTCCTTTGGCTCCTTGTACTTAAAAAGGCAAATGATGATGTTTGGCTTTTTGACATGAGTTTATTCATTGCAGTTCTCATGAGCCTCTCTAGAATTGGATAAAAACAGAATTGAATGGCTGTAAGCTTGTAAAGCTTTTGTTCAAGGTTCTCAAGTGCCCCTATTAAAATGAACTTAATTTCTTGTGAACAGATTGAGGACCAACTTTCCATATACCAACCACAGCACAAACCCAGGTTATTTGTTAAGTCCAGTCACAGTGCAGCGAAACATACGTGGAGAAAATGCAAGTGTGAAGGTCTCCATTGAAATTGAAGGATTCCAACTGCCAGTTACTTTTACATGTGATGGTATGTTTAAAGTTACCAAACATCTGTTTTGCTCTAATTCAGGATATAAATATTCAAAATGTTAATATTATTTTTAATAAACTAACTGTATGTTATCCTTACAAGCATCCTTTCAAAAATTGTCATTTGATAGATAGTTTTCTCGTTAGGACAAGTGGGAAAATAGGACTACCTTTATACTAACTACACATCTCGTTAAAAAGTACTGAGTAGCATTGGGTAATTGTACTGGACTCGTGGCAGAGGCCCAAAAGCATTAGATGCAAAAGAATATTCTAATTCTTTATGTTTTTCATTTTATGGCAAGAAGGACCTTGTTTATAAAGAGCGGTTAGTGAAATTGGGGACAGGTATTTTACTCTCCACTCCTCAAAGGAGAAGCTGACTCTTCTTTGGCTCTAGTTCCTTTTTCCAAGCTTGGTGAGTGTATCCTTTCTAGGAATATGTCTCAAAATATGTCAGGAAAGTTTCATTTCTCTTTAAAACTTTTATTTCAGAGCTTATTGCACTTCATGTATAGAGGGGTAAGTCAAAAAGTTCTGCTACAAAGCCATAGAAAACTTCATTAGATAAAAATGTAAAGTTACTGTTTTTTGATAGAGCCTCCATCCAAAGCTATCTTTTTCTGAAGGTGGTATTTCTAGTTCTCTAACCCTTACTGAAGAATTCTACACTCTTTGATATGTTACAAAGACAAAACAAACAAGCAGCGATGCCATAGAGTTGATTTTCACTCATGTCTACTCTAAAGGTCAGGTTAGAACTGCCCTGATGGTGTTGACGTCCTATGAGAGACTCAAATTATTTTTCTTTAACATTTTCCTTGAGTTTGGGGAACAAAAGGATGTTTAAAGAGGCAAGATTAGGGTTGTATGGTAAAGGTAAGGTTTCCCATCAAAATTCTCATAGGAAAATCCTTGGTCCCTCGAAAAATGAGCAGGTGCATTGTTGTGATGGCAAATGCTCCTCCTTCGAAACTTCCCTGGCTTTTCCTCACCAATGCCAAACTACTTCATAATAGGCACTATTGATCATCTTCAGAATAAGCCCTAGTGATCATCCTGTGTCCTTTAAGATTACCTCTCTGGCATTTCCCCCAAAGTTCCCCTAACTTTGAATTTAGCTGGCCCAGCCGACCCCCTTGGAGTCCATTGTTTTGATTGGACCTTTATGAAGGCATCCTATCAAGATTTTGACTTACCTTTTGGGTTAGACCAGGTTGTCTAGAGAAGCAAAATCAGTGACACTCATGCACAAGAAAGAGCTATTATCAACAAGTAATCTTTAAAAGAAGGCATCTCAGCCCAAGTCCAACTCAAGCACACAAGTTAGGACCCTCTACAGACTCACGTAGCTGCAGGCTCCTTTTCGGAAAGGTGATACTGAATGCAGGAAGATCACTGGCCAGTGGGAGCAGTCTCATGGAACCAAGGTCAGTAGAAATGTGGCAAGGCATTGACAGCTCTGATGGTTGGCTGGCCCATATGGGGCCACCTCTGGAGGCAAAGCCTACTAGACAAGGAAGGTGAAGTTGCAAAGACAGGGAGAGGGGGGAGGGGAAGGAGGAGAGAGAGAAAGAGAGAGAGAGAGAGAGAAGTTTCCAGTTTCTTCTAAGAAGGCTACAACCCCAAGGAAGCATCATCAGGCTGTGACCTGATTGACAGGTTCGACTCTACCCCTACACTTTCATAAAAATTCAGTTGGCACAAAATCGTATGCCACACCCTTGTATAATATTTTAATAGAATCCCAACCGTGGAATAGTGTCCTATATTTTCACAATACTTGGCTCTAGATTTTATTCCATTTTTTCCCCATAAAACTTACCAATATGTCTAATATTGCTTCTAATTTTGTACCTTTCAAGGCCCTTTGAAAAACAATTGGAAACATAAAAGATTTTATCCATCTCTAATGATCACTCTTTGATTTCTAAATGAAGAATTATTCTTTTTAAACATATACTAAAATTGACTTTTAAAATCATAGGCATATAGGCATAGGCATATAGTAAGACATTAGTCATTGAAAAAAGGTAATAAGCGTCTTTATTGAAATAAGCATACCCGGTAAGTAAGCATTGGTAACTGATTTGTATCATAGCTTTACTTATTTTATCAAAATCGGACTAATCTCAAAAAAATATTTTAAATACCTATTGTTTATTTCAGAAAAGCCATGAGTGTTTATAGTATGCACCTTTTCTAAGAAATGTAACCACATTATAGTGGGAGTAGTGTATGTGCTCAAAAAGTAAATCTTGCCTTATATGTGACTACTCAGAAATACAGTCATTATATTAGGTAAGTAGGGATTTAATGCTTCTTCTCCAAAACTTTTAATGAGTTTGGAATGCAATGAGCTGCCCTTTTAAACTTGAACATAAATGTTGCAATAGATGAAAGGATTTTTATTCTTAATCTGTTGTAATCTTAGTATCCAGCTAGTGCTAAAAATGATAAGCAGTACTGTATACTTGCTGTGGGAGAAAGATGAAGCTTTCTACTCCCTTGGAGATGTATACATAGCCTTGGAAATCCAGAGAGGCGGGTCTACTCTGTACCAGAGTTATGATAAGTCAGAATCAACTAGTGGCAGTGAGTTTGATTGTGTTTTGGTATACTTTTGCTGTATTTTTATTCATGGCTTGAGATTTTGCCAGGCAAATATAAAAACTTAGAGAATTTATTTTTCCTCACAATATATTATAAATTAATGTTTGCTAGACAGTTAAATGTTAACCTTTTAAAGGTGTCTGTAGTCAGTAGATGCCTTTCTTAGCTTGGATGTACACCATCCAGTATCGTAGCCACTACCCACACATGGCTACTGAACACTTGAAATGTGGTAATCTGGATTGAGATTGTTATGAGTGTAAAATACTCGCTGAATTAGTTCAAAAAGAGAATGCTAAATACCACATTAATATTTTATATTGATTATATGTTGAAGTGATAATATTTTGGATATGTTCAATTACACATGGGTATATTATTAAAATTGCTTCACTTATTTCAATGTGGAAACAGGAAATTTAAAGTTATATATTGGTGTGCATTTGTCACTCATGTATTTCTGTTGTATAATGCCCTGTGTAATACAATGTAAATAAGTTTGCTTTGGAGTGAGATGAGCAAAACAAAAACGACGATTAACTCTTTTGCAGTGAGTTCTACTGTAGAAATCATCATAATGCAAGCCCTTTGCTGGGTGCATGATGATTTGAATCAAGTAGATGTTGGCAGCTATGTTCTGAAAGTTTGTGGGCAAGAGGAAGTGCTGCAGAAGTAAGTTCATCCATTTAACTACTAAATAATAACCTTGGATCTATTTCTAATGACTTGCGCTAAACATTTTTCAAGTTAACTTTTTAGTCCAAAATGACATTGAGTCCTATTGAATTGGTTCATTGATTCTAAAAACTTGTATTCAGACATACTGTGTCTAAGGCATTGCGGTGTGGTGGAAAAATTTCAGGGATAAGTAAGATGCATGGTAGACATTTGACTAATAAAGCTAATTCATTGCATTTTCTAAAGAAAATAATACATAGTCACATACACATCATTACATTTGGTAGCATGTACTGTTATTTTAGAGTCAGCTGTAATTTATGTAGTTCCCTGAACGTCATTACATTAATCTTTCCTTTAAAAATTTTAGAAGTACTTTTGAGGGGATTTAAATATGCTTTGCTTCATTTAAATTTATGTTTTACATGTCTTTTGTTAATGAAGTGATTTGTTATGTCTTGCTGTTAGTCTAGTTTTGAGGCAGCTGCCATTCTTCTGTGTACTTCACACGCCCTGCCTTCTTTGTCTTTGTCTTCATCTGCAATGTTTTCTTCTTTCTTCCTTCTTTGCTTTGATTCTTTTCGTAAAGCGTATTCCTTTGTTCATCTTGGTTATAAGATTGCTTCTGTATTTTGCCATTTTCTTCTCTTTCTGACACAGATACAATTTATATTTGACTCTCACCTCTGTAATTGATAGCTTGAGTAGAGTAATATTGATGAGTAAATAATGTATTCTTAACAGTAGTCACTGCCTTGGAAGTCACGAATATATTCAAAACTGTCGAAAATGGGATACAGAGATTAAACTACAACTTTTGACCTTCAGTGCAATGTGTCAAAATCTGGCCCGGACAGTAAGTTGACCTTGTAATTAAAGTACATTTAGTCAAATCTGCATAATTTGTCTCTGTGATAGTGTTATTCAGAAATAATTCTGCTAATTAGCCAACTTGCAGTTTTTACAGTTTCCAAGATTTCTAGGTTAATGAGATCTGAGCCCTATCCTTCACAGGAGTCTTCTGCAAGCAGGGAGATTTTCAATCATTGAGGCTTAGTTTTCATGATACTCAGCCTAGAACCAATTTGAAAATTGAAGTGGAGAAATTAAAAGTTTGTTTAATACAAGAGTTATTTCTGGAGCCTGTCAAAAGGAGAAGAAAATATTTAGAATGTTAACTATGGGTTTCAGAAATAAAGATCCATATCGACCATTGCACCTAACTGAAAGAATACATTTTTCTTTTTTTAAGAATACATTTTTCATGAAGTAAAAACTAATTCTCTATTTTTAAAGTACAGTAATTTTTTTTGATTAGTCAAAATAGAATGTAGGAAATGAAGTTATTGTGAAGTTACATACTTTTGATGCATTTATAAATAAAATTTTAATGAACTGTAAAGAGAATTAGCCTTCATTCGGTAGCATTTTGGATGGGAAAATACCATTCATTTATTCTTTTTCTTTTCTTTCTTGAGATGATCCTCTGTAAAATAGAGAACAGAAACTTGATTTTCTATTTCAAGTTGAATGGAAATTTCACAAATTGCAGTACATTTTTAGTAATCAGTCATTGGTAACTTTTCCATTTCTTTAGGAAAAATTGCATAGCCAGGACTTGTATACTAGAAGAGACCATTACCCTGTTAAGGGCAGTGGTGAGGGGGAGCAGACTTAATTATTAATAGAAAAAGTTATGTACAACTCTAGATGGCCTATCTCTATCAGGTTTCCAACATACCTTCATCTGACTGTCAGCCATATTTATATTGAATAAATGTGGTTTTTGTTTTAGACGCTATTTTGGGTATTAAAAATTCGACAAAAAAGCTTTTTATATTCTTGCATTATTTTCTTTTATAGTATCAACTCACCTTTTTTCCTGCATGTTTATCTTCCATTTTGAAATTTCACATTTTATTTTAAAGTTTTGTTTATCATATACTTATGCCAAAGAGCCCTATTGGCACAGTGGTTAAAGAGCTCAACTGCTAACTGAAAGGTGGGCAGTTTGAACCCCTCAGTCACTTTTTGGGATAAAAATATAGCAGTCTGCTTCTGTAAAGATTGACAGCCTTGGGAACCCCACAGGTTAGCCTGTTCTGTCCTGGGTGGTCTATGAATTGAGCTCAACTCGATGGCAATGGGTTTAGATTTGGGGGGCTTACACTTATGCCATATTTAATTTAGCAATAGAAGATCAAAGAATACATTTGATTTTTATGGTAAACATTTGTGTATATGTGTATGTTTAGGCAGAAGATGATGAAACACCTGTGGATTTAAACAAACACCTGTACCAAATAGAAAAACCATATAAAGAAGTTATGACAAGGTATGCTATGTAAAGCATAATTGTAGGTTTTCAAACTTTGTTTTTGGGTGTGTTTATTTTAAATGATTTTGGGGGTGGGGGCTCACACAACTCTTCACAATCCATTCATACATTGGATCTATTTATTTTGAAGATTAAAATAGTAATTTTTGTATATAACATCAAAATGTTGAATATAACTTTTTTTTTTATTTTAGACATCCTGTTGAAGAACTCTTAGATTCTTACCACAACCAAGTGGACTTGGCTCTTCAAGTTGAAGTAAGTTTGATTCAAATTTTGACATTATGACTTTAAGATTCTTTTCTCTGTTCACTGTTAAACAGTAGTGTTGGCTTTGAATTAAGTATTTCAGAAGGACTATTTAGTGTTGGCTTTGAACTAAATATTTTAGAAGGACTATTTAAAGAGCTCTGATGGTGTTCTCGGATAAGCATTGGACAATGAACTGCAAGGTCCTCAGCTGTTCCTCAGGAGAAAGATGAGGCTGTTTGGTTCTATAAAGATTTTTTTTTTATCGTTTTATTAGGGGCTCATACAACTCTTATCACAATCCATACATACATCAATTATGTAAAGCACATTTGTACAAACACAACCCAAACACTACAAAGTTACAAAAATGCAAACAGAAATGTTTAAAGTCCAGACTGTTCAACAAGCCGGGTGACAGGCAACAGGCTGGGGTGGCTCCAGCATCCCATGGTGCTGGCTCACAGCTTGCTCACTAGTCTCAGAGGGGAATCTTTTCTATTTTCTCCCCAAGTTTTTAAATTTTTACATTTAAATTATATTCTTGATTTTTTATGTCTAATTTTTGACCCAAATTTTTATCAAAAATCCTCATTAATATTTGAGTCAACATGGTTACCCTCACTTTAGTTTCATTACATAGAGGAATCTTTAGTTCAATTTAAAAAGCACTTATTGAATCCTTACAATATGCTAGATTATGAAAGTGAGTGATTTAGCCACTACTGACCAGGAGATTATAAACAGTGGAGATTCAAACAAAATATCAATCCAGTGTGGTGATTGTAAAAAGGCAGGAGCAATTGAGAGTTCATGGAAAGCTTCTTTAAAAAGATGTTATCTGGGAACCGATTACATGGAACTGTGTGTGACCTCCTCCCTGGGGGACAGACAACCAAAAAGTGGATGAAGGGAGACGTCGGACAGGGCAAGATATGACAAAATACCCATTTATAAACTATCAAGGGCTCATGCGGGAGGAGGGAGGGGGAGGGAGGGGAAAAATGAGGACCTAATGTCGGGGGTTTCAACGGAGAGAAAATGTTTTGAGAAACGATGTGCAAATGCGCTTTACACAATTGATGTGTGTATGGATTGGGATAACAGTTGTATGAGCCCCTAATAAAATGTTAAAGGAAAAAAAAAAAAGTAACAGCAAACAAACAAACAAAAATAAAATAAAATAAAAATAAATAAAATAAAAAGGTGTTATCTGAGCCAAGTCTTAAATAATGAAGTTCATTGGAACACAGCTTTGCCCATTAGTGTACATAACATCTGTCTGCATGTAGACCCCAAATGCTTGAGTTGAGTAGTTACTGTTTGGTCTTTTACAGAAAATGTTTGCTAGGTGGTTGGTAGCTAGCCACTTCAGGTTTTTTTAGCCAAGGGTGAAGGCGAATGAAATGTTTAATTATTTTCAGTGATGCCACTTGAGGACTAGAAGAATGTGACCATTCTAGGGAGCAGTTTAGGGAGACCACCTCAACCTCAGACTCCCTGACATTAAGTCCATGCTGACGCATAATGACCTGATAGGGCACAGTAGAACTGACTGCCACTTGGGTTCCAGAGACTGTCACTCTTCACTGGAATAGGAGGTCCCGTCTTTCTCCCTGGGGGAACACTGAGGAAGTGGGTCAGGTGGAAGGTATAGCAGTGTAAGTGAAAGATACTGAACGTGGAGAAGGTGAGAAGAGGAAATGAATGAACAAAATACTCAAGAGGTAAAGCTGGTAAGATTAGGGGATTGATGTGAAAAGAGGACAAAGTATAGGATCATTCCTAAATTTCTTTACGGAATATTATTATCACCATCTAAGTACGTATGTTCATTATATTGAACATCTCTTCTTTGTGAGGCACCGTATAGATGCTGAGGATATAACGACACACAAAACGGAACTATAATCTCACCCCTTAGAGTTTATATTCTAGTGGGAAGAAACAGACAATAAAATAAACTAATAAAACATGTCTAATGGTTGAGTGCTACAGAGAAAAGCGCAAGAGAGAGCTGTGTTTCAGTGTCAAATAAGGTAGGTAGAGGAGGCCTCACTGACAAGATGAATATGAGCAGAGAAGCCATCTGGTTATCGACGACAGGGAGAGAGGCTCAAGGGAGGGAGAGTTTCTGGTATGTAGACAGCCCACAAGGTCTGTAGCTGGAATGGATGGAGGGAGGGAAGTAAGAATGGAAACAAATAACTCGAAGGCTGTGTGAGAGGTGATACTAAACACAATTAGGTCTGTGTAGTTTCCTCCTGGGTAGATTTTAGTAGGGAATGAGAAGCGTCAGGAAATATCAAAAAATTTGCTGGCCTAAATTTTCTACAGATAAGGTGTTAATTAATTTTGCAAAAATGAAAGTGGCAATGGGAATTTTGAGGCTAGAATTAACAGTTTAGTATTCTAGGGGGAATGGAAAAGAGCTGGCCAAAGGCAAGTTAAGGAATGTTAAATGGCATGCATGTTCCTGCTGAAATTGCGCACCACTGACTGCGTGGTTGTGAGGCTTTTTTCAAACTGCTCGGCTGCTTGTCGAAGCAGTAGAGAAGTACCGCAAGTACCTGGCCTCAAAGAACAGGGTTAGTCTGAATGAGTGTGAAGACAGAAGCAAGGAAGGATATGATCAAAGTATGATACTGTCTGTAGTTGACGTTCTGTTAGGCACAGTTTTATGTTGCAGATAATTAGGAGTTTTCCACATGAGTATTTGTGTTACTGAGGCTTATTCCATGACCTACGGCTAGGGTAAAAAGTCAGATAAATATATAGTAAAATATGATGAGCCATGGTGGTAAAGTCTGTGTGTGAGTGGTAAGGTATGTCAGTCGGATCCAGGCTGGAGACAGGAATTTGACTGGTTATTTGAAGAGAGAAGTATTTAAAGAATAGTTAAGTAATCAGTGTTTAAGTTGGACTCTTTAGGCAGGAGTGGCAAACTATAGCTTCTGGACTAAATCTGACTGCTACCAGAGTTTATCAATAACATATCATTGGAGCACAGCCATGCTCATTCATTTCTTATTATCCATGTCTGCTTTGGTACTTTAATGATTGCAAGAGACTGTAGTCCACAAAGCTTAAAATATTGACTACCTGGCCTTTTACAGACAATGTTTGCCAGTCATCCAGTAATGACGTAGTTTGTGCAGAAAAGGAGCTCTGGGCTGAGGAAAGTTGGCTGTGAAGGCACTGAGGACTTCTCCCCAGTCGTAGTCTGCAGCTACTCATGGGCATGACTTTGGTTTTTGGAGCAAAGAGGATGTGGTTATCACAGGAATGAATACACAAGCTGCCTGTGACAAAGAAACTTGCCAGAGAGCTTTAGCCCCTACTGTTGCACAGGGAGAGCCTATGGAAGGCCGACCACGGGGCTGGAGCCGGTCTCTGAGGACTACTAGGCACACATACTGAGTAAATGGAGGGCTGAAAGAAATCCAGATGGGAAATGTTTTCCTGTTGACCAAACCTAACACCGTGCCAGCTGGCAAAGGAGAAATAAAAGACCTAGCTCTATGTCACAAAGCAGAGCAAAATAGGGTGGATTTGGAACTGATAGACAGTAAAATTGGTAACTAGCACATAAAGGGTGATAGAAAATTATATAGGAGAATTACATGAGCCTCAAAACTGGAAAAGATTTTTCTTGAAAGTGAAGGAATAAAAGTAAGCAGAATTGCAAATCAAGTATATGAAATTTGGAAACTAGAAAACAGACTTTTAGCCACTGAGGACTGACTGCAGGCTAATTAAATGTTTCAGGAAGTGGGGTAATTTCATTTAAGCCCACGGTGAAGGGAACGTCCAGTTCATGGTAGCCAAGTCACAAGAGGTGGAACATTTTAAATTTTTAAGGGATGGTACAGTACTGAGTTTCATCCCCTTTAAACAGTAGTACTTAGCCTATTAAGTTTGGTGTAAATGTTTAATTAGATATATGCAAATGTTTCTACATTGTGCTATGTCAACCACACAAAAAAATAGATATTTGTGATTCCACTTATATGTCATACCTAGAGTTAGCAAATGCATAAAGAGTAGTTCATTAATATTTACCAGGGGCAAGGAGAAGGAAGGAATAGGGGTTGTTTCTTAAGGATATTGATTTTTGGTTTAGTGTGATGCAATTGCCTAAAAATAAATGATGATGATGGTTGTACAGCATGGTGAATGTAATTGATATTATTGAATTGTTGACGTCAAATGGCAAATTTTATGTAATATATTTACCACAATAAAATAAAGAGAATGTTTTTTTAAATCATTTTATTGGGGGCATATACATCTCTTATCACAATCCATACATACATCAATTGTGTAAAACACTTTTGTACATTCATTGCCCTCATCATTTTCAAAACATTTGCTCTCCATTTAAGCCCTTGGCATCAGTCCTCATTTTTCCCCTCCCTCCCTGGCCCCCCTCCCTCATGAACCCTTGATAATTTATAAATTATTATTTTGTCATATCTTACACTGTCCGATGCCTCCCTTCACCCTCTTTTCTGCTGTCCATCCCCCGGGAGGAGGTTGTATGTAGATCCCTGTAATCAGTTCCCCCTTTCCACCCCACCCTCCCTCCACGAGAATGTGTCTTAATAAGATAGGGTACTTTAAAGGATAATAGGAGAGGCAGATGATTTTAAAATGTACTAGCTCATGTATATTTTTTAATCTTGGTAATAATAACAAATGTAGTTGTAGCAGAATTTTTCACAAGGAAATTTGTTGAACAGATAAGACTTACAAAATGATGGCTATATGGATACAAATGAAGCTTAATAGTAGGGAACAAATTGTTTTTGTTTTTTAATTGTTATTTTTTAATGTCTTGAATGATTGCCAAAAAATAATTAAAAATATAACCTCCCCTTTTTATGGTTTATTATTTCTGATGCACATGGTATTTGCATATGAAAGGTGTGTCACGCAACATCAAAATCGACCAGGCCTTGCTTTTGCGAACTTCAAAATAAACCATGTAATTAAAAAGTTAACTAGTTTCTTTTTTTTTTTAATCATTTTATTAGGGGCTCATACAACTCTTCTCACAATCCATACATACATCAATTGTGTGAAGCACATTTGTACATTCATTGCCCTCATCATTCCCAACTCTTATAACAATCCATACATCAGTTGTATCAAGCATATTTCTACATATGTTGCCATTATTCTTTTCTAGACATTTACTTTTTTAAAAAGTTTTTTATTATTTTATTGGGGGCTCGTACAATTCTCATCACAATCCATACACCCATCCATTGTGTCAAGCACATATGTACATTCGCTGCCCTCATCATTCTCAAAACATTTGCCCTCCACCTCAGCCCTTAATATCAGTTGCTCATAAGTAGTTTCTTTTTAAATTCACAAAATAGTAAAAAAAAAAAATCTGTTCTCAAGTACACTTAAAATGTCTAGTTTCATATTTAATCTCTGATGTTGATTCTTTAAATTTCATTTGCTAATTTTAACCTTTTATTTTCAAAGAACCAGCACCGAGCAGTAGATCAAGTAATTAAAGCTGTCAGAAAAATCTGCAGTGCTTTAGACGGTGTGGAGACGCTTGCCGTTACAGAATCAGTAAAGAAGCTAAGAAGAGCAGTTAATCTTCCACGGAGTAAAAGTGCTGAAGTGAGTGTTTTGGGGGGTTTTGTAACTAGTATTTTATTACATATAAATCTATACTTAGAATTTACCCTCAGTTTTTGCCTCAGTTCTGATGGACAAAACTTTATCATCATACATTACGTTTTCCCTTTTGAGTTGAATTGGTTGGTTGTTTGGTAAAGCTGAGAATTTTAGAGGAGATAGGCTTCCTGAGCTGTCTTCTGGTACTTGCTATGTAGCGAGTGGACACCACCCTGGGAATATTGTGTATATAAGGAGAGACTGGCACAGACGTGTTGGTTGGAGATCTTAGGAGCTTCGGAGTCTGGAACTGTATTAGCTACTACCTGCCGTGTGGACGGAAATGTCCATGATTGCTTGTGGAGGAAGTTCTACTTTGCATCATGTTACCTCCCTGTTGAAAAAAACCCAGAAGTTTCCATAGTAGTAACTGTTGGCCTGAGCCATCAATCTAGGAACTCTTTCTTGATAGGAACTTCTTCCTTTTAGTAAATCAGCTTTCTCCTTGTAGTTCTGGGGAGATTTAATTAACCCTGCTCATGGGGATGTTTATAGTTTTGATTAGTAGAGTGAGAAAGCAGATCTCGTAGCCACCATAAATGCAAATGAAAGAAAAGTTCATGATGATGTTGTTTCCCTAAGGAGATGGATATCTCAGTCTAGTCACTCGCATAGCAAACCCTGTCCATATGGTCTATCCATAAAGATCTGGGACTCTGTGTCCTTCTTCCTGATTACGTGCTTGCTTTTAGAAATTAAATAGCATGTGAAATCACATAGATGTGATCAGCGTCTGTGGTGACTCCTTTATAGTCTGAGGCAACTATTACTCATGCGATGCATTAAAGGAGCAGAGAGCAGATGAGAGGAGAAATTAAAGCAATTTCTGAGCTTGTTTTAGTCACCAAGTAGTAATAAATAGATTTCTAGTTTCTTTTTAAAAAAATTATTTTATTGAGGGCTCGTACAATTCTTATCACAGTCCATACATATATCCATTGAGTCAAGCACGTATGTACACCTGTTTCCTTCATCAATCTCAAAACACTTGCCCTCTACTTTAGTCCTTAATATCTTTTGCTCATTTTCCGCCTTCCTGCCCCCTCCCTCCTGAACCCTTCATAATTCATAAATTATTATAGTGTTGTCATAAGTTATAGAATTCTAGTTTCTTTAAGAGTATCCTTACAATACTCACACTAGAGAAACTAATGAAAAAATAAAAGTACTATATGAGTGTATTTATCACATCTGGGTTTCAAATTAACATTAACTACTCAATTGTTTGTTGAAGCATATTGTTTCCATATTGCTTTATGATTTTTTTGTTTCACCTTTTTTTTCTTCAGTTTTTTTTAATTCAATTGTTCAATCATATCAAGGGGAATTGTACAATCATTACCATATCAATTTTAGAGCATCCCACCCCCCTTCCCTGCGCTATGATTTTTTTTTTATTTTTTTTATCATTGTTGATAACATGGATTTTTTTTTTCTTTCTTTTTTAACATTTTATTAGGGGCTCATACAACTGTTATCCCAATCCATACACACATCAATTGTGTAAAGCGCATTTGTACATCGTTTCTCAAAACATTTTCTCTCCATTTAAACCCCCGACATTAGGTCCTCATTTTTCCCCTCCCTCCCCGCTCCCCCCTCCCGCATGAGCCCTTGATAGTTTATAAATGGGTATTTTGTCATATCTTGCCCTGTCCGACGTCTCCCTTCATCCACTTTTTGGTTGTCTGTCCCCCAGGGAGGAGGTCACACACAGTTCCATGTAATCGGTTCCCTCTTTCCTACCCACTCTCCCTTTACCCTCCCTGTTTTGCCACTCACACCACTGGTCCTATAGGGCTCATCCGTCCTGGATTCCCTGTATTTTCAGTTCCTATCTGTACCATTGTAGCTCCTCTGGTCTAGCCAGTCTTGCAAGATCGAATTTGAGTCATGGTAGTGGGAGCGGGGAGGAAATATTTTGGAACTAGAGGAAGGTTGTATTTCTCATCATTATTACATCGCACCCTGACTGGCTCATCTCCTCCCCGAGACCCCTCTGCAAGGGGATCACCCTGCGCTATGATTTTATTGATACTAAAAACCATCTTTTTCTTTGGTGTGACCTTTTAACTTTATGTGAAATCTTTATTGTTTTATTATGTTTATATATACTTTTGGAAGGCTTCTCCCTGGGGATGTTTCTTTGACATAGAAATAATTAAATTAATGAAGTTAAGGCAAACATATGTATTATCGCTGACAGATTTGTGTATGTATGTGCAGGTGCCTTCATTGTCTGGAGGAGGGGATACTAGCAAGAGTTCAGCCAGAGGTGTGTCTTTTCGTTCTTTGAGTTTTAACAATAATTGTTGCTTATTCAGATAACGATATAAACACATTTTTCTAAACCTAGTCTCACTGAATCCTGAAAATCCTGTTCAAGTGAGCATGGACCAATTAACTGTAGCAGTTTATGATCTTCTCAAACTGCATTCAAATGCTGATAGCAGCCCTGCAGATTGTGCCCCAAGTAATAGGAACATCAAGGAAGCATGGACCACAACAGAGCAACTCCAGTTTACTATTTTTGCTGCACATGGAATTTCAAGTACCTGGGTATCAAAGTAAGTACCTACTTAAAAGAAAACATATACAGCTTTACCTAGAAGTTATTCTAATCTTGTAAAATAGCCCACTGTTGTCTTGGAATTTAAATGGGTGATATGAGAATCACTGTGTAATTTTGTTGTTTTCATAAAAATTACAGAGATGTGTGAAGCTCTCCTAGTAAAACGGTTGATACTTGTAAGGAAAGGCAGGAAAATATTTGTTGAAACCTTAGAAGAATAAATGCTATTAAATTAGTTAATTTAAGGCTATAATTCCTTCTATCTTTCCTTTAATACCAGAGATACTTTAATAGGAATAGATTTGGCTGGTTTATAGTTATTTTTACTGCTAGCGATTGAAGTCTCAAAAGTATTGTTTTCTTTCATTACATTTTTTTAATGATAGGCTTCCCCTTTTTATTTTTGTCAGTGTCACCAAGACATTATAGTAAATGGCTATTTCAACTTACTGTAATTTACTAAAATAACCTACAAAAAATCTGAAAAGAGTATTTATGAAATAGTTTCTTAGTAGCTTACAGTTAGAAAAGAAAGTATTTCTTAGTGAAGATTTAGCAAATATAAATTCTGCTTAAATTGGGCTTTAAGTTATAAAAATTTTAATGAGTAATGTGACTTGAAAATGGTACATTAGTTCATTGAATAAATATTTAATGAGTACCAACTATGGACAGTATTCCTAGTACTTAGGATACAGCAGGATGCAGGCAACGACAAAAAAACCTTGCCCTCATTGGACTTTCAGTGAAATAGGCACTGCTGTCTATGTCCTTTCCCTATAGACACAGACACAAATAAATTTAGAGACATTGGCAAGGAAGACGAATGCCCAGTAGAAGACAATACAAAAAACAGCAATGAAAATCAAGATGGAAAGAAAGTTAATATAATGCCAAAGTAAATAGAGGAAAATGGAATCAGATTGACAAATAAAATCCAGTAGGTATGGGTATTTTATAAACCAAAAAGATTAGCCTTTTAAATATATTTAGAATTATAATAGATTATATATTTGAACAAAGAAGTTAGACATGGAAGCCTAGCAGTGAGTAAGAATACAAGTTGTTTGTGGTCAGTATATAATAAAACAGTTCCAATTCAGCTGTCTTTACATGCCAGGTTTAGTAACATTTATTATGTTCATCTGTTTTTCAAACACTACCCTTCAAGAAACGTGTGTCTCTGTCCTTCTTTCCCCTTTTGTCCTGCCTATTTCTGGGCACTGCTAATTAACTTGGGTTTCTAGTTACTTACCTACTCTAGATATTTTATATAAGTGGGATTATACAATATTTACCCTTGTTGTGATGGACTTATTTCATTCAGCATATTGTTTTCAGAGTTCATCTATATGGTAGCACATTTTAGAACGTACTGTTTCTTCATGGTTGAGTAGTATTCTGTTGTGTGTGTGTGTTAGGCACCTGCTTGGCGAGCAGCAAGCAACTCTTTCTGAGTTAGTGCATCCAGTGGCTTCACCTGGGAAGGTTCTCTGGTGACAGTGAAGTTTTTCATAAAAGCAGTTTTGCTTGAACCTCATTTTTTGTGATGGCCAGTTTAAGAGTACAGCATGTGGTTGTGATAGTTTGTTGCTTGCTTGGGAGTAATGCTGCAGAAACTGTTGTGATATTGAAGAGAGCTTACAAGAGCTTACAGCACTGTGGGAAAAGCTCAAGTGTCTGAGTGGTTTTCTCGTTTCTTGATTGATGACAAACCTCGTTCTGGATGTCTGCCACCTTCCTGAAAATTTTGACTCAAAGTGCATTTGGAGTTTGTTTCACCCGGTCAGACTGTTAATCAAGCTCTCTATTTAGAGGTTCTAAAACGACTGCACAACAGTGTGCGACAAAATATTCTGATTTGTGGCAGGAGGGGGGCTGGTTTTGCCACCATAACAGTGTGCCTGCTCATGCAGCCAAATTGGTGTGCAAGTTTTTAGCAAAAAACAGCATGCCTCTCTTGCCCCATGCACCATACTCACCTGACCTCACTCAGTGTGACTTCTTTTTGTTTCCTTTAATGAAGAGGGACATGAAATGACAGTGATTTGACAACATAGAAGAGGTGAAGAAAAAAATGAGGGAGGTGCTATCAGCCATCCAAATAGATGAATTTGAAAAATGTTTCCAAGAATGGAATCACAGATTTGGCAGATGTATTAAGTGTAATGGAGAGTAGTTTGAAGCCTGTTAAGGTTGTTTTGTAAAAAAAAAAATTAAATACCATATATACTTGAGTATAAGCCAACCCAAATATTAGCCAAAGCACCTGATTTTACCACAAAAACTGCATTAAAAAATATGCTGAAAAACTCGGCTTATATATAAGTATATATGGTACATAGCTTTGGGGGGGTGTGATTCTGGTTTTTTTTTGAGGGGGGGCATCCTGCTCCGCACGCGTGTGTGTATGTGTGTGTGTGTGTGTACTACATTTGTGTATCCATTTCATCTTTTGATGGATTATTTAGGCTCTGTTCACTTTGTGGCTTCTGTGAATAGTGCTACAATTTACATTGGTATACATGGTCTTTGTGAATTTTAAGATTTCTACCTTAGAAGATTATTTGATTGTCCTTAACAGGCTTTGTACTTGTGGCAATTAGGAACTAAGTCACTGCTTTCTGTTGAGAGAATACAACAGCAGCTATCTCTGGATGCAGGATTCCCGGTATACTAGAAGGACTGGCTCAATGCAAGTCAGGCTTATTCACTAACTACACTTAGTTTAGCTCTGTTTTAGTGGCTGAGCAAAGGAAGATAGTCAGTGAGGGTAATGTTTGTTTTTTCTTCCTACTCTTTTCAGAGAAGGGAAAAAAATTAACCAGTATTTAGTATTATTCAACTAAAATAGAAGGCTGATAACTATAGCTGTATACAAAATTTAAACAAATTGTTCAACTTTGGTTATTAAGCTGTGTGTTAACTTCTGTACCCTCTTTGCTACTCCTCTTATTTTATAGGGTTTACAATGGCTAGACTTAGATCAGTTTCTAAAAATCAAGTGGATTGTAATCATCACATTATTTAGATAATACTTTGGGGGAAGAACTGTTAATAATATGTATTTGTATTTATTGACCAATCTGTAATATGCAAATAAAGTTAAACTATTTCTTTTCTCAGTTATGAAAAATACTACTTGATATGTTCCCTGTCTCATAATGGAAAAGATCTTTTTAAACCTATCCAATCAAAGAAGGTTGGCACTTACAAGAATTTCTTCTATCTTATCAAATGGGATGAACTGTAAGTGAAATTTTTGGTGCTTTATTCTTTTAATATGGCCCGTACTTTACTTTTTTATGTGTGCATTCTAGCTTTAATTTTTATTATAATTTTCATTAAACTTCAACCAATTATTAATAACTTGTTAAGATGTTTTTGAGATGAATCTATAAGACTAGTATTTTCTTTTTATTTTATTTATTTTAATAAATGATTTTATGGGGGGTTCTTCCAGCTCTTATAACAATTCATACATCAATTGTATCAAGCACATTTGTACATAAGTTGCCATCATCATTTCCAAAGCTTTTCTTTCTTCTTGAGCCCTTGCTATTATTTCCTTTTTTCCCCTCCCGCTCTCACCCTTGTGAACTCTTGGTAATTTATAAATTATTTTTATTTTCATATTTTACACCATCCGCTGCCTCCCTTCACAAATGTTTCTGTTGTTTGTCAATTGTATCGGTTCCCCCTTTCTCCCCTTCTCCCCACCTTCCCTACTCTCACGGTATCACTGCTCTCATTATCGGTCCTGAAGAGTTTATCTGTCCCGGATTCTGTGTCGAGAGCTCTTATCTTTACCAGTGTACATGTTCTGGTCTAGCCAGATTTGTAAGGTCGTACTGGGGTCATGATAGTGTGCGTGTGTGGGGGTGGGGGGTGGGGGAGAGCATTAAAGAAGTAGAGGAATGTTGTGTGTTTCGTAGGTGCTATATTGGCAGACTTGTCTCCTTTCTTGTGGCCCTTCTGTGATGGGATGTCCTATTATCTACAGATGGGCTTTGGGTCTCCCCTCCTTGAGACCCTCCTCATTTACATAAAAGTGGTTGTCTGTTTTGGGTCTTCTGATGCCTGATACCAGATCCCATTGATATGTTGTGATCATGGCATTTTCACAAAAACACCAAAACCCTGAACTTCTTTTAAACTTCTATGTAGTTAATTGCTGGAGCCCTGATGGTGTAGTGCTTATACATTGGCCTCCGAACTGTAAGGTTGGCAGTCTGAAAACACCAGCCATTCTGAGGAAGAAAGATGAAGCTTTCTACTCTCTTAAAGAGTTCAGAAGCAACAAAGCCCACATGGAACAACATATCAACCTGTGTGATCACGAGGTGTCGAACGGATCACTGAAGACAAATGGGTGCATAAGC
>NW_022103958.1:34905235-34926012 GCF_000313985.2 Echinops telfairi
AAAAAAAAAAAAGAGTTACAGTCTCAGAAATCCACAGAGAATTCTCCTCCTATCCCATAGGGTCACCGTGAGTTGACATCAAGTGAGTGAGTTTGGTTTGTGAGTACAGTGTTTAATTATAGTAGCATGCCATTAATTCTTCCTAGATTTTAACTTGATACAAATTTATATAAAGTTCTTCTAGAAAGATGGTGTGTTTTTAAAAAAAATCATTTTATTAGGGGCTCATACAACTCTTATCACAATCTATACATTCATCAATTGTGTAAAACACATTTGTACATTCACTGCCCGAAAGACGGAGTTCTACAGCATTGTTTACTTTAGTACTTTTTCTCCAACACTGATATACAAAAGTAGTTCTGGTGGCACAATGCACTGAACTGCTAACCACAAGGTCAGCAATTCAAACCCATCAGGTATTCCGCAGGAGGAAGATGGGGAGTCAGTCCTTCTATACATTTTAAGTCTTGGAAATCCAAAGGGGGCAATTCTATCCTGCCCTGTAGGATATCTCTGAATCAGAATCAACTTAATGACAGTAGTTATTCTTTTCTTTTTTTAAATCATTTTATTAGGGGCTCATACAACTCTTATCACAATTCATACATACATCAATTGTGCAAAGCCCATTTGTACATTCATTACCCTCATCATTCTCAAAACACTTGCTCTCCACTTAAGCCCCCTGGTTATTATTTTCTAAATCTTGTTTCCAAACTGAGGGTATTCTTTCAGTATTTAGTAGTTCAGAAATTGCAGAACTTTTCATCTTTTTGTTTTTTCATTATTTTAAATTGCAAAGCAACAATTGTCTGTGAAGGCATAGGATAGGGCAAGAGGTGGAGAGGGCAAAATTTCCTCTTGTGAAGGCAATCAAATAATCACCACTACCACCCTGCACTACCACCTAGTCAATTCTGACTCATAGTGACTTTATAGAATGGGATAGAGCTGTCCCATAGTGTTTCTAAAGCTGTAAATCTTTATCGAAGCCGACTGTCACATCTTTTGCCCACAGCTGGCAAGTTTGAATTGCCAACCTTTCATTTAGTAGCAGGTTACTTAATCTCTGTGCCACCAGGAGTCCTTTCGATTAAATAATACAGAAATGCTTATTAGGTTCAAAAGGGTTATCTTATTTTTAGCATTTAGCATCCAATGGCCTCCCCAAAATTATCACTATTGTCCTTATGTGGCATTCCAGGATTATTTTTACAGGAACAAATGTTTTATTTTAAAATTTTATACTGATAATGAAATTTGCTTATTTAAACTTTTTTTTTTTAAGGTTTAAACAGAAAAAGTAAGTTTATTGAATAGGGGGATACTTTGGAAGAGAAATCCACAGGATCCTTATTTAGTCTAAAAGGGCTATTTAAACCTTTTAATAATTAAGCAGGTTTGCTATCTGTTCAGTTAAAGGTATTTAGGAATAAAGATAAGTTAAATAAGGTAACTAAATTTTCAATCTAATTAAAAACTTAAACTGCACATTTAACCTAATTTGCTCTTTCTGTTGATACATTTTCCCTCGTAGAATCCTTTTCCCCATCCAGATATCACAATTGCCATTAGAATCACTTCTTCACCTTACTCTTTTTGGAATTTTAAGTCAGAGCAGTGGAAGTTCCCCTGATTCTAATAAGCAAAGAAAGGGGCCAGAAGCTTTGGGGAAAGTTTCCTTACCTCTTTTTGACTTTAAACGGTAAGTCCATGTGTTTAAATAGTGTTTATTTCTGTATTTTAATAAAATCACTTTTAATCACTCCCTTCATATTTGAAGAGGCAGTATAAGATTTTTAAATCTACATTCTGATGAGTCCAAATTTTGACACTGATCCAATTCTGAGGTCTTTTAATATTGTATTATAACAAGCAGCCATCTAAGCCTGCATTGGAAGAAGCATATAAGCCTGAGTGATCTAAAAATTATAAATAACAAAATCCAAGGTCAGGAGGAGAATGTATTAGAGATTAAATTCTGAGCACCCAGTTTGCAGAAGGCAATGGAGGACAGTGAAAGCCCAGAATCCATTTGCAGAGACCCCATGGGGAGTAAGTCTCAGACCATTGACCAGGGGTGTGAGAAGCCCTTCTGTCAGACAGAGTACATCAGAAAGTGAATTAATACCGATATAATTAAGATAAATCTTAACATCTTATCATATGCTATCCCTTTTAGTCCATTCTTAATTTGTTATTTATTCTATCCTGTTTTCTTTGACTTGAAAAAAAATGTAACCAGTTGCATACAGATTGTTAAATGAGAACCTAATCTGCTATGTAAACTTTCACTGAAACACAATAAAATTTTATTTAAACAAAAAAAGAAGATATTGTTAATTGTCTGTGGGGGTGGGAAACGGGCAAAATTTCCTCTTGTGAAGAATTATTGATCTGGGCCATAAGACTAACAGTCCTGCTTAACCCATTAAGTGAGTAGCCTTTCTGGAACTTAGTAGTGGATGGGTTAGATTCATAGTTCCGGGACGTATTAATCTTAGTGTCACCAAAAGAAAGATCATGTAAAAGAAATGCAGCCAGTAAAATCTAAGATCTAGGAAATTTTATAGAGATATAGTCTTTGTCTCTCTCCAAACAAATGGCAGTGGGGAAAGTGGGGAGGAATTATGTATAGATTAAGATTAGGGTTACTAGACATTTTTTTTAAAGGCCACATAGAAAATACATTAGGCCTTGCAGGCCAAGTAATATAAAATCAAAACCAAACATAAAAGCAGTCACAGACAATATGTAAACAAATTAGTTTGGAAGTATGCTAATAAAACTTTATTTACAAAAACTAATGTAGGCTAGCATTTACAGACCACTGACTTAAGAGATACTTTTAAAAGAGACATATCAACTAAATGCAAGTAGTAGATCTTGTTTGGATCCTGATTTGGACTAGCCAAAAAATTTACAAGCCTTTGTCTCATTATGAAAAATTCTGAGACAATCAGGGAATTGGGATTAGCATATTTCTATAAAGATTGAAATGTAAGAAAGTTCCAAAGGTTGTCATTTTGTTAAGAGAAAGAATGTTTGATTAAGATGAACAAAGATTGGCAAAATTTATAGTTTTCTGTGTTTATGTGTCTGATTTTATTTTCTAGAAATCTTTTTTTTAATCATTTTAAAATGGGGACTCTTACAACTCTTATAACATTCCATACATCAGTTGTATCAAGCATATTTGTACATATATTGCCATCATTATTTCCAAAAAGTTTTCTACTTGAACTAGAAATCTCATATATAAAACTATGCCAATATCTTTATTAATCAATATGGTAGCTTAAGTAGGATATAAATTAGTAGTTCTAGGGCACACAGGTCAGCAATCTCTTAACCCACCACTTGGTTTTGTGAATAGTTTTATTAGAACACAGTATACATGTACAGTATACTATGCACTTCTGTGACAGAAGGAAGTATTTGTGATAGAGACTATGTACCCCACAAGGCCTAAAGTAATTACTATCTGGCCCTTTACAAAAAGTTTGCTGACTCTTTGCCTAGGACAGCGGTTCTCAACCTGTGGGTTGCAACCCCTTTGGGGGGGAGGGGGCGACCGACCCTTTCACAGGGGTTGCCCAATTCATAACAGTAGCAAAATTACAGTTATGAAGTAGCAACAAAAATAATTGTATAGTTGGAGGTCACCACAACATGACGAACTGTAGTATAAAGGGCCATGGCATTAGGAAAGTTGAGAACCACTGATCTAGAGTCTAAATGTAATGTCTCAACTCAAATAATTGGTGCTTTGGCACAAGTGTATTTTGGTTGTCTCAGCATGTAATACATGTAATTCTGTAATACAAACTAATTTGATGCGTATTCCTTTGAAAAAATTTCCAAAGACAGTGTCCTTGCTCCTTCCTACTTTAGAAGCTGCTTTTAGGGACATGAAACAGCCTTTACACATCTTCTATTTTCTCCTCAATTCTGTTCATTCCAGGATTCTACTCCCTCCCTTAGTTCTCATTTCTTACATCAGTATACTTGCCTCAAGTCTCAGTAGAGTATTTAAAACTGATTCCTTTTGATATAATCTTACAAGATTGTATAACATTTCAAATACTTTTACAGTGTGTTGTGAATTTGGAATTTTAAAATGAAAATCACCAATATTCTTCTGTTTATATTCATGAAGGTTTTTAACATGTGGAACTAAATTACTATATCTTTGGACTTCATCACATACAAATCCTATCCCAGCAACAATACCCAAAAAAGGATATGTGATGGAAAGAATAGTGCTACAGGTAATGCTGCTACTACAAATACAAGGAGGTTACATTTAAATTTCTTTATTAAAAGTTGGTGTTATAAAACAAGACGTCCAAGCAAATAGGAAATTTGAAGAAATGCCCACAATTATTAAGTCATTATTAAGTTGATCATTAAATCATTATTAAGAATAACTGAATTTATGAAATACAATAAAACATGCTTAAACATGAAGGGCATTATGCTGAGTGAAATTTGTTGGTCAAAAAAACGCAAATAACTGTATGAAAGTACTATTGTAAGAAGTCAAGGAGCCCTGGTGCCTTAATGGATTATGAGTGGAACTACTAACTTCAATGTCATTGGTTGGAAACCACCAACCGCTTTTCTATGGGAAAAGATGAGACTTTGTCTTCTCATAAAAGAGTTAAAGACAGTCTCAGACACTGGGCAGTTCTACTTTGTCTGAAAGGGTATGTCAGAATTGACCCGATGGTAGTGAGTCTTTGTTTTTTGAACTTTAAGAAGTCAAGAAAGGTTTTCACCACAAACATTCTGTGATGATTACTAGGGTAGGAGGTGAAGGGGAAGACGATATGCAATAAGATCAGCAAAAATGGAGATGGGGACAAGACAGAATTGCAAGAGTTAAAGGCAACATATACTGTTCATAATCTTGCAATCATGGTGATCTACAAGAAGAAGGATGGATAAAAGCACAGATTAACAGATGCAGAGGATAGAGTGGGTATAAACCCCAAATAGAATATTTATACGTGTATACTTTTGTTGCAGATATATCCATGAATATGGTGGGGCATACAGAGACCAAGTTATGAACTGAAACCTTACTACAACACGTTGAGGAACCAGCCCCTGTGTTTGGGCGTTCAGGGCCATAGTCTCAGGATATCAAAGTCAATTGACATAAAACTTTGCTCACTGGTAGCAAGTTTATTCCAACTCAAAGGACCCTGTAGGACAGAGTAGAACTACCCCTTTGAGTTATCAAGGCTGGAAATCTCTACAGGAGTAAACAGCCTCATTTTTCTTTTGCATATAAGGCAATTGTAAGTTGACAAAAGGCACTATTGCTGAGAATTTCTCTCAAAGACAATGTGGGAAAAAGTGGACTACAAGGCTGTAAAATAATTAACTTCTATTAAAAATTTCAAGGTTGACTTCCCTTCTCCGCCATTTGATGTCCTTTATACAACTCCTGAAGTTGACAGAAGCATTATACAGCAGCAAGATTTAGAAACATTGGAAAATGATATAAAAGAGAAACTTACTGACATTCTTCACAAAGACTCATTTGGGTATGATCCGTGTTTTTTGATTTTGTCCTGTTACCTATTATAAAGCTCAAAGACCTTCCATTAAATGCACTGGTTTAATTTGTGTTTTTGCTAGTTTCTTGGTTTGGAAAGTGTTCTAGCTGATGTATTTATTTTTAATTACATAAAAACTATAGAAATTTCCCCAAGTCAAACTTTATGTATATAAATGATACATAACAGGCTGGGGACTATATTTACAGTAATTACAAATAGGTTAATTTCTTTAATATCTCAAATGTTTTTATTAATAACAAAGAGCAACAACTCTATAGTAAATTGGGCAATACAAGTAGGTATTTCTAATAGCTTTTAAAATATGAAAAGTGTTCGATTCTGGTAATATAAACTAATACAAGGTAATATTTTACACACTTCAATTTGGTAAAGATTAAATTGTTGAGAAGGAAAAAAGCGAACTTTACTATTTATGAAACTAAAATGGTGCAACCTCTTTAGAGAACAATTTGGCAAAATCTGAAAAGATCTAATGTGCATATTCTGTGACCCAGCAATTCTGCACGCAGTTTCATATACATATATTAGAAAAAAACCCTTTTATACTTTGCTAATGGAAACAAGAATTTTCATTACATTATCACTGAATTATTAAAAACTGAATAGAAATATTCCATCAATAGGGTTTAAGGGTAAATTTATCCAGTAGAATAATACTACATAATTACAGCTAGCTCTATGTTATAATAGGTAAGATAAGTTAAATGAAGACAGCAAGGAGTTTAATATACAAAGTTTGTGAATACTATTAGTATAAAGGAATGAAGGCCTATACATACACCCATATACATGGTTCTCTGTGAATAGAATAACTGTAAGAATGCAGAAGCTTAGGCAGTTGCCTCTGAGCAGACAAATTGGAAAGTTATTAAAGTCATTACACTTTTTTACAATATTTTATTAGCAATATGTATACATTAGATAATAAAAACTGAACAGATAATAAAATAGTGAAATATTCATGTAAACATTTCTCATTAAACGTAATATAACTTGAATCCAAAGAAGTATGCAATAACAGCATGGAGGGCTGTTTCTAACCTCCCTGGCTTCCTGATTGCCATGCAGCAAGGGTCAGACCTGTTTTCCCCTCCATCTCTCATTACCCTATTCTGGCACCAATCGTATATCCCTTAGCGCTCTACTTCTATGCTGGATTTGAGAATTCATTGCAGTGGCCACATGGAAACTCACAGACAAGACTCACAATTATAGTAATACCAGGGAAGTTAATAGGTTGCCGTAAATCAGAATCAGTAAATCGTAAGGACACAGTAATTGGTCCACAGCAACATCTCCTTGGCCAGCAGCCAGGTCTTGCTCAGCCTCTCAGCACATGGTCTCTTGGCTTCTGCCCCTATGGATCAGGAAGCCCACCTTTCACGCTGCCACAGAGTCCTATAGTTTTAGTACTACTGCTGTGTTCTGTTTCATGCTTTCCTTGGCTGGGCCTCTCCCTTCCAAAATCTCTGGTGCTTCTGGTCCTTGCCTCCACGGAATGTGCTCTTCTTGGTATTTCTCTGTGTCTAAGATGGCTCTTATACACACAGGAATGGCTTTGATGGAAGTGTGTTTTTGGTCTTTCAGCAGACGATATCCTAAGGAAACAAAAGGTGTAACTGGGTTTACACCCTCTGCTAAAGTCAATCAGTATAGCAGAGAGCTTCCTCCCAAGTGGGATTATAGCCACAGGCATGGAGTCCAGAATTAAAATGTGCATTACTTTAGGAATTATGTGAAGAAGGGCCATACTAATTGACCACATCTCAGGAAATACTTTTAATATTTAATATTCCTCAATTGAGAATCATCTTAAAGAATTTGACAGTAACATTTGCTTCTGGCATGGCATTTCATATTAACCTGTTTCTGTTAAGTCAGTTCTTAGTAATAGTAACCCTATAGGGCAGAATAAAACTATTCCCTGGGTTTCTAAGGCATCATCTTTATGGAAGTTGATGGCCGTATTTTTCTCCAGAGTTCCTAGTGGATTCAAACTACCAACCTCCTTGTTATTAGCCAAGTGCTTAAAACCACTGCTTTTGTAAACCCATTACTTTTGTGAAGTAATGAAATCCTTGAGTCTGTCATGGTAGGTTTTGCTGGTTCTAGTGCCTGGAATCTGCTTAGTTGTGCTTAAATTGTACCTGGTTTTCATAACTAAGATGCTTCTTTTTTATTTTTAATCATTTTATTGGGGGCTCGTACATAACTAAGATTCTTATCCAGACAGAATGATTTCTTCCCCTCCACAAAATATATATTGCATTTTTCTAATTAGTATTAATGATTCTATCAAGAATGGCTGCCCCAAAATGAATACATTTTTTCTTTTAGTTTTCAATCATTTTGATTATAACTGTCATTATTAAGTCATCAGAAATTAATTTAGTTCTATTGTATGTGCAGACTTTCTAAAGAAGAGAAAGCATTTTTATGGGAGAAACGTTATTATTGTTTCAAACACCCAGATTGTCTCCCAAAAATACTAGCAAGTGCCCCAAACTGGAATTGGGTTAATCTTGCCAAGACTTACTCATTGCTTCAACGATGGCCGCCGTTGCACCCACTCACTGCATTAGAGCTTCTTGATGCGCAGTAAGTCCACAGCGAATGCATTTACTAGCTCTGCTTTATTGTTATCGATTTCTTTAGAGCGGTATTCTGATGTAGTAGTAGTGCAGCAGTTCATATAAATGTGTAAATATATATATATGTACATATTTCATTGAAGTTATACAAAAGACATTTTCATCTCTTAAAACTAATCAAAAGGTTAGGGTGTAAAAGAAAGACTAATATATTGTTTTGAATGAAACTATTAGAGGATTCTTTCTCGGGGATAGATTGAGGTTGTGTTTTCAGACAAAGCAGTCTCATTAGAAAGATCACTATCAAATCATGATTTTTGTTGTGGTGTTCTAGGTTTGCTGATCAGGAAGTGAGATCCCTAGCTGTTTCCTGGATTGAGGCCATTAGTGATGATGAGCTAACAGATCTCCTTCCACAATTTGTGCAAGTGAGTATTTTACTAGGTTATCTGCCTCTTCAACCTTTCTTTTTAATGAGCAGTGAATTTGCCAAGGGCTGACCCATCTGTTTTGATTAAAAGTACTTTTGTAGTGTGAGGTGGTTTAAGAGATTGCATTTGAGTATTTTGATTTGTGAATTTTTTAAATTTTTCACCCACTCTTGTCAGGTTTCCCACTTGAATCTTTCAAAAAGTTTATGGGAAAATTGAACTAAAAGATACTGGAATTGTTCCATGGACTTTTTGAAGACCATAGATATTTACCTGGTTTTTAATTTCCCAGACTTTTTAGAATCTTAAGACAAATCAGAGTTGAGTTTTTCCTTAAGTTTTAAATTTAATAACTTTATAAATGCCACTTATAAATTTATAATTATCTGCTTGATTTCATTAATTCATCCTAAGTTAATTTATCTGTCATTTTTAAGTGTATCGTTTCCCATCACCCATCAGTAAGAGGAATAACCTGCTTTATATAGTTTGTGCCTTGAAAATTATTTCCTTGAAACCAAAAGTTTTACATATTTATTAGTCAATCACTGAATGCAGGAGCATCAAACCAAAGGAAGAAATCAGGTGTTTTCCAATATATGTTCAACTTATTAGATTTTGATATGGGAGAATGCTAGTGATTCTAGGTGAGTCCTTTGTGACTCGAGTCACATATGTGACTCCTGCAGGCCCAGCTGAGCTCTTTTCCAACATCTCTTGGAGTTGTACCTAACTTTTAAATAGTTTCCCTTTGAGTCCATTGGGAAATGGGGCGATTCTGTTTCTGTTTCTTGGCCAGGAATCTCTTAATCCTAAAAGTCTTATGAGAAGACGTAGTAAGAATGGAAGGTGGCTGCACTTATCAGAATGGTGGAGGAAGGGCAAGCCTATCTTACCATTAATAACTCCTATTTTCCTTTACATGTAGGCTTTGAAATATGAAATTTACTTGAACAGCTCATTAGTGTGCTTCCTTCTGTCCAGAGCATTGGCAAATATCCAGATAGCACACAATTTATATTGGTAAGATTAATTTTTTACAAAGTATCTTATTTCTGTTACTAGTATTTACAGAAATGACTCACTCTTAAGTCCAAATAATATGACCACTTTCCACAATAAAGCAAGATAGTTCATTAAAGGCATTATCTTAAAGAAGCTAACAATATTTCCTTAGAAATAACCCCCCAAAGTTTAAAACCTTCTGTTGCAAGTTATTTTGCATGGTGTAGCAGTAAGTAATTGGTGATTTCTATACTTGCTTATATAGCCTAAAGCAGGTGTCCTCAAACTGTGGCCCGCTGAGGACATTTATCCAGCCTGCCAGGTATTTTTGCCCCGTGTGTTTTTTTACTTCAAAATAAGATGTGCCGTGTGCATAGGAATTTGTTCACAGTTTTTTTTCAAACTATAGTCCAGCCCTCCAATGTGTCTGAGGAACAGTGAACTGGCCCCCTGTTTAAAAAGTTTGAGGACCCCTGGCCTAAAGAACCCCTGGGTGATTCTTTAGGTTATGGTAAATGGTTAATCAACTCTGCTGTTAAGTGAGAAGTTGGGAGGTCTGAGACCACCCTGAAGCCCTTTAGAAGAAAAGACTGGCTATTGGCTTCCCAAAAATCAGCCATTGAAAATGCTATGGAACACAGTTCTACTCTGACACACATGGGGTTGCCGCAAGTCTGAATCAGCTTGACAGCAGCTGTTTGTTGTTGTGATTGTTGCTGTTACCGATAGTCAATAAGTAAGTGAGTAAGTCTGAAGCAGTCATGTGTTAGAGAACAGAACTGCTCCATCAGTTTTCTTGACTGGAGTATTAATAGCAGTAGACTGTCTGGCTCATCTTCTGCAGTATGCCTGGCTGGGTCCAAATCACCATCCTTTGACTCAGTAGTTGAGCACAAACATTTGTGTCATATAGTAAGGACCTTTTTTGGTTTAGAACTTAAATTCCTGGTTACAAAAATTAAACTTGTTAAATTGAATTTTGGGGGTATAAGTGGCTGACACAAATCTTTTTCTGTGTAGGCTCCTGAAGGATGCTCTGCATGACTCACAGTTTGGTACTCGTTATGAACATGTCTTGGGTGCTCTTCTTTCCGTGGGAGGAAAAGGACTGAGAGAAGAACTTCTAAAGCAGACAAGACTCGTGCAGCTTTTAGGAGGAGTCGCCGAAAAAGTAAGGCAGGCGAGTGGATCAGCCAGACAGGTATGTAGTCACAAAGGAATCCTGACTATTTTGATGATAAAGACTCTTTGTGGTACTAACAAATGTAGATAAATTTCTATGATCTCATACATAATCAAGCGTGTCTACAAGTTTTTTTTAATCATTTTATTCGGAGCTCTTACAACTCTTATCACAGTCGACACTTTTTTTTTTTATTCAAGATGGCCAGGACCAGTCCATTTCATCTAACTAATGCCTAGGATATTCATCTTTGTGCATTGTTTCATTTTTAATGTCCTTCTCTTTTCCTAGGTTCATATTGTATACATTCTATGTTACAATTATTTTTCTTCTTATTTTTAAAATCATTTTATTGGGGGCTCGTACAACTCTTATCACAATCCATACATCCATCCATTGTGTCAAGCACATTTGTACAGCTATTTTTTCTCATACTGATTCATACTTCTTCAAGCAATTGAAAGTCTCAAAAGCGATACTCCATCAATGTCAGTAGAGTAGACTCCTTTGAGAAGGCAGCCCATCCTCAGTTATATTTTGAGTACCTGCCAATCTGAGGGGTTTATCTTCCAGCACGATATTGTGGGTATGCATAAAGTTTTCAGTGTATCTGACAATGTTCTGCTGCTCTTCATAAGGTTTGCAGCGACTAATCATTCCAAAGTGGACAGCCAATAAAAATCCATCATAATTTGTTCCTAGTCTGGAAGCTCTGCTAAAACCGTTAGCTTTTTAAAAGACCTCCAAAGCTGTTTTCCACAACAATGTACCATTTTACATTATTACCAGGAAGTGTAAGAGTTCCAATGTCTCTACATCACTTGTTATTTTCCATTGTTTTTATTATTGTCATTTTACTGGGCATAAAATGCTATTATTTTGACTTGAATTTCTCTGATGATTAATGATGTTAAAGATTTTTTTTTCATATGCTTTTGGGCCATTTGTATATATTTTCGGAGAATTATCTGCTTATTGTCTTTACCCAATTTTTCTTTGGTTTGTCTTTTTATTAGTTGTAGGACTTCTTGGTACTAGATAAAATTGGTACTAAATACAAATTCCTTATGAGAGAGAAGATTTACAAATATTTTTTCACATTCTATGAAGTGTCTTCTATTTAATACCATCTTTCATCTAAAATGTTTATTTTAATGAAGTTTTATTTTCTTTTGTTGCTGCTCATGGTATTATTGTCATATCTAAGAATTCATTACTAGATTCAAGGTCCGGAAGATTTATCGTATACTTTCTTCTAAGAGTTGTATGGTTTTGGTTCTTATATTTATACCTTTGATCCATGTTGAGTGTAATTTTCATATATGGAATAAGGTACAAGTCCAGTTTTATTCTTTTGCATGTGGTTTTCCAGGTGTTTCAGCACCATATGTAGAAGAGACTGTTTTTTTTCCCCTTGAATGGTTCTTGGCACTGTGTTAAAAATCAGTTGGCTGTAGAGTATGGACTTATTTCCAGACTCTCAGTTTTATCCTATTGATCTGTACGTATGTTCTTATTCCAGTACCATACTGTTTTAATTACTGTAACGTATTAATTTTGAAATTGAAAAATATAAGTTGTACAACTTCATTCTTGTTTTTTAAGATTGTTTTGGCTACTTAGACCCTTGCAACTAAAAATGAATTTTTTTAAAATCATTTTATTGGGGTTCATACAATTCATAACAGTCCATACATACAGCAATTGTGTAAAGCACACTTATACATTTTTGCCCTCATCATTCTCAAAATTCACTTTCCGCTTGGGTTCCTGGAATTAGCTTCTCTAAATATGAATTTTAAGACTAACTTGTCTACTAATGAAATATGTAGCTGGAAGTTTGATATTGTATTGAATATATACATTAATTTGTAAAACTTACCTATATTAAATCTAACTCCTGAACTCAGGCTGTCTTTCCATTTGTTTAGGTCTTTTAAAATGTTTCAGTGACTTAGACACAATTTTTGGTATTTGCTTATTAAATTTCATTTTGGTGATATATGCCATTATTTATAGTCATACTCCATTTTTATTAACAGGTGCATATAACACCAGATATTGCACCATTACTTCTATGTAGGTGTTTTACATTTTCATTTCTCTCTCAAACAATGAAACAATGAACTTAAATGCATAGGTCTTAGCTCTCTTTTGCTTGGATTTCTTTATAGGCTATTCCTACAAGAGAAAGACCAGAGTCAAGAACTATGCACATTTTAAGTTAAGACAATTCCTGCTAAATTATTTAACAATGACAACAAAAAACATGTCTCTATAAAAAAAATGTCTATATATACACCTTACTACTTCCCAACAGATCTTCCCACAATGGATAATACTTTACATTTTTATCTGCTAGGATAAGTTTTGCTTTGTTTGTATTGCTTTCACAGTTAGTGAGTTTTTACACTTTTGTTCATGTTGGTTGGCCATTTTTACTTTTTCCTATTCTAATTTTGTTTTTAATAGTAAAAATTAATTATCTTTAGCAATAACCTCTTTTGACATTTGACAGCTGAGCTTTTTGTAATAAAATATTTAACTGAAATTTAAGAAAGGTAATTTATATTTTAAGAATAAGTTTTCATTTTCATTATGTATTTACCGTATCAATCTCTTTCTATAGGTTGTCCTCCAAAAGAGTATGGATCGAGTACAATCCTTTTTTCTAAGGAATAAATGTCGTCTTCCTCTCAATCCAAGTCTTGTGGCAAAGGAATTAAATATTAAGGTGACATATAAAATACTTATAAGTTCACATTATATTTCAAAACAGCATAGAAAGAAAGCAAATGATGGGCAAGTATGCTTAAGGCACATAAGACTAAAGCATGAGTAGGTTCGTTCTAACTGTGCATGGATCTATATTTGTGATTAAAGTCCATATTTATCTCAGCTTATTTTTACCTACTTAGCATTCTTTTTAAAAAAAGCATGATATTTTCAATTTCAAAATAGATTATTTTCCCTATGTGTAATAGCTGATAGCTATAGGACAGGTGTGTTTTGCAGTTCCAAGAGCATAGCTACCTCATCATAGGAAGGCTTTGTTGTTTCTTCTTAAAAGGCCAGGCTCTTCCAGGTTTTTAGCACTTTTTAGGATGATCAGAAAGTAATTGAGTAACCATCAAAATTGAGTAATTGTATTTGGACATGTGGCCAATGTTAATACAACCATTGGATATTCTCAACATGAGTTTAGCAAAAGGAACAAATTTATTCATTAGCATATTTGTGATTTTGAAAGAATAGTATATGACTGTAAATGAGTCTCAGACTTGATTTTTTTTTTTTTAGGTTGACCTGTGACATTTTTATACTGGTATTTAACAGTAGATGTGCCTGAACTGTTTAACCAAGTTACATATCAAGAAGGAAAAACTTAAACATTCTCCTTGGTTTTCTTTGTTGTTTGTTTTAAATAGATTTTATGTTAAAATAATACTTAAATCTTTGCTAATGAGATTATTAAATTCTATCAATTTTTTATTTCATAGCTATAGTGCAGATCACATCCCAAACTGCTGTGGTTTAGAGGAAGGATGAGCGTATCAAAAAATTTTTATCTCAGTTTTTTAAGTTTTTCTTTCTCTGCCTCTAAGAAAACCAAACTCGCTGTCATCGAGTTGATTGTGACTCCTAGTGACTCTGTAAGACAGAGTAGAATTGCCCCGGGGCTTTCCCAGAATGTCACTGTCCAGCAATAGGAAGCCTCAGCTTTCCTGCATGAAGAGTAGACAATATAGCCCCACATGCTATAATTGTGTTTCAGAAATATTTTCCAGAATATTATCAGCCAGATATCTAATAACAGAGTTCATCTATGTTGTTTCATTTACCATAATTAAGAGGGAAATGATAAATGGCTAGGAAAGTAAAACTTTTAAATCCATTTTTATTCCATGTTAGCTTTGTAATGCTCAATGTTTTATTTGCAGACCTGTTCTTTCTTCAATTCTAATGCTATGCCCCTGAAAGTCACAATGGTCAATAATGATCCTCTGGGGGAAGAAATTAATATTATGTTTAAGGTGAGCAAAATAAAATTAAGATGTTTTGTTTTGAAATTTTTGGTGAGGTGGGTTGTTGCTTTATTTAAAAAGTTGCCATTTCAACTTCTTTATATGTTTCATTAGTGATCTCTTCACCATGTGCACCCATCACCACTGTTCATTTCCAAATGTCTTCATTCTTTTTTTTTTTTAATCATTTTATTGGGGGCTCATAGAACTCATCACAATCCATACATACATCCATTGTGTCAAGCACATTTGTACATTTGTTGCCCTCATCATTCTCAAAACATTTGCTTTCTACTTGACCCCTTGGTATCAGTTCCTCATTTTTTCCCTCCCTCCCCTGTCTTCTTCATTCTTAATAGAAACTCCGCATCCCTTAAGCCAGTGGTTCTCAACCTGTGGGTCATGACCCCTTGGGGGTCGAACACCCATTCACAGGGGTCGCCCGATTCTTAACAGTAGCAAAATTACAGTTATGAAGTAGCAACGAAAATCATTTTATGGTGGGGGTCACCACAACATGAGGAACTGTATGAAAGGGCCGCAGCATTAGGAAGGTTGAGAACCACTGCCTTAAGCAGTACCTTCCCAGATTCAACTACTACCCATCCCTGTTAACCAGTAATAAATAGGCATTTGTTACTGAAACATTTGTATGAAATATTCTAGGTATTTTATACAAGTGCGCTCATACAATATTTGTCCTTTTATGTTTTATTTAGTCAGTATAATGTCGTCCTCAGGGCTTGGGGTGCCCATATGGGGTCTAGACCCTCAAGCTCTCTTCTTCCTTCTTGGTTTGCTTCAGACAATTTAGAAAAGGCAAGAAGGGGAAGGGACCATGTATTGCGTTCACCCATACATTTTTTACCATGTTCATTCTTTCTTGCTGTTGCAAGTACGTTTTATTTTTTCTTTCCTTTAGATCTGCTAGCAACAAAGGTTTTTTTTCTCATCTACAAATATATCAATTTCTCCTTATGTATCTGAGGAAAAGGCACCTAGATAAATTTTAAGTTCCAGGATTTCTCACATTTATAGGTTTCAGTTTTAAATAATAATTAAAACATACTGAGTATTCACTATGTGCTTTATATAGATGAATATTAATTCATTTACCCATTTGAAAACCCTATGAATTAGGTAGTTTTTTTCCATTTTAATAACTAGGAAGCAGTCATGAAGGGGTTAAGTAACTTCCTGGAATTCTGCATAAGACTCAAAAGGCAATTCTCTTCATCTTGTTCTTCACTCGTCTCACCGTTCAGTTTCTCCTGTACTCCCCCCCGCCCCCACAGTTTTTATAAGATGTAATCAATTATGTTTTTTTGGAAAAGTACACATTTCACTTCGGTTACCTTGATTTTAAGGTTGGTGAAGATCTGCGCCAAGATATGTTAGCTTTACAGATGATAAAGATTATGGATAAGATCTGGCTTAAAGAAGGACTGGATTTGAGGATGGTGATTTTCAAATGTCTCTCAACTGGCAGAGATCGGGGTAAGTCTGGTAGCTTGTTGGTTGTTTGGTGCTTGTACATTTATTTTCTGTAAATTTAACTTATTGGAGCCCTAGTGACGTAGTGGGTTATGGATTTGGCTGGTAAACGCAAGGCCAACAGTTGAAAGCCACCAGCTGCTCCTTGGCTAAAAGATGAAGCTTTCTACTCCTGTAAACATCAGAAACATTATTAGTTGCAATATCGGGAACCCAAAGGAGCAGTTCTACCCTGTCTCAGAGAACCGCTGTGAGTCACTCTACTCAGTGACAGTGTTCTTGTTGCTTTCTCTTTACGCTCAGAGGTTATCTGCCAAGGGATCCGAATGCATGTAGCATGCAATTATACTGTGATCTCAATTTTTAATTTCATATTACTTTATTGATTCAATGATTCATGATTAAATCTCTAAAAACCAACTCAATGTGTATCCCTAATGAATGTTTTGCAGGAACCAGGAGTATCTTTTAATTGACCCTACCGAGGAGGGCTTTGTGTTCTTTAGCTTTTGCATTTAAATATAAGCCCTCATTTCAGTTAAGTCAACTTTGACTATATTTCTGCAAAATAAAAGTTTGCAAAGGTTTTTTTTTTTCTTTAAGAACACTTTTATTCCTAACATATATGTAAACAGAGTAATAATAGTACTATCATTGTGGATATACTATAATGATTAAATGATGTAATGTAAAACAACCGAGTATCTGATACATAGAGCTCAATAAATGACAACTGTTACAATTATTCTTGCTCAGCAAATATTTATTGCCTATCATCAACAAAATGCTGAGAGTACTTAGTGCTTACCTTCTAAAAAGAATAATTAAAGACATACAAGTAATTAGAAAATGCTTTAATAAGCCAAAAGTTCTCCATTTAGAATTACAAAGGCAGTGATATGGAGTTTCAAAGGAGAGAAAGGTTACTGATGTTTGGATAAAATGAGAAATGTTTCACACATTTTATTTGTAGGTTCTAGGAAGCTACTTCAAAGATTATTTTATCTAATCATCCTTGTAATATTTGCCATTAAAGTTATGCGTAAGTGCCTAGAGTGAAGGCACTTCACTGCATTTCTAGGTAGCCCACTCTCTCCTGCAGAGATAGCTCTGACAGCTGCACAGTTCTCTCTTATTTCCATGTGAATGGAGGCTGGCTCCTAGTGTCTTCTACCACAGATTCCAGCCCTGAGTATCTTATCTCTTAAAGATGATCAATATTATGGCCTCAGAGTTTGAGTTCCTAATTCTTTATATCACCTGATTGTTCCCCTCGAAAGGATTCACACACAGTCTTTGCTCTTTAGGTGACCCTTGGATATTTTAGAATGTGAAAGAGTATGCAAACGAGCATACGTGTGGAACCGAACTCACGAAACCAGGAAGTCTTCACCATGTATCTTAGTTTTCTAGAGCTGCTGTAACGAGTGTCACACACTGGGTGGTTTATAAGAACAGACATTTCTTGACCCACTGTTCTGGAAATTAAAGATCCAAATCAGAGCAGTGTTCTTGTTGTTTTCTTATGAGGACTCAGAGAGAAACTCTTCCATGCTGCTCCCCTCCATCCCCCCCTTCTAGGGCTTCCAACCACCCAGGGTGTGCTTTGTCTTGCAACTGAGTTACCTTCATCGTCATTTGGCCATTCTTTATTTGTCTTTCTCTGAGTATCTTCTCTTTTATAAAGATACTGGTCATTAGGATTAAGACCCATCCTTCTCTACATGGGCCTCAGTGTAACTAATAATATCTTCGAAGACCCTATTTCCAAAGTCATATTCACAGATACGGAAGTTAGGACTTCACCAAATCTTTTGGAGCACTACAATTCAGCCTACTATGTTATATTAACTCCTGCTAAGTCATATCTTTGTTCTCCTGTACTTGTACATTTTGTATCCTATATGTAAGTTAAAAGAAAAGAAAACAAAACAAAAAAATACACACTGCCAACAAGTCAATGTTGACTCATAGTGACCTGAGAGGGTAGAAGTGTCCCTGTTGCTTTCCAAACTCTTTATAGGAGTAGAAATCCTAGTTGTTCGCCCTTAGAGGGGTTGGTGGTTTCAAACTGCGGACCTTGTGGATGGCAGCCCAACTCTTAACCACAATGCTACCAGGGCTCCTCATAACTCAGTAAAGGATCTTAACTAGCAACTTTCATGTTGTTTTGAGCCATTATTTTTCAGAGTGTCTTGAACTTTTAAAAAAAATCTTGAGTTTTGTTTTCTTTCATCAAACCTCTCTTTGTCTCATGATCAGAATTGAAAAATATATTTTGTAGTTTCTGCCAGGTCATTTGAAAAGACTTTCCCAAGAAAGGGCCAGAGAGACCAACCCATGGGCCTCTTTTTTAAGTTGATTGCTGAATCTTTGACACCACTTTTCTTCTTGTTTGTTTTGGCTATAAATCTTGTAAGATTGAAGTTGTTTGTATCAAGATTTTTCAACCAGAACCTACTATCTCAATTGGGTTAGTTTTCTATAACTACACTTTGTTAACTTAGTTGAACTTCCAATTTATCTTATGTTGTTTCTAATGGTTGAATGATCATTTTGTGTTAAATTGAAAGTAAATGTTAGTTCATTCCCATTCTTCCATTCCCAATCCTTGCATCCTATTCTAAATTGTAAACTTTGGTTTAGCCTTCTGTGAATATCTTTAGTATATTCTAGCATATACAACAACAGTCTTTAACACAAAAAGATAAAGTTCTGCATCTGAATTTTGCCTTTAAATAACATACTTTTTAGATTTATATGTGTAAGCACATAAAGCTATTTTATTGTATTCTATTGTATGGGTGTCTCATAATTTTGTTAGACTTATTTTGAAGGATTTCTAAGAAAACAAGTGGTAGAAAGGTGAGACTTTCTACTACAGTGAAGGTTTGCTGTCTCAAAAACCCACAGGGGGCAATTCTACTGTGTCTTATGGGGTCATTATAAATTAGAATCAACTCGATGGCAGAGATTGAGATGAGAAAACCAAAAATCTATCTAGGTATTTATCTTCCTGTTAGGAAGACAAACACATACTTTAGACTTGAACATCACAGGACAATCTTAACTTTGAAAGCACTAAATGTACTCTGGAACACTCTTATCTTGACTAAATATAAGATTAGACCAATAATTTTGTGCCGAAATTGGACAGCACGTATCTAATAAGTAATTTTTCCACACGAGTGTGCAGACTATAGAGTTTCAAATGGTCAAATTTAATCTTTTATATCTTGGGTACTTTTGAAAATAAAGATTTCATTACTCACTGTAATGAAATTTTATTGTCTAGCAGATGCTGCCAACATTGATCCTTGCTAGGTGGTATTTTTTGTAAGAAATTGCAAACTATAAATTTGAAGTGTTACGTACATTTTCACATTACTTAATATTTTCTTGTTAAAGGCCTGGTGGAGCTAGTTCCTTCTTCAGATACACTTAGGAAAATCCAAGTGGAATATGGTGTGACAGGATCCTTTAAAGATAAGCCACTTGCAGACTGGCTGAGGAAATATAATCCCTCTGAAGAAGAATATGAAAAGGTAATTAGCATGTCTCCTTATTTTAAATAACTTTGTTTAAAATGTATTACATAGATATTAAGTGCTTTCATTTTTTAGACTTATAGCCATGTAGTCTAGGTTAGAAAAATAGTATCTTTCTCTTAAGTGTAGAAAAGATTATAAAACAATGTATTTAATGGCAGGGATCTGAATGAAACATAGCTATTTTAAAATAGTTTTATTGGCATATAATTCAATGGTTTAATCATATTAAAAGGAGTTGTGCAACCAACACCAAAATCAATTTTAGAACATTGTTTTCTCTCTTATACTTATTATTGTTAGCTCCCCGTTTCCCCCAACTTCTCCCATATAATTAGGAAGATTTTTTGTTTGTTTGTTTAGTTGGGCTCTTTTTAAGTTATATTCTTAAATGAGATAAGGGAAATCTCTTGGAACATAAGCCCTCCAATGATGCTACCTTGGCCTAAGGAAGACTCAAGTACACTTTGAATGGTGCTGTAAGAAGATCCCAGTTTCAACATCATTTAATTGCCTTCTTGATATCAAATCGTTCCTATATCACCATTCTAGACACATACAAGTATCATTTGTTGACATAAGAGTATGAAGTAGAGAAATTTTGTTATTTGTGAACCTTTAAACTGTCTTTTCTGTTTCTTCATGGTTTGAGACAGAACATGGTTTGCAATGGAAACCAATCCTTGCTTCAAGTAATATTGGTTCTTTTGTGATTCTAGGTAAATTGCTTGACGTATAAATGAATCATATTGCGTGAGTTAAAATCTTGTAAATGCCACTTACCAATGTGTGGTCTTGGGCAAATAATTTAACTGCTCTAGTGCATGTTTTCTTCTTTAAAATGATGATAAGAATAGTACCTGCACTGCTGGTTTTATGTGGGATTTTTAAATTAATTAACATATA
>NW_022103958.1:34926360-34971435 GCF_000313985.2 Echinops telfairi
AAAAAAAAAAGAAAGGACAGGAGAAAATAAAAAGGAGAATAAATTTAAAATGTGTCAAAAAGGAAAAAAAAAAAATACTCATTACATGCATATCACTGTTTTCTTCTCTGTAAGCTACTATATTAGTAATTTTAGTCATTACCAGGATAGGCTTGACTTAAAAAATGAAATGTCTCTGTTTTGGAAGCTTACAGATTATACATAGGGGAAATCACTACATGGAACACAAAATGCATTAATTGTATTATTGGATATTTTAAGGTATAAGCTTTCTTTACACATGTCCTTTGGACAAGCCAAAAAAAGGGAAACCATTTTTTTTGCAGTTAATCTTTATCTCAGTGTTACCACTAGTCGTGAGTAACATAGCTTCAGAGGAACAAGCTTTAAGTGCATCATGTTTAAAAGCTGCTCAAAGGCAACACTAAGTACAGACTGGAAAGATCTCTGCCTATTAAAAGGCAAAAGCTCGCAAGAAGGGCATTAGCATCTTCAGAAGGGTGTTTTTGTTTTTGAGATATGAAAAGACTGGCTTCTATTACCAGACCAAATTTATCTGTCTATTGAGAGAGGAACTATAATAGTGTTTTGAAAGAGAGAAATTATTTTCATCTTCTTTATAAGCCTGTGTCCTTTAAAGGAAGGTTTTTTCCCCCAAAAAATAACTTGACATCTTTATTTCAGGCTTCTGAGAATTTTATTTATTCGTGTGCGGGGTGCTGTGTAGCCACCTATGTGTTAGGCATCTGTGATCGGCACAATGACAATATAATGCTTAAAAGCACAGGACATATGTTTCACATCGACTTCGGGAAATTCTTGGGCCATGCACAGATGTTTGGTAGCTTCAAAAGGTACTCGTGTTTTTTTATTATTGTTGCTTATGAAAACAAGTCTTTCCTGTTTCATAAATTACTATTCCCTTTTTTTCATGTGCTTTACCTTATGACTGGGGAGGAAAGGGGCCCTGAAAGATGGTGTTACCATGTAGAAGACTTGAGTGAGTGAGTGAGTGAGTGAGTGAGTGAACGAGAGTGAGGAATTTTGTTGACATGAATTAGGGATGTATTTTATTTTGTTTAGTTGTCCATATGTATTAGAAAATTTCCCAAATTATATAATGGTAATGAATACAAAGTTTTTCTCTTATATATTTGTAAATACTGTGTATAGATTGATAAATACCACCTTGGAGAAATTTTCACATATAACTTTAAATATACTGGTTTCTGGGAAATGTGTGTGTTTTCTTTTAGTTACACAAATTTAAAACTGCCTGAAGAATGATCAAGTTTGCTAGCCAGAAATTACTATGACTCAGATAACTTAGTTTAATAAGCAAGATATTAATAACAACTAAGTAGCAGTACTACCATTTCATGATGCTTTTGTAAATAATGTCTGTGCACTTTCTTGGTAAACAGGGATCGGGCCCCTTTCGTGCTGACATCAGATATGGCATACGTTATTAATGGGGGTGAAAAGCCCACCATTCGCTTCCAGTTGTTTGTGGACCTCTGCTGCCAGGCCTACAACTTGATAAGAAAGCAGACAAACCTCTTTCTTAACCTCCTTTCACTGGTAACTGTTCTTTGCAAGCATTCAATTAATCATACATTAATGTCTCATTGTTTAAGCATATTTTAAAGTATATTTTGCTATTTTAAAATAAAATTTCTTAAATTGATTGTAGTCACAAATGCCAGGTATGTTATTATTGGAATCTTTTAAAATTGATACTATGTGAAGGAATTCAGACCATGTACACGCTTTATGACTTCATTTATGTAAAGAACAAAAAGATCAGTCAGTAAAGTGGTTGCCTTGGAGTGGAGGTAGTAGTGACAAGTGAGCCTGAGTAGGACAATTGGGTTACTTATAAATGCCTTAATCCGAAAAGTCAAAATACTTCTTATACTTAAGATTTTTAAACTTTTCTTGATTTTTGTGTGTATCTATTTTTTAAAAAGAAAACTACGCTTCTTGTGACTGAAATTGACATGGGAGTAAGAACAAGTCTCGCCTTGTGACTTCCAACAAAGCACCTCCCTAGTGTGTTTTCTCCTGTGTAAGAAATTACGTAGTCTCCAAAACCCCAGCACATTTCTCAGACCGATTCTTTGCTTTGCTTTGTTTGACGACTTAACCAGCTTACGTGGAAAGGCGGTAAACAGATTTTTTTACCCTAATTTAATTCCCCAAACTTTGTTTTTTTTTTTCTTTTGTAGATGATTCCTTCTGGGTTACCAGAACTCACAAGTATTCAAGATTTGAAATATGTTAGAGATGCACTTCAACCCCAAACTACAGATGCAGAAGCTACCATTTTCTTTACGAGGTCAGTGATTGGAGAAGGCTCATAGATTTTGGCTTTGATTTGTTTTACCTTTGCTTAAACAGGTATTCCAGGCCAAAATTCTGTTGTGTAGAGAAAAGATCAGGATTCATACTTGTAAGAGCAATTAGTAAATAGGTTTTCAAAAGTATGTTTTCTGAAAAAAATATAAAGGATTTACCAAAGTACTTAAAAATAGCTTTATTTCTTTCAAAATATTTTGAGGTTTAGTTAATATATTATTTCAATTCAGAAAATCTATTTTTTTTTTAACTCTCCGTGAAGGATATTTTCTGGGGGGAAAAAAGAAAGATGTTTTCTGTAGTACAAAATGCCTCTCCAATATTTCTTTCTAAAAGAATACGTGAAAAAAAAAAAAAGAATACCTGTACTAATATATTTTTCAGGATTCTGCCTAACAATTTCTATCTGTATCTTACATGCTTAAAACAGCAAACTCAGGGACACTATTATTGTAAACTGTTTTTATAGACCATAGTACTTGGAATGCATATATCAATGACTGGCCATTGAATTTGTCTTTATTGTTTGTAAAGCAAGTCGAGGTTTGGTGACCAGATCACTGATCTGGTCACTGATTTCTCTGCTGCATCATCACAGTACCATAACAGGAGAGCCACATGTTCTTTTTTTCTCCAGTTTTTCTTTCCTTTTTTCTTTCACTGAAGAAGTACAAAACACCGCACTGAACTTCCCTAAACAATCATCCTGTTAACATTGTGCCAATCACCTTCTATCCCTAATGGCTCTTTAGTTAGTTTTGGACCCCACAGGGCTAATAAAAACCAAGCATCATTACAGTGGGAACAATAACGTAGAATGGAAAGTTTAGTAAACTAAAATTTTGTGGTCTGGTGAGGCATACTTTAATGGGTTTTGCCCTTCATTGGGAAAATGAAACCACTTAGTGTTTTTGAAGGAAATAAAAATTTTAAATCTCTTGTGCTATTCAAGGACATGAGCATGTGAACATGGTCATATACTTTTAACCAGTTTTCTGGTTGTTGTTTTTTTAGGCTAATTGAGTCCAGTTTGGGGAGCATCGCCACAAAGTTTAACTTCTTCATTCACAACCTTGCTCAGCTGCGTTTCTCTGGTCTTCCTTCAAATGATGAGCCCATCCTTTCCTTTTCACCCAAAACATACTCCTTCAGACAAGATGGTCGAATCAAGGAAGTCTGTGTATTCACATATCACAAGAAATACAACCCAGATAAGCATTACGTAAGTTTGGTTTGAGCTTGTAAACATCCACGTGCACTTGCTTGTCCTCCTTCAGCTTCCTGCACTGGCTTTGCCGAAGTTCCAAGTGTGTACTCTGTCCAGGCTTCGTTCTTCCACGCAGGCCCCGCCTTACCCCAGTGTCCTGTACATAGCCCAGTATTTTATTGATTCTTAATTCCTGGTAAATTTGAAATGAGCCATTTCAAAGACAAAACTACAAGCAGACTATTTTTTATTTTTCAGATTTTCTGATTGCCTTTTCTTTCTTTTTCAAATGTAAAATTTTCTCATTATATAAATTCAGTCAGTTCAGAAGTATATAAAGTAAAAGCCTAAGTTCCCAGTCTGCTCTCCAGAAATAAAGTGTCGTGTATAACATGACACACATACAAAGTTTGTTTGTTTGTTTGTTTTTCAATAAAAATAGAATCTCCAGTGTGCCTTTTCCCACTCCACTGCCCAGCACCGTCTTCTCTATTGCTGTTGTCTTCACCTGTGCTAATGTTTTTGGTTGGATGATACCTTCTAACACTGCCTTCTTTTTTTTATTACAAATGGATAGATTTGGAAAGTCATTTCACTACTTTATCTATACATTTACCTTTTTTATTATTAATGTATTTTAGTATCTTTTTTACACGTCGTTGAATATTTTATTTCTATTGAAAATTACTTTTCACTTGTTCATGTTGTGACCATGGTTATGTTAAATGTTGCTGCTGTTCTTATTTTCTGTTGATTGCAGAATCTTAAACATTTGTCCTATAGATGTTTTTGTCTAGTCTATCATTTGTCTTACAAATCTGTTGAATTTTTTTTTTTATTTTTATGTTATCACATCTAACTATTTTAAGCAGTATTTCTGGGGCTTGTATTATTCCTAGGTTTTACCCACACCACATAGTAAACATAACCTCCTTTGGGTTTTTTATGCTTTTACAGAATTGTTATAACCAAAAATGAAGTCTAAAGGGGTAAGATCAGGGCGGTAGGGAAATGGGGTAGAATAGGCAGGTGTACTGTCATGATGAGGGGGACACAGCATCATGGCAACTGTCCTGGCCTTTTTCTCACCAGTGCAGCTTTAAATTTTCTTAAAACTTCTTCATAAAACCCCTGTAATCATCTTGTGTCTTGAGGAAATCTGTCAATATCACCCCTTAGAAGTTCCCCCAAAATAGGCACAATGACCTTATAAGCTGACCTCTGCCTTGAATTTAGCTAGCCCAATAGATCCCCCTCAGAAGCTGTGGATTTGATTGGCTTTTGCTCTCTGACTTGGGTTATTAAATCAAAGACTCATCCTCAATTACGATTCCGTCCTGAAAATTGTCTTTATTAGTTTTGATCTTGCTTACAGGACTGATAGGTCAGCTCTTTGAGCTAGCTGATCTTTACACAGCACTGTTGGCACCCATATGTCAAAGGCTAGCTAAGGCCAAGATGGTCATTTGACATTGAAGATGCTGAACATTTTGAGGTTCCCAGCTTCAGTGGCTAGCACATCAGTAGTAATGCTACAGTCTTCTTCCTCCAGCTCTGAAGCTGAAGTCACAGTTCCATCATTCACCAAGGTCGATAGTCTTCCCCCTCTTGGCTCATCTTTGATATTTCCCCAACTGTCCTTAAAATGCTTGCTCTTTCTCAAAACTTGTTTTATGGTGGTGGTAGGGGGGTAGGGGCAGCATTCTCACTAACTGGTTTCAGAGCTTCAGTGACGTGAGAAGATATCCACTTGAATTTTGCTAAAAATTTGATATTAGTCCTGACCTCAAAATATTTTTTTCATGGCTCAAAAAGTGTTACCCTTTTCTTGAAGGTACCTAATGATGCTTAAACAAGTATATTACTGAGAGAACTCATCTACTATGGCCATCCACAGACATTTAAACACATTATGATTGAAATGAACTAGAACCTTAGCAATAAGCAATCCTTTTTCCACCTATCTTCATGATTAGGGATTTACCTTTGAGGATATTTAATTGTCTTAACACCATATTATCAAGTAGTTCATTCTTTCCACAATGGTTTGTAATGCTACCTTATAGATATTAAGTTTATAGAGATCCTCAATTTACTTCTGGTTTTCATACTCTATGTTATATAATTATAAAATTTAAATATCCAGTAAGAAATGCTCACTTTTCCTCCCGCCCCTGTAAACTTTGCTTTTTCTTCTCTATTACCCTATCAGATGAGATTACTAATGAACACTTTCAGTAGAAATACATTTCCAGATTTGGCAAGTATGTAAATTATTTAATCCTAGAAATACGATGACTTCAGTTTCATATTATACATTTTACTATGATGACAATCAATTTTAGAATGTCATTAGATATGCTATAAACATGACTTAGATTTGCTGTTTCCCACTCATAACATATATATTACCAAGGTAAAAGGGCTTAAACTATGCAAACAGTTAAGTTAAAATTTGTCTTTCTGCCAGGAAAGGAGGTTTATCATAAGCACAATGTGCGTCTGGGTGTGATTTCTTTTCAGATCTATGTCGTCCGAATTTTGAGGGAAGGGCAGCTTGAACCATCATTTGTCTTCCGAACTTTTGACGAGTTTCAAGAACTTCACAATAAACTCAGTATTATTTTTCCACTGTGGAAGTTACCAGGGTATGTTCCTATCCTTGTCTATTAATAATCCTTTTTTACAGGAAACACTTTTTTCAAAAAACATTGTGTTACCATTTAGTAAGTTACTGTGGCTAATCAATGACTTGTTTTCCTTTGTTTCATAAGAGCCTAATACACTACTAAAAATACACACACCAAAAGTTCTTGTTGGGTGAATAAATGATGAATATATTAAACTTAAAATTGGGGTTTTTCAGATTTTTTATTTTAATAAATTAAAATGTTTTGTCTCTACCACAGTAAGCATAACAAGATCATTTGGAATCTTGGTTTTCAGAAAGTCACATGCTAAATCACTGCAGAAATAATTTATTATGGGCCATACTGATCCTTACAAAAAATAATAAATTGAGGAAAGCTTATCATTGAGACTGTTAATTAGAATCTTAGTTCTTAGTTTTGTAGTTGATTTCCTTTGGAAAGCTTTAGTTTTAATGGAGTTTAATAACCTGTAGGTTTCCTGCCTCAAGTTGCTCATACTCTTCTCACACTAGATAGATTTCAAAAGTAAAGAGGAAATAAAGTCAGTATCAGAGTTTATTTCCCCGTACAGTCTCATTTTGCTACTGTGAGTTGAGATTATCATTTCAGCATATAACATAGGCCTTATGGCAGTATTTGTGAATTTTACTGGTATCTGTAATAGCAAATGAATGGCTGAGTGTAATTGTTTTTTCAAACATCAGATCTGGATAAAATATTTGTGGATAATTAAACTTGTACAAAAAATAAATGGAAAAGTAAGCAAGTAAATTATAAAATAATAGAATAAGCAAGTAATTATATAATAATACATAAATTGTATCATTTTTTAAAGTTCAAACTAAACTACTGTCATCGAGTCCATTCTGACTCATCGTGATCCAATAGGTCAGGGTAGAACTGTCACTTTGAGTTCCCTAGACTGTAACTTTTGATGGAAGTAGAAAGCCTTGTGGCTGGTTATTTTGAACTGCTGACTTTGGGATTAGGAGCCCAATGGGTAACCACTATGCCACCAGGACTCCTTTTGTAATATTAAGTATAGGAAATTAGCAACATATGCACCTTTGTACCAAAACTCATAAAAGGATAATGGGTAGGCCTAAAATCAGGCATGTACATATGTAAATATATTTATATGTAATGATAAATAGATCTATGTACTTATATCTATATGTTAAGAATTAAGGTAGCAGATAGACATTGGGCCTCAACTCAAGTACTCCCTTAACACAAGAACACTTTATTCTAATAATCCGGCATTCTGTGATGCTCACCTTCCCAACACTATCGCTGAAGACAAAATGGGTGCATAAGCAAATGTAAAGAAAGCTGATGGTGCCCAGCTATCAAAAGATATAGCGTCTGGGGTCTTAAAGGCTTGAAGATAAACAAGCACCATCTCCCCACTATCAAAAGATATAGTGTCTGGGGTCTTAAAGGCTTGAAGATAAACAAGCACCATCTAGCTGAGAGACAACAAAGCCCACATGGAAGAAGCACCCCAGCCTGTGTGATCATGAGGTGTCGATGGGATCAAGTATCAGGCATCTAAGACCCAGAACAAAATCATACCAATGTGAATGGGGTTGGGGGGTGGGGGAGGCGCAGGCAGAGTGGAGACCCAAAGCCCATCTGTAGACAATTGAACATCCCCTCACAGAAGGGTCATAAGGAAGAGATGAGCCAGTCAGGGTGCAGTATAGCACTGAGGAAACACAACTTTCCTCTAGTTTTTTAATGTTTCCTACCCCCCACTATCAATTCTACCTTGCAAATCGGACTAAACCAGAACATGTACACTGCTACAGATAAGAACCCGCAACACAAGGAATCCAGGATATATAAACCCCTTAGGACCAACAATGAGAATAGAGATACCAGGAGGATTAGGGTACGGTGGGGGGAGGAAGGGGAAATTGATCACAAGGTTCACCATATAACCCACTCTCAAGGGGACAAACAACAGAAAAGTGGGTGAAGGGTGACAGAGGATGGTGTAAGATATGAAAATAATCATATTTTATCAAGGGTTTGTGAGGAGTGGGGAAAATGAGCTGATACCAAGGGCTTAAGTAGAAAGAAAATGCTTTGAAAATGATGATGGCAACATGTTTACAAATGTGCTTGACACAATGGATGAATGTATGGATTTTAAATAAGAGATGTAAGAGCCCCCAATAAGAATATTTAATTAAAAAAGGATAATGGGTAGCTGAGCTATTCGTCTTCAGTACTTTAATTAACCTTTTCTTGAAGGATAATTAAAGCTTTGACTTTGTTGTCTTTATCATAATAAGCAAAAGTAGATAATAATTTGGAGTCAGTTTACAATTGGCAGATGCTCCATAAAGTACAAAAGTATTACATTGTTAATTAAGGCTTCAATGTGCATTCAAGTATTTCTAAAAATATATTTCTAAGTAAGTATTGTGTTTGACTCTACAAATATTACAGCTGAATTCACCTAAATCTCACTTGATAATTTGGTTTTCTTTCTCTTTTGTAGCTTTCCTAACAGGATGGTTCTAGGAAGAACACACATAAAAGACGTAGCAGCCAAGAGGAAGATTGAGTTAAACAGCTATTTGCAGAGTCTGATGAGTGCTTCAGCTGACGTCGCAGAGGTGACCCTCCTGAGGGACAAATGGCTGTGTTCTGCACCCTCTAGGCTGCATCGCATTCTAAACTGATTCTCTCTTGTTTCCCTTCATTCTTAGTGTGATCTTATCTGTACGTTTTTCCATCCATTACTTCGTGATGAGAAAGCCGAAGGAATAGCTAGGTCTGCAGGTGAGATTATCTTCCCTTTTGTACATAGTTCATTTGTTCCCTTTCCCCTGCAGGTCTATAGCTGTGGTAGGGTCACAGTGGAGTGACTGGCTGTGGTCACTGAGAAGGGATTCTCTCTAAGCCAATGCATTTCTATACAAGCATACTAGAACTAATATAAGTGTGATTATTAAAGAATTATGAATCAGAATCAATTATGAACCAGGTTCTTTTTTTTGTTGTTTTGTTTGCACATGAAGTTTGAACTATTACAAATAGGATTAAATAAAATGATAGAATTTGTATTTTCAGTTGCAGGTCCTTTCAGTCCTCCTCCAGGGCAAGTAGGAGGCGCAGTGAAACTATCTGTGTCTTACAGAAATGGCACTCTCTTCATCATGGTGATGCACATCAAAGATCTTGTGAGTGATTACCAGTAGTGATGGTTACAGAAGTAGCCTCTATCTCGGTAGGAAGTGTTACTATTCAGGGATTGCTTTTCTTTATAGGTTACTGAAGATGGGGCTGACCCAAATCCATATGTCAAAACATACCTACTTCCAGATACCCACAAAACATCCAAACGTAAAACTAAAATTTCACGAAAAACGAGGAATCCAACATTCAATGAAATGGTAAGTTAAAGTTAGTTCTAAAACGTTCTTACATCTATTGGGTTTTATTAAAATCATATAAAATAAAATTTTCTAGCTATCAGTTGTTGAATTATTTAATGTACTATAAAAACAATTCAATAGTTGTCTAATGGTATTTAACAAAATGATGCAGAAGAAAACCCTCAATCATAAACCTTTAGGTTTTAAAAAGATCTTAGAGATCATGATTAAATGATCCTTCTAGAACTTGAACTTATAACATTCTCAAACCATGGTTCCCTACTCTGTGCTTAAATGCTTCCAAGCCTTTGACTTTGTCCCAGTCACCTGCAATCTTTATTCCCTTTGATTGCACTCATGCGGCTGAGTTATGTTTCGGAGCTATTCTTTTCCATCTTCTACTTGGCAGCCCTTCAGTAATTAAAATTAAAATACCTGTTTCTGCTTTAAAAACATCCTCAGTACCTTTACCTTCACTTCATAAAATAAGGTTTCAAAATCATTCTTCATTCCTGGTCATTCTCATTCAAACATAGTTCAGTCTGTCAGGCCTTTTGCAGTTAAACTTAACTTACTGATTCAACGCTGATGCATAGTGACCCTTTAGGAAAGACTAACTCTTTATGGGCGTGGAAAGCCCTGTCTTTCTCCCTCGGAACGGTTGGTGGTTTTGAACTGCTGATCTTGTTAATCACACTTGAATGTGTGATTATGCCACCAGAGCCCCCCTTTTAAAGTAGATTGCTCAAAACTAAAAGCAGTAAGTAAAGCACCCATTCATCTATGTGAAAAAGAACTGTGCTTTTGCTGAGATGCTCCTGGTTAACATAAAGATGTATTAAAGCCTGCAAAGATTTTGTTCTGTTTTTTCCTCCCCCTTCACCTACTTAGTTAGAATAGCCCACATTATTGTGTATATTACATCCCCTCCACACAAAAATGTCTGGATAGAGATGGAAGCAAGTAATTTTAAATTTTCATCAAGGGTATAAATTTTAAAACCATAGCAGTTCCTTTAAACGTGTATGGAATGTTGATATTGCCTTTTTTAAAGTATTGGGTTTTTCAGATGGACTTTGGGATTCTACTTAAATCTTACCTCAATGCAAGAGCAGTTTGTTCTAATACTGTGACATTGTATGATACTCACCATCCTGACATGATTGCTGAAGACAAAATGGGTGCATAGAAGAGCAAATATTTTGAGAATGATGAGGGCAATGAATGTACAAATGTGCTTTACACAATTGATGTATGTGTATGGATTGTGATAAGAGTTGTATGAGCCCCTAATAAAACGATTAAAAAAAAAAAGGGTGCATAAGCAAATGTGGTGAGGAAAGCTGATGGTGCCTGGCTATTAAAAGATATATAGATAGTATATGGGGTCTTAAAGGCTTGTAGTTAAACAAGCGGCCATCTAACAGGGAAGCAACAAAGCTCACATGGAAGAAGCACACCAACCTGTGTGATCATGAGGTGTTGAAGGGAAGAGGTATCAGAAGTTCAAAAACAAGCAGCCAAATCAATGTCAAGGGGCATGAATATAATAGAGACCCAAAACCCACCTGTAAGAGAATTGGACAATCCCTCACAGAAGGACCACATGACAGGGATGATAAATCTGAGAGTGCTCTATCACACTGATAAACCACATAGCTATCCGCTAGTTCTTTAATAATATTTCTTCCCCTTGCTATTATGTTTTTTTATGTGTTCTACCTCATTCATCATGTTAGATTTGTGTTTGTTCATTTGTATATTTAAGATCTTTCAGTACATGAAATTCAAGATAGATAACCCTTCAGAAATAGTAACAGGAATAATGGTTCCCTGAAGGTACAGGAATGGGGGGACAGGGATGGGGGAGGGGGAATGGGGAGCTGATAACATTGATGACTGTATAACTCCACTCGATGGGATCAAACAACAGAACTGTATGTGAATGGATATATTGGATTGTGTAAGATATGGGAAAAAAATACTACTACTAATAATAATGGTTCCTAACTGATATCAAGGAGTTTAAGAAGAAAGGACATGTTTTGAAACTGATTGTGGTAGCAATTATACAATGCTGCTTGATGTGATTGAGCTGTGGAATGTTATATCTGTAAGAGCTCCCAATAAAATGATTAAAAAAAACAAACATACCCACAAAATGAAAAATTTTGTAAAGTATTGGCTTTTTTTTTTTTTAAGATCTAGTTATTCTGTGCTCTCGGTTTTGTAGTCACTGTAATCAAACTGGATTAGGTTAAAGAGTTCTTTCTCAGAATTTAAGGCGAGGCTTTCTCAAGGGAAAGACTATGATAAGAGTTTTGAAATAGTTTTTCCATATTCCAGATTTGCCGTTAACTGCATTTTTAGTTGATGAGTTTGAATTTGATAATCAGAAACCATCACTTCAAGGTACATAAAATCTAGCAGAAAAAGAAGACAAAGGGAATTTTCATCTCTCCTGTTTTATACTACAAGTTCAATAATGCTCTCCCCGCTTGCTTCCCACCAGTTCCAGCCAGCTCATCATCTTAGGTGTACTTCTTTGTAGCTCCTTTCTCATCACCACCATCTCAGAAAAAAATCAAGTGTGTGCTATGCCTGTGTCTGCCAGCCACCCAAAGGAAGAACAACACAGTGCAGGACTCCCATTTGTGATAAGAGACACAAATGGGCTTTTAAAGAAATGAGACAGAGTGTGTAATCAGTGTCACTGATCTGTGGTCACTTTTTGGCTAATATTCCCACTTCACTTAGAATATTGCAAAAGAAAAGTAAACTATTTTAATGTAACTAGTAACTTCCTGTTTCATTTCCCCTCTGCTCTAGCTTGTGTACAGTGGCTACAGCCAAGAGACCTTACAACAGAGAGAACTTCAGCTCAGTGTGCTCAGTGCAGAATCCCTGCGGGAGAACTTTTTCTTGGGTGGAATAACCCTGCCTCTGAAAGATTTCAACTTAAGTAAAGAGACGGTTAAGTGGTATCAACTGACTGCAGCGACCTATTTGTGAACTAGAAATTTCTGAGCTTTAGAAGCAAGACCGGTTATTATAAATGTGTGTGAACAGACATACCCAATTGTGGATGGTGTACAGTGTTTTTTATACTTGGACAGAAACTATACTTGCTCTGTTTCAGCAATTCTGTTGTATGAACCAAGAGTCACAAAATTAACTTGTATGAATTTGTGGAAGCTATTTCTGTTTTAAAGTCATTAAGAGAATGCTACAAACTCTAAATTTAGAATGAGTCTTGAAAACAATATTGAATTGGTGAAGTTTTAAATCCTTTTTTTGAGTGATAGCTTGGGTCTGGTCTGACAGCTTCACTTGAGCCACCTGTTCGACATCGTGTCTCAGACTGACCCAGTGTGTATTTCTTTCCCTCTTATGCACCTTACAGCCTTTACCACTGTGCACGCTCACCAACACCAAAGGAAGGGAAGGTGTGGGTGTTAGCATGTACTGCAGCTGCTATTCACAGAGCCGAAAAGCAAAGCACAAACCACACGTAGTTATGTTAAAAACTACTAAATAGTTAAAGAAGTAGAGGGGAGGAAAATAACGTTGCTCTTTGGTATTCATGACTTTAAAGCCTTTTTCAGAATAAGTGCCAATTATTGAAGTTGTAAATAATGGTGCCTTAACTTCATATGCTTCCTTGGCACTTCATTTCTGATGTTTTTTCCTGACTTCTGAGAAATTATTAATAAGTAGTTCCCCTCACTTTCAGTTTACTAGACAAAAGAAATGGTGTACACTTACTAATGTTTGTCCCACAGAAAGGCCAGGCTGTGCTATTGAGACTTAAGCAGTCAAGCCATTTCGTCTAAGTCTTTGTTACCACTAACTGAATATGAGATTGATTAATGTAGTTGTATGTTAAATTCCATCATTCCATTATAATTCTACACTTATTTCCAGCAGTTTGATTTGAAGTTTGGTTATTTCACCCCGTATACATATACTCACTCCTTCGTTGGGTACTCATCCATGTGTCCACCCATTCCTGTTTGCTGTAAGAACTCCATGAATCGGGCAGACTTTCCATAAGCAGCCCAGGAAAGAATACTTTGGTCCAGACTGAATTTAAATATAGACATTTGTAGAAAAGTTTGTCTTTTAAATGGGCTTAGTTAAGTTTGTAAACACTGTACATGAAATAATTATTTTCCTTAATATATCAGGATTCAGACTCATAATGCTTATGATTAAGGCTATTCTGTAGTAGCCAGTAAGAATAAGATTAGTTTTCAGTACTTATTCATTCCACTTCACAAATAATTGTGTTTAGTATAGATAAATACAGACATACAATATTTACTCCTGTGGCTAGGATAGAAAGTCAGACACATTGTAAATGGCACTAGAGATGGTCGCAATCTAATAGCTCTGAGATAACTGACAGATAAGTAATGAACGACACCAAGAGATGGGGGCAGCCTCAGATTCATTATCCAGTACAGACGTTTTATGAACTGTGCACATGTGGAATGTAAAGGAGGATGTGCGCACAGCAGAAGGAAAATGGTTAAAGATGTAACAGTAGAAGTTCAAACAAAAGAAACTTGAAATTTTGGGTGCCTAACACTAATGGTCCATTTATAGAAAAATTCATGTTATATCTTTTTTCCCTATTTAATAAGTTAATTTGTGTGTACATCAGAGAATTGCCATTCATTTGCTTTTTTCTACATGCCGTTAATATTTCTGTAAATGTATGTAAGTTTCTTTGCAAATGTAAAGACCTACTAGATATGATGCTTATTAATGCATTTGAACCGGGTTCCATTCCCTCTGTTGTCACTCAGCCATGGAAATAAAAGTGCTCTCGTGGTCTAAGGGTCATTGCTAACTGGACTCAGTGTGGACTGACTGCCTTTTGCAGTCTTACAGCAAGCAGTCTTTTACCTCAGATAATAGAACTAGAAAATGTAATGTCACTTTGTTATTAGAAGAATCAGGCATCTTATCTTGAACATGTATAGTATGATTAATTAATAATGTACAGTTAACCAGAGTTTAGAACAAGTGATATTTTCTCTCATTTTAATCCATTGTTGTGCCTCCATGAAAAAACAAGCGCACACACCCCATACATACTTACCTTACAAATACTTAGTAATCTAAGTTATTCTTTGTAAAATTCTCATCTTCAGCCCTTACCCAAAGAACATAGAAAGGACACAGGAGCCTCTTTACACTACTACCAATGGATTTAAAATCAGTAATATTTGTAAACTTTTTTAAAAGCTTGCATTAAAGTAAAAAAAGTTTAAGTAAACTGGCAGTGACACTAATTTTTACGTATGATCACTTTGTTTTATACTGTCTTTATTGGGTAAAAAGAATCATGCTATATGGAAGTCCTGCACCAGAAGAATCCTTCCTCTTGCCAGTTTTTGGGGATTTGAAGATAATGTTTTATTCCAAGATCCTATTATGTTCTCACTGAGGAACCCAATATAAGACTTGCACTGACTTTTTATTACTGTCTTTATATGAACCTGAATATGTAGGTATCTGAATGTTGAAGCATGTATGATCTTGGATAAAGTATTCTTTTTATCTTTTTTCAAATTAGAGTTGTATAAAAATTTCATTATCTTGCCTAAAATTGGTTGACTGTTCTTTTATAGAATTCAAGTATTGTGGTATTTAAAAAAAAAAAAGATACATTCAATTTTGATACTTATACTAAAGATTAAAAAAGGACTGAAGTCCTATTATCCTAATACATAGATTAATTTACATGCTGTTTGACTAGCAGTGCAAATATGAATGAATATAATTATTCTCATCTAAAAATACCAAATACTTTAGTTATATTATGGTAGTGAAAAAAGATGTATAATATTTTTATTAATATCTTGAATATATTCAGTGGATTGAATGTTGACTTCCATAGCTATACTTTGATTATATTAAACTATTTCTGAATTAAAGAACTCTATTGTCTATTTCCTCATCGACATACTAATATTTTGTTGCAGATTTGATAAGACCTCACTATTATTGTTCTTTGCATCCCACTCAGGAGGTTTATTACATTCAAACCTTGCATTTCAGAAATAACCTGTTATTTCCCCTGTGTCTGACTAGGGGGTCTGATTTCTCCGTGTAGTTTTTTAATAGGTATGAATTGCTACAACTTTTATCACCATTTCCTTAAACTAGAGAGAGTTGCCCTAATAGCAGAGCTTTGAATTCTGATATCATATCATCCTCCTGGAAAGATACTGGTGAGAAGCTGTAGTTTCTGATCCAAAATATCCAGAGACTATGAAAGCAATAACAGAAAGTTAGGTCCAAATCTTGGGGTGATGAACTCAGTTTTGGTCAGGGAAAAACTTTATAAAGTTCTTAAGCACACACAAAAGTAGACAATACTATAATGAACTCTGTGTGTATCACACTGCTTTAAAGTGTAGCCCATTATGCCACTTGAGCTCTTTAAACATAGAAACAATGACTAATTTAGGGTTTATTATTTTACAGTAAATCTCAAGCATTTAATCTATAAACATCTTGGTATGCATCGTAAAAATAGAAACTTAAAAAAAAAACACTTTAAAAAGATCACCTTAGTACCATTATTACACCCACACTTATATTTAAAATATTAATTCCTTACTCCTGCCAAATAGCCAGTCAGTGTTCACATATCCCTCATTACTGATCGATAATGCTGGAAGAGAATTCTAAACTGGCAGTTTCCTCCAACACATTGAAGATACTGTACCAATGCCTCCTGGTTTCTGTTATCAGTCTTGAGAAGTAAGTAGTCCAATTGCTTTTTTTAAAGTAAAAATTTCCCTAGCTTTTAATAATAATTTTTGCTAGTTTCCTTAAGATGCGCCTAGGCATAGATGGGATTCTTAGATCTGTGGATCAGTCACCTTATTTTGCTCTGAATATTTAGCAGCCATCATTTTTTCCAACATTGCACGTGCCGCATTCTCCTTATGCTTCCCTTTGGAACTCGGATCGAGTGGGCAGTGGACCTTCCTACTCTCTCTCATGTCTTTGGACTTGACTTCTCTCATTTCCTTTTTGGAGGGTAAAGGTGGTAATCTTTGCTACCGGCTCAATTTATTCTGATGTATCTTTCAATTCATCATGTCTCTTCAACCGCTTTAGCTATCCAGTGGGTTTTTCACTTTAATTGTTGTATTTTTCACATCTTGAACAACTATTTAGCTCTTTTGTTTGAATCTCGATCCAGAAAAGACCACACACAATGGTGTCAAGACCATTTAATGAGCTGAAGTGTGGTCTTTGTAACAAATGGTGCTGGGACAAGTGGATAGCCACATGCAAGTGAATGAATGCAGTTGGACTCTTATTCCATATGCAGAAATATTCAAAATGGAACAAAGATGAACATTAAAATTTTTGTGGTTTTTTGCTTTGTATGTGTGTCTTCATAAACAATAAAGTCACTAAGTCATTGGACATTCCTAACTTTCTGAGAAGCACTATACCTTTCTCGTAGTGGTTGAACGGTTGTCGTCTCACCAGCAGTGTATGAGGGTCCAGTCGCTACAGCCTGGCCAAACATCTGTTGTTAGCTGCTTCTATGAACTTTTGTGTCAATACTGAAGTGAGGTTGTGTCTTACTGTTTTCATTAGAATCACAGCATTTCTTCCTAAGTTTGTTGGCTACCTGAATTGTCTTTCATAAAGTGTCTATGTCCTCTGCCCATTAAATGGATACCAGTACCAGGCTGTTTTGACTCCCATGATGTTTCATTCTTCTTTAGCAGTACTTTCTTTATCTGGAATCCTTTCCATATAAAGCTGGTGATTAATTTTTCCATCTCAACTGGGTCATACGGTATTTCTATTCCAGTCGATAAGTGCCATCCCACTTTCCATAGTGGTTGTACAGTGTGCGAGGGTTCCGATCTCTCTGCACCCTTGCCAGCATTCTTGTTTGTTTGTTTTTGCTATCAATGCCACTGTAACTAGTGATTGTATTTACCCGTTTGTTTGTTGACTGCCTGATTGTCTTTGGTGAACTGTCCATGTCCTCTGTTTTTAAATCGAATTATTTAATCGTTTTCTTATTGAGGGTTGCAGTTTTCCATAAATCTTAGAGATCGGTCTCTTGTCTGAGATTTCATTGCCAAGCACATGTCCAATTTTTAGTATGCCCCAGTCCTCTGCTTTGTCTTTTATGGTGTGTGTCTTTCCTTCTGTTGAGTGGTATGTTTCTGTCATGGATTATGGCCCCTAAGTGTGTTCTTGTTTTCTCATCGATGACCTTTATAGTTCCTGGATTCACATTTTGGTCTTTAATCTATCTTGAGTTCACTTTTATACAAGGAGGTTACCCCCCACCCACCCCAAAAAATGGACAAGCGCCGCACAATGGAGCTTTCATAGTACAACTTCTTCACACTAGGCAAGCATCGAGCAACTCGCTCTGAGTTAGTGCACCCAGTAGCATCACTTGGGAAGGTTCTCTCTGGTCACAGTGCATTTTTTCATAAAAGCAGTTTTCACTTGAACCTTTTTTTTGTGCTGGCCAATTTAAGAGAACAGCGTGTGGCTGTGAAATTTTGTTTCCTGAAAAAATGCCACAGAAACTGTTATGATGTTGAATACAAATTACAAAAACTGCTATGGGAAAAAAAACTCAAGTGTATGAGTGGTTTTCTTGTTCCAAAGAATATGAAGTGTTGATTGATGACAAACCTTGTTTTGGATGTCTGTCAACTAGGACGGACGAAAATGTTGACAAAACTCGTGCACTTGTGCTGGAAGACTGATGACGGACTGTTGAAGAAATGGTTATCTGGACCATCCTAGGACGTGGTTCAGCACATTTTAATGGAAGATTTGGGAACGAGAAGGGTTTCTGCAAAATGTGTGCCTTGAGTTCTGACTGACCAGGGAAAAGACCGTCGAGTGGAAACGTGCTTCAGAAGAACAGCTCCAAAGCAGCCCAGGGTTTCCCAGGTCATAGTGGTGATGAGACATGGTTCTACTCTTACAATCCCGAAAGCAAGCAGCAACCACGCCAGTGGAAGACGCCGTTGTCACCTCGCCCAGGAAAGCTTGTCAAGTGGAATCAAGACGATGCTCATTTGTTTGTTTTTTTTGATGCCAAGGGGATAGTGCATTTGGAGTTTGTTCCACCAGGTCAGATTGTTACGGTTTATACTTCCTGTATAAGCTGAGTTTTTCAGCACATTTTTCCTGCAGTTTTTGTGGTAAAATTGGGTGCCTCGGCTGTTATTCAAGTTGGCTTATACTCGAGTATATACGGTAATCAAGCTTTCTAGTTGAGGTTCTGAAAAGATTACGTAACAGTGTGCGACAAAAAAGACCTGATTTGTGGCAGATGGGGACTGGTTTCACCACCGTGACAACGCACCTGTTGACACAGCCATCTCTGCACTCATTTGGGGCAAAACCCAGCATGCCTCTCTTGCCCCATGCACCTTATTCACCTGACCATGCCATGCGGCGGCTTTTTTCCATGAATGAAGAGGGACATGAAAAGACAGCAATTTGGTGACATAGAAGGGGTGAAGAAAAAAAAGGGAGGTGCTGTCAGCCATCCAAACAGATGAGTTTGAAATGTTTCCAAGAATGGTATCAGATTTGACAAATGTATTATGTGTAATGGAGAGTACTGTGAAGCTGATAAGGTTGTTTTGGGGGGAAAAATGTAAATACATAGCTTTGAAACGGAATTACAGGTTTTGGGGGAGGTACCCTCTTGAATATAGGGTGAGATGTGGGTTCTGTTCCATTCTGTAACTGGGAATCCCATTTTGCCAGCACTATTTATTAAAAAGATTATCTTCCATACTTAATGTATTTCAGCCTTTTGCCAAAGATCAATTGTGTATGTGAGGATTTCCTTCTGGTTCTCAATACTGCTCCATGGTCTGTGTGACTGTTGTTATACCAGGACCAGGCTGCTTGGGCTACTGTAGTGTTTTCATGGAGAAATGTGAGGCTTCTTATTCTTTAGTAGTACTTTGCTTATCCAGGGTCCCTTTCCTTTCCATATAATTAGCTGATAATTAGCCTTTCCATCTCTAAAGAATGGTGTTGGAATCTGGATCACAGTTCAAACCACTCAACCCTCAGCCCTATATTTTGTCCACCCACCCACTGATCTCTGCTTCTCTTCTCCCTCTTGAGGACCTTGTTCCAATTACAAGCAAGCCGACATCTGTCAAACTGCCTGTCCATTTCTCTATCTTCTTTACCCTTGCCCTCCCGCCCATGCAAATCTCTGTCTTGGTTTTTATCCTTATAGTAGTAGTCTCATACTGTATTTGCCCTTTTGTGACTGGTTAACTTTACTCAACATAATGTTCTCCAGGCCCATCCATGCCGTGAGGTGCTTCATGATTTCATTTTGTTTGTTTTTTAGAAGTGCATAGTATTCATTGGGTGTATATACCAAAGGTCTTTTATCCATTCTTCTGATGGGCGTTTGGACTGTTTCCAACTTCTGGCTATTGTAAACAGTGTGGCAATGAACATGGGAGTGTGTGTATCTGTTTGTGTAATGTCCTTTATTTCTTGAGGGTATTTGCCTAGCAGAAGTATTGCTGGATGGTGTGTGGTTTCTATTCTCATATTGCCTTCCACAATCGTTGTTCATTGCAATTTTCTTTTATTCTTTAATTTTTTCATAGTAGTTTTCTTATGGGCAGAAATCTGAATCTCTTACAGTCAACTAGTGAGTGCTTCCAGCACTGAATTCGTTTTGGGGAATATTTTAATTGGCATTCTCAATTCCTAGAGCCTAGTTTTTCACCGATGCCTTCAGTCGGTTTGGATTTCTGCCTCAGACACCACTAGTTCTTAATCATATGCTGCCTTATTGAACAGTGACTGATTATTTTTGGTATGGTGACTGTGTATTCCTTACATCATTTTTAATGTTTCTTACATTCATTATTATATCCTTAGAATCCTAAAGTATTTCAGCTTAAGAGTTGAATTTTTGTTGAGTTCTTTCAGCTTGAGAAATGTTGAGCATGTTCATCACTCTTGGATTTCTTACTCCCGGCTTTGCACATTTCATTATAATTCTTCACTTTATCTTCTCGAACTACCTTTTGCCTTTTGCGCATCTGTTTAATTTCTCCTATTCACTTCATCTACTCTACATTCAAGGCAAGCTTGAGACAGACTTCTGGCATCCACTAGGTTGTTTTCTTTCCTGTCTTTCCTCTGACTTTTACTTGCTTTATGTACAATGTTCTTAATGTCATTCTACAGCTCATCTGATGTGCTTTTGCAGGGACTGGTCCTTCCTGATCACATGTATAAAGTACAAGAGACAAAATCTTGCCATCCTTGCTTCTAAGGAGCATTTTGGTTATACTTCTTCCAAGACAGATCTATTTGTTGGCAGTGCAAGGCACTTTCAATTTTCTTAGCCAACACCATAGTTCAAAAGCATCAATTTTTCTTCAGTCTTTCTTATCCTAAGGTCCCAACTTTCACATGCATATGAGATGATTAGAAATACCATGGCTTGGGTTAGGCCCACCTTGGTCCTAAAGGTAACATCCTTGCTTTTCAGCACTTTAAAGAGGGCTTGTGCAGCAGATTTACCAATTGCAATTGTCATTTGAGCTCTTGACTGCTGTTTCGCTGAGTATTGGTGTGTATCCAAGCAAGAGGAATTCTTTAACAAGTTCAATCTTTTCTCCATTTATCATGATGTTACCGACTAGTCCTGTTGTGAGGATTTGTGTTTCCTTTACATTGAGTCGTAATCAATACTCAAGGCTGCAACCTTGTATCTTCATCAGCAAGGACTTCAAGTTCTCCTCACAAGCAAATTGTGTTATCTGCATATCTCAGGTTGTTAGTAAGTCTTCCTCTAATCCCAATACTACATTTTTTATATTATCCAGCAACTCTGATTATTTGCTCAGGCCTCACATAATACAGACACCCCTTTGCTGATTTTAAACCATCCAGCATACACTTGTTCTGTTCACATTACTGCCTCTTGATCCATTCAACTCCACATAGTTGAATGCCTAAACATCTTTCTTGTATTCTCTTTCATCCAAGATCCATCTGATGTCAGCAGCGATGTTCCTTGTCCCATGTCAGCTTCTGAATCTGGCCTAAGCCTCTGGCAGCTCCCTGTCAATGTACTGCTGCAGCTATTGTTAGATGATCTTCAACAACATGCATGTGATAGCAATGATACTGTTCTATAATTCTAGCACTGGGGGGTGGTACCTTTCTTTGGAATGGGTACAAGGTCATAATTTGTCTCTTGCAGACTTGTCATTTTGGCTGCTGATATTGAGTTTGTTTATTGTATTTTCCACTGATGTCATTTTGGCCCTGTGAGGTGCTCACCTCGAGCTTCTCACCAAAGGTAGGGAGTTCACGTCAACTTTGAGACAAGGCGAAGCTGTTTGCTCCCATAAAGGCTTACAGTCTTGGCAGTTCTACATAGTGACTACATCAAAATCAACTCAGAGACAGCAGGTTCTTGTGCGTGTTATTTAACTTCATATGGCTTGGTCTACATTTACAGTTTTTATTTATGTTGTTGAAAAAGGTATTTGCAATGAAGAAGTCATTAGTCTTGCAAAATTCTATCATGGGATCTCCAGTTTTGCTATCACTAAGGTCATATTTTTAAACTACTGACCTTTGTTCCCTACTTTTGCATTCTAATCAGTAGTAATTATCAATGCATCATGATTGCATGTTTGATGAATTTCAGACTAAAGTTGGTCAAATTCAATTTTTTTCATATTTGCATTTTTTTTCTTTTTAAAAATCATTTTATTGGTGCCTTGTACAACTCTTACCACAATCCATCCATCCATTGTGTCAAGCACATTTGTATATTTGTTGCCATCATCATAATCAAAACATTTGCTTTCTACTTGAGCCATTGGTATCAGCTCATTTCCCCCCCTCCCTCCCCGCCCCTGGTCCCTCACAAATCCTTGATAATTTATAAATTATTTTGTCATGTCTTAAGCTGTCCGACGTTTCCCCTCACCCACTTTTCTGTTGTCCGTCCCCCAGGGAGTGGTTTATATGTAGCTCCTTGTGATCAGTTCCCCTGTTCTACCCCACCTTCACCTTCCCCTCCTGGTATCGCCACTCTCATTATTGGTCCTGAGGTGTTTATCTGTTCTGGATTCCCTGTGTTTCCAGTTCTTATCTGTCCCAGTGTACATGCTCTGGTCTAGCTGGATTTCTAAGGTAGAATTGGGATCATGATAGTGGTGGGGAGGAAGCATTAAAGAACTAGAGGAAAGTTGTATGTTTCATCGTTGCTATACTGCCCCTTGACTGGCTCCGTATTTGCCCGTAATGGTGGTGTGCACGTCTGAATAATAGTCGTATTATGTAGTTCTCCTTCCCAACAATATGGATATCAGTCTTTCGCTGATATTAGTTACATTAGTCACTCTGTAGGATTTCCAAGACTCTAAATCTGTATGAGAATAGGCAGCCTCATCTTTTTCCACAGTAGCTTTTGTTGCATTTGAACTATCAACCTTTGATGAGCAGCTCAAGGTGAGCACCTCATAGGGCCAAACTGACATCAGTGGAAAATAACAATAAATGAACTCAAGATTACAGTATTGTACTTCAAGATAAATCTTGAAGTGTTATTTTGATGATGAATGCTATGCTGATTTCAATGTCTCATTTCCAGTGTAGTAAACCGTATGATTATCGGATTCAGAATAGCCAATACCAGTATATTTCAACTCACTAATGCCTAGGATATTTGATTTTTTTATTCCTTTCAACTAATATACAACAGACAAAAGGAGCCCTATGCACTGTAGAAGTAGTTGCTTTGGTTGCTGCATAGCCCCCATGATGCACTGTGCATTCGAATGTTGTGATCGATAAGATTTTCTGAACAGATGTGTAGGCCTTTCCTTTTAGCCTGTTCATCATAGCAACATAAAAACCTCCACCGAGGACTGGAGGTTGTGCATGAGATGCCGTGGTTGGGTCTCTAGCATGACAGGTGAGAAGTCTACCACTGAATTGCCCAAATGGCTAAATGTCTTAAAGACAAATGAGATACACAGGAAACATGGATGGCCTAAGCCTACAGAGTATTGGACTTAACTGAAGGAGTGAGCCCTGGTGCTGTAGTGGGTTATGAGCTGCTAATCACAAGGTCTGCAGTTCAAATCCACCAGCTGCTCTGTGAGAGAAAGATAAGACTTTGTTCCTGTAAAGATTTACAGCCTTAGGGGGGAGGGGGTCAGGGAAAGAAGGGAGAAAATGAGCTGATACCAAGGGCTCAAGTAGAAAGCAAATGTTTTGAGAATGTTGATGGCAACAAATGTGTTTGACACGATGGATGTATGGATTGTGATAAGAGTTGTACGAGCCCCCAATAAAATGATTTTTAAAAAGATTTACAGCCTCAGAAATCCACAGCAGTTCTACTCTGTCTTTGGGTCACTGTGAGTCAGAATTGATTAAATAGCAGTGAGTTTGGCTTTTCTTTCTTTCTTTTTGAGTACGTAACAAAGGCTGACCCTTATGGCTAATGATAAGAACATATCTTTACTAGAAGTAAAAAAGGTTGTCAAATAGTGTGTTAGTACACGTAGACTAGAGAAACAAATTCATAAACATGCATATAAGAAAGAGGTTTATATACAAGAGCAATTGAATATTAAGAAAACAGCACAGTCCAGATTAAGTCCATAAATGCGATATTAGCCCATATGCCTGATACCAATCTATAAAGTCCTCTTCAGACTCATGAAACACATGCAATGACGCCGAATACAGGAAGATCACAGGCCAGTGGGTGGGAAGTCTTGTGAATCCAGTGACGGTGTAAGCCTCTCTGCTGGCAGGGGTCTCCATGTGGCTTCTCCAGCTCCCAGAGCTGCATCAGGATAAGTTCATGTGGCTTCTCCTCAGGGAGTCCCTCAGGAAGTGAGCCGAGAAAGAGTGTCTCTCACCTCCAAGGAGGAAAATCAGGAGTTCCCAGAATCCTCAGGTGAAGGCCATGCCCACACAGAGGCCTCATTGGCTATATTCTGATTGACAGGCTAGACTCCACCCCTACACTCTTAATCCTTAAATTGACACCAGATTATGTAACTACCACAAATAGTTTACCCATTTGGATTGAAATTCCTAATGCTTTTGAAAGAGTTATTAATCAGAATTATATTTTGAAAGCGTTGGGGTGAGTGTTGTACTTAATACTTAGAGTTTCTTTCAAAGTCTCACGTTACTTTGAACTTGTCAACCAGGCTTTAATGATTTCACTGGCTTCCTTCAACCAAAGGACTGCCACTTGACTGATAAGTTGCGTCATTTGCAAATTCTTTCAACAAGTACTGGACGAGTCTCAAAAAAGTTCTCACTAGTGGTTTCATTTTTCCAGGAGGTTCAAGCAACTCAATTTTTATCCTCTGATCCTTCCTTCCTTTCAGCCCTAGGCCTCTGAAATCTTGTTCCCAGAGCTCTTCCCTGCTCAGCAGCTCTCACTGAGCCTGGGCTTGAGGCTCCAAGAGAAGCCCAATGCCCCACATCCCTGTGCAGGAAAAGGGCCCATAAGGGCCTGCCGCAAATCCTCAGGAGTCACCAAGAGATTGGTCACTGTTAGCTGACAGAGCAAAATGATGCCCGGTCATATACCATCCTCATGACTGTTAAACGTTTGAGCCTATAGCTTCAGCCATGATGGCAACCCATTTTGGTAAGGGTCAGCCCCAAAAGAGGCTGACCCTCTGCTTTACCAACCATGATGCCCTTCGCCAGGGACTGGTACCTCCTAATGACATGTCCAAAGGACATAGGATGAAGTCACCATCTGTGTTAGGGTTGTCTAGAGAAACAAAACCAGAATGCTAATAATTTTATATATACTTATACAGATAGATAAATAAGAAATAAGCAGTTAATTAAATTATAAAGCAGTACAAATGGGAGCCATTTGCAACTCACTCCCGTGAGACAGTTGTGAGACACTGGCAGTCCTTCAAGTTTTGAGGGCTGCCAGGTAGTCCTCTGTAGAGCAATTCAGGCTATCCGGGCACAGACAGCAAACAGCATGGCAGGTCACCAATAGTCAGCTAGATGACAGGGTCCGATAGTCGCCCAGGTCAAGAGATGTATATTCCAGTAGTGTGGCAAAGCAGGTCTTAAAGGAAACACAAATTACAGCCACACAGTCCACGGGTAAGGTGTCCCACAGCTAGTGTAGTTTGCAAATTGAGGCACAGAACAAGCAAGGCAGCCGCACACTGGTCTGATGATCAAAGAGCAAGAGACAAGAAAGACGAGGCTCGCAGAGCCATTTATCTCTCCACCCTTCAATTAATCCCAGGTTGGCACAATAAACTAACTACCTCACCATCCTTGTTTCTAAGAAGCATTCTGGCTACACTTCCAACTCCATATTCTTCACCCATATCCTAATTCATAAACCAATTATTCTTCAGCTTTCATTTTTCATAGCCCAGCTTTATTTGCATGAGTATAAAACAGTTGACTACACTATGGCTTGGGTTATGCACGCCTAAGTTCTCAAAGTGACAGCTTGGTTTTTAACACTTTTTAAAAGTGCAGCAGATTTGTGCAGCAGATTTGCCCAATGCAATTTGTCTTTTGATTTCTTGACTGCCATTCGCATAGGCCTTGCTTGTGGATGCAATTAAAATGAAATCCTTGGCAACTTTGATCTTTTTTATCAGATCATTGGTAAAGTTGTGAGGATGTTTGTTTTCTTGTGCGAGGATGTAATCCTTACTGAATGAAGGCTTTAGTCTGATTTTCACCAATCAGGCTTCAAGCCCTCTTTACTGTCAGCAAGCAAGGTTGTGCCACCTGTAGATCGAGGTTGTTAATGAGTCTTCCTCCAACCCTGGTGTGGCCGGCTCCTTCCTAGAGTTCAAGATTTCTGATTATTTGCTCAGCGTAGAGATTGAATAAGCATAGTGAAAGGATACAACCCTGAGGCACAAGCTTCCTGATTTGAAGCTCACAGAACTAGTTCTGTTCAGATAACTGCCTATTGATCTACATGCAGGTTCTGAATGAAGACACTGAAGTGTTCTGAAATGGCCTTTCTTCTCTCTGTTTTCCCTAGTTGGTCAAATGCCTTTGTAGAGTCAATAAAACACACGCAAATATATTTTGGTTATTCTCAGCTTTCAGCCAAGATCTACCTATCTGACAGCAGCAATGATATCTCACTCATTCCGTGTCCTCTTCTGAATCTGGCTTGAATTTCCGGCAGTTCCTGGTTGGTGTACTGCTGCAGTGATTTTTTAATGGTCTTGAGCAAAATTTGACTTGTCTGTGATATTGTTCACTAAATTCTACAATTGAATGGGCATGAATATGGGTTTCTTCCAGTCAGTCGGCCCGATAGCTGTCTTCCAAATTTCTCGACACAGATGAGTATTTCCAGTGTAGCAACATCTCACTTGGTACTCTGTCAATTCCTAAAGCCTTGGCGGTTCAAATCCACTTGCCGCTGGTAAAATTTCTAAGAGTAGGTATAGATTGGATGGGCATGACTTTGGTTCCTTCGGGTTTTGAAGCCCCTTCTGCCATGGAGGAGCAGAAGCTTGATGCCCCAATGGTTATGCGTTGGGCTGCTAACTACAAGGTCAGCAGTTCGAAACCATTAGTTGGTTTGCGCTAGAAAGACAAAGCTTACTACTCGGGTAAAGTGTTAGTATCTGAAACGCACAGGGGTAGTTTGACCCTGTCGTACAGGCTCGCTATGAATCGTCAGTGAAGTGGTTTGTGTTTGGACACGGGACGCAGGTTAGCACTGAGAAGGGCTGGGAGCAAAGCCACCATCCCCTCAGCTCTAGCTAGCTCGGGACTTGAACGTTCAATAAACCTACCAGAGAGAACCTTCTGAAAGCGGACAGCATCTCCCAGGGAACTTTGGAAGGTGAAGCAGCGTCCGCTTTAGACCTTAAGCCGCAACAAAAACTGGTGCATGCTGGGATGTGTAGTTCCTCTTGGTCGCGGCTGCTTCCTCAAGGTTGAAATGCATTTCGGGATATGTAGTTGTGCGGGCTCCGGAGCTTACGCAGCGTAGCCCCGCCTCCGGGCGAGCACGCGGGAACGTGTGCAGTCACTTCCTGCGAGCCGGGTGGCTTCCTGCGGCGTTTCCGCCCTCGCTCTCTTTTTCGCCGCTTGCCTGCCGCCATCATGGGTCGCATGCATGCTCCCGGGTGAGCGCTGGGCGCCGGGCGGGATGGCGGCGCGGGGCTGGGGAGCGGGGACAGGCGAGCGTGCAGGCGCCGGGCCGAGGGGGTGATAGGCGGGGCTGCTCCGGCCCGCGCCGCCCCCTCACCCCGCAACCGCTTCTCTCCCCAGGAAGGGCCTGTCCCAGTCGGCTCTGCCCTACCGTCGCAGCGTCCCCACCGTAAGCGGCGGGCGGGGGCCGGGGGGAAACCGGGAGGGCAGCCCTGCGGGCCTAGGGAAGCGGGGTGGGTCCCCCACCCCTCGTGCGTCGGGACCTGGGGGCCGAGGCGGGGCCCCTCCCGGGTTCCCGGGCCTCAGGCCTCTTTCTGCTCCACGCACAGTGGCTGAAGTTGACGTCCGACGACGTGAAGGAGCAGATCTATAAACTGGCCAAGAAGGGCCTGACTCCTTCCCAGATCGGTGAGTGGCTTGGGCCAACGGAGCCTCCAGGTGTGCCCACGTGTGGCGTCCGGGAGAGGACCGGCCGTGGGAGAGCCTCTTCAGTGCCCTGCGGGCCTTCGCCCGACCCCGTCTGTACTGCGGAGGACAGTTTTAGAAGTGTCTGGTACAAGGTTTTAGACTTGACCATGGAGTACTTCCGGAAGAGGCACACAGAGCAGGACTCTCCTTGGTAACGCTTGGCTGGCGCGTGTTGCAGCCGCCCACAGTGGGATGGTCTCCTAAATTCACAGCTGTACCAGAAGGGCTTTCCTTGGAAATGGCTAGACCTTCCTTGGGTGTCTGGTTTGTATGAACTTCCATGTTGGTGTCTGTGACGTATGAGAGTAAATCCCGTTGTACCGGTGGGAGACTTGGTGTTTACAGGTGTGGGGAGTTGTAACACAAGATTCCTCCTCAGGTGTGATCCTAAGAGATTCACATGGCGTCGCACAAGTGCGATTTGTGACAGGCAATAAAATCCTGAGGATCCTGAAGTCCAAAGGACTTGCGCCCGATCTGCCTGAGGATCTCTACCATTTGATTAAGAAGGCTGTCGCCGTTCGCAAGCATCTGGAGAGGAACAGAAAGGTGAGTTCGAGGAAGCCTGGTGCTCAGTAGAACTGCTGTTCAATTACTCAGAATAGAATGCTTTGCCTTTTCGAAGGTGGCTTGGAGGACAAACTAATTAGCACTGGGCCGACTTTGAGATTTCCTTTAGCATTGACTCCACACTACATTTCTGGAATATTACCTAGTTGTTTGGAAAAGTGGGGTACTTGCTAAGTTGCTGATCATTCCCCTGGGAACCATTTCCTGATGGCGCCGTGTATTGGGTAGCTTCGTTGGAGAAAGTGCGTGGCGATAATACATTTTGTTTTGTTCTGCTTGGCTTCCTTGAATTTTGCCACTTTCTAAGGATAAGGATGCTAAATTCCGGCTGATTCTGATTGAGAGTCGAATTCACCGATTGGCTCGATACTACAAAACAAAGCGAGTCCTCCCTCCTAATTGGAAATAGTGAGTAGCAACCTTTTTCTGGATCAGTGCTATTTTTATGGTTGGGACAGAGCCTGTGTAGGAGAAAGGGGGTGCTTAATTCTTGATTTAGAATGCAGTTTGGTACATTTTCTGCCAATGGCCATATTATACTACAGTGCTTTCTGCTTGGCCAGGCCATGATCAAAACAGCTTGTACAGTAGATAAACAAATGTGTACAAGTTTGTGTTCTAGGAAACTTTGACTTGTAAAAAAGTCACAGGGCCACTGTTAACAGACCCCTGGTTTAAAGTCTTTTTTGCAGAATATATAAAATTGTGGCTTCTGTCTCTGCATCCCAGAAGTCTACATTATTGCCTTGCTCACTGTGATGACTGACTTCCAACATTCGCAGTTTCCACCAGAAGGGTTTCCCCCTTATGTTGGCTCTATCTTCCTTGGATGTCTGAGTGAGCACCTTCAACCGCTTTGAGGCCTTTAACAGTTGGGGGGATTTATAGTTGCCATTTTTAGTTTGGAAATAAGCTGTTTGAAGACCAGTATTAATCTCCCTTCTCCCATCCTTTCTTTACAGTGAATCATCTACAGCCTCTGCCCTGGTTGCATAAATTTGTGTATGTACTTGAGCAATAAAATCAGTTTAACTACAAGACTTTTCTATGTGTTTTATATGAAATTTCACAGGGAGCAATAAAATGGTCATTTCTGTTGAACAATAGCTCTCCTTCATTGACCCCCCTTATGGATTCATGTGTACTTGCTGTATAGACACAGTAAACATTGAGTAAGGCTAGAAAGTGATGGCTGTGTTTAAGGATTTGGTTCTCAGTAATTTTCTTGTCTTAGTTTCTGTGGGACACTTTAAAAGTCCCATATGATGCACTTCCAAAGGAGATCTTTTTGTTGTTTTTTTAATTTAATTTTATTTATTTTTTATAGCATTTTATTAGGGGCTCATACAACTGTTATCCCAATCCATACACACATCAATTGTGTAAAGCGCATTTGTACATCATTCTCAAAACATTTTCTCTCCATTTAAACCCCCGACATTAGGTCCTCATTTTTCCCCTCCCTCCCCGCTCCCCCCTCCCGCATGAGCCCTTGATAGTTTATAAATGGGTATTTTGTCATATCTTGCCCTGTCCGACGTCTCCCTTCATCCACTTTTCGGTTGTCTGTCCCCCAGGGAGGAGGTCACACACAGTTCCATGTAATCAGTTCCCTCTTTCCTACCCATTCTCCCTTTACCCTCCCTGTTTTGCCACTCACACCACTGGTCCTATAGGGCTCATCCGTCCTGGATTCCCTGTATTTTCAGTTCCTATCTGTACCAGTGTACCTCCTCTGGTCTAGCCAGTCTTACAAGATAGAATTCGAGTCATGGTAGTGGGGCGGGGAGGAAACCTTTAGGAACTAGAGGAAAGTTGTATTTCTCATCATTGTTACATCGCACCCTGACTGGCTCATCTCCTCCCCGAGACCCCTCTGCAAGGGGATAGGAGATCTTTTTAAAGGAATGTCGTTTGGTCCCTTGAGGTTGTCAGTTGCCTTTTGAAAAGGGTAAAATTCTCTGCAGGGTTATCCTTGACATCCAGTTGATTTTGACTTTAACCCGATAGGACGAGGCACTTAACTCTGCTCCTCGGAGTAGCTGCTAGTTTCAAACTGTTGAGTTTGTAATCAGCCCAACTCAAAAGCCATACCATTACCAGGGCTTCTGTAGGAGAGGATTAGGGAGACTGAAACAATAGTCACTTATTTTTGTAGTCATTTTACTGGGGGCTTGTACAACTCTTATCACAATCCATACGTACATCCATTGTGTTAAGCACGTTTGTACATTTGTTAGCGTCCTATTTTGAATGAAGGTTTATGACAGCAATTCTTTTTAGACCCTTTGCCCTGGCAAATGTGTATGGTTTCGTTTCTTGGGACTTCATGGCTTGACACATTCACAAAACATTTTGAGAACTCTGGCACAACATGATGTGGTTGGCCACATGCATCTTAATGGATAAGGCTACATGAAGAAAGGAAAGTCAGCCGCAGTTGAGGCACGGGAAATGGATGGAGGAACAGAAGGTGGCTTACACTTGAGAAAGCTGGAAGCTGTGCTAGCAGCAGGGATGTCAAGAAGCACTTGTGGCACTTAGGAAATTTCGGGTACCTTTGCAGGTGAGGGCCGAGGTAAAGCAGGAAACAAGGATCAGCTCTTAAGTCCAATGGAGTCCTCCAGACGACCTCCATTCTAAGCAATAGGGTGCCACCACATGCTTGAGAGCAACCCTCCGAAAAGATCAAATTAGGATTCTGGACTTGTCAATAAGAGGCACAACGGGTAAGACTTGTTTTGATCCCAAGGAAATGGGGGCAAGTAGACGATAACAAACACTCATTTCCTGTCTTACTGCCTCAACTGTCCCTCTAAACATGTGATTACTTCCACACTGAACTCGAGGATTCTCCCAACAGTGAAGCCTAATTCACACAAATGCCTACCTTTCACAGCATCTGGCCAACTTTTCAGTGTCTGATTCTTAATTAAATGCAGCCCTGATTAACAATATTTAGGAAAAGTGTCTAGTATAAAAAGTGATAGAAGAAATTCCGGGGAGGTAAAGGCTTTAAAATATGTTCAGAGGTGAGAGCTATATCCATGAAGTGAGTTTCCACAAAAACATCGATGGGGAAAGGAAGGTACAGCAGTCGTGCTGGAGCTGGCTTGTCCGGGAATTCCGCAAGGCAGTTGCTGAGCATCAGAATTCTGCAATGTGCAGCTCTTTGAATCTACTGGGTGGTGCGTAAAGGAACTCCAACGCTTGAGATCACTTGTGGCGGAAGTTTCTGCACAATGGAAATACATCAACAGTACAACTCAATGGGTTCTGTTTTTAACTCCCTGTGCACTGCTAAACAGTTACAGCACACAGCTGGCTCTGAAAAAATTAAAATGTAGAAGGAATGAGCAACTGGAAAAGATTAAAAGATGAAGTTGAGGAAATGTGCAAAGCGCAGAGAGGGATAATGTGCCATGAAAGTTGAAACCCAGTGGGTCACCCCATGACGTCTAACGTATAAATACGGAGTTCCAGAAAGAATATAGAAATTTATTAAAGGGACCATTCATGAAAATTTAGAACTGCAAGGCAATTTCTAGATGGAAACAGCTCACTGAGAACCCTGCAGAGTAGTGAAAAAGATAAACCATGGTACATTATTGCAAATTTCAGAACCCCAAGCAGTAGCAAGAAGATCCTAAAAGTTTCAAGTCTAATAGTAAATACCACAAACCAGGTCATGTAGTAATGCAGATCAGAATAGTTTCTGACAACAGCAAGCACTTGGAAAAGCTCTAGAAGCTACAAATTGCAGGAAAAATGATTTCTAACCTAGAACCTATTTGCAGCCTAATTGTAAATCAATAGTTGAAAAAGGCATTTTCTAAGACCACAAACATTTTTCTTTGCTCATTGAGTAAGTGTAGAGTATAAACAATGTGCCAGAAACTAAGTTCTAGGGATGGCGCAGTAAAACCAAGGCCTGGGACGGCCTACCTACGATCAAAAGAAGAAGGAAACAACTTTTTTAATGTGTCAGGTGTGATACAAACTCTGAAAGAGAACAGATGGCGCAGGAGAGAGGCTGGCGCGCTGGGCTGAGGGGAACTCATTAGGATGGTTAGAAGAGAGCCTGTTTAGTGAGGTGTCATTTAAGCAGACATGGATGAAGGCAGGTCCTGGGGACATCTAGGGTGTGTCTTCCAGACAAACTGAGCAGGGTCAAACCATCGAATCGATTGCAACTCGGTGAGCCTATACAACAGGGCAGAACTTCCCCTGTGTGTTTTCAAGACTAACTACTGAATGGAAAGCTCCGTCTGTCTCCCGCAGAGCTGCTTGTGGTTTTGAACTGCTGGTCTTGTGTTGTGCAGCCCAGTAAGGAACCACTACATTGCCAGGGCTCCTCATCGAAAAACCCCGCAAGCTGGAAGCAGCCAGATCCCCGAAGCCGTTTGTATTGGATCCCTTCCGCTTGCCCTTCTTGATCACCGTTCACACGCTCTGCCTCGTGGGAAGCTGAGTGTGGGCCTCACCAACATGCTCCCTAGACCTGTGTCTTTGAGGTTCAGTCCATGTGAGGCACTGGCAAGAAACAGAGCAGGGTCTCCGAGGGTGACGGACCCCAGGAGCACCACAGCTTGTTTCCAGCTGCTCTCAGCCCCATGGCCCTGTGCTCTTCAGGCAGGGCCACTGTCCACACTTTGGGGTTTTCTGCAAACCTCCCAGCACCGTTGTAAAGGGTCCCTTCTGTCAACACTCCAAACTCCTCAATTTCAATCTGCCGCCCGTTTCCTGCCAAGATGCACACCCTTGCAGGGCAATATAAGGATTTTGGTTTAATTTTGAATGAGCCAAGAGGTCTTGGTGATCAACTGGTAATGTGATGTGAAGAAAACCAGGGGAGGATGACTCAGGTGTTTGGTCCAAGGGTGAACAAAGTCATTTACTAGGATGGAGACATCTGGGAAAGAACAGGTCTGGGTCCCAAAAATCCCTGTTCAGTTGGGCTCAGATTGCTAATGACAAGTCAGTTGACTTCACGTTGCCTGATGGCCTTTACTCGGTTTTCTTATGTTGAGTCCCAAATCACGTGTTTACGTTGCTGCCACCCTTACCTTACAGACCCAGTGCCCTGCAGTGGACTACCACTGGCCAGTTATACAAGGAGGGTTTCAAAGAGTTCATGGAAAACTGACATTGGAAAATAGTGGTATTTGTCCACCAACTTTTGAAGCCCCCTCATAGAGCTCACACGTCTGGATTCAACGCCTGTCTCTGCCCTCTGCTCCTGCTTTCCCGGTCTTTCCTCGCAGAAGCAATATTTTTTATACTGTTCCCGGAAGAGCCACCTAGAACCAGGCATAGAGGCAGACACGTGTTCACCTGAGGAGAGGGGAAGTCAGAACTCGACAAAAGGGGGGTTGGCAAACAGATGGAGGCAGGGGAAGACACTAGCAGAGAAGCGGAAGGCAGCAGTGAGAAATAGTGTGTGGCATGCCAGCCCCCACAACCGAATGGGTCCAAGAGGGGCAGTTGTGTAATTGAAGAGTAAATTAAAGAGCCATCAGGCACGGCAAAGCATGCAAGGTCTCACCTCCGCCATGACTTCGAGAGCCAGGTGCGCGCAGGCAGAGAGAGTGTATTCTCGTTGTCATCTTATGTACTCTCAGGGCATGCAAGCCCCTTTGATCACAGGTAACCACATACGCAAGGAAGTGGGCTGCACCTGAAACCTAGAGGTCCCTGAGTTCGATGGACGAGTAACCTAACACCAGTGCTGGGGGCAGGGGAGGGGGATGAGCAGGGACAGCAATCACACATGCCTGCTCCTATAATTAAAGCTAGATAGCAATCAGCCATGTGCTTGTAAAAAGTAACTTTAAATGTGATTGGGTGTGGCAGTTACATAATCTCTTGTCAACTTGGGAAGGGGTGGAGTCTAGCCTGTCAATCAGGTCACAGTTTGATGACCTCATTTGGAGGCACCAAGTAGATAAAGAGCTCATTGGAGGCCAGATACCGACACTGTTTCAAAACACTCTGCTTGTCTTCCTGCTGACAAGCTGCATGGAGAGCCCTGATGGAGCCAGAGCCCTGAGCTGGAGGACCCACATGGAGACCCACACCAGCATTGAGATGCTTCCACCACCACTGGATCCACAAGACTTTCCACCCACTGGCCTATGATCTTCCTGCATTTGGCGTCGTTGCATGTGTTGCGTGAGTCTGAAGAAATTATAGATTGCTATCAGACATACAGACTAATATCAGACTTAAGGACCTGATCTGGACTGGGCTGGGATGTTTTCTCAATATACAATTACTCTTTTTATATAAGCTCTTTCTTATACACATATGAGTGTCTATGAATTGGCTTCTCTAGTCAACCCAGAATAACACATTGGGACTCCTCTCTAACTCACAAGTGTGAAGGCCCCACACTGTCCCAGAATCCTGGCCTGCCAGGCTTCTTACAATATGAGAATAAAGAATTCATCCTCATACACTGTCTTCCCAGTCCTGTGTTCCCCCACAGTGTTGTATAAGTTGTACTGCAGTAATGGCAGCTGCATGGGCTCATTTGGACCACAATCTTGGGAGACACCAAGGTCAATTGGCACAACATAATCTACAGTGTTTTACATCCTACTTTGGTGAGTAGCGATTAGGGGCTTAAACCTTGCCAGTGGCCAGCTAAGGTGCACCTGTGGTTCACTCCCTGTCCCAAGGGGCAGCTAGTGGTTTTGAACTGCTGATCTTGTGGATCACAGCCCAACTTATAACCACTATACCACCAGGGCGCCTTCAAATTCCTGTAGTGGTACCTGGTGTTTCTGCTGGTGACTGGTTTGTTTACCGGAGAGTTTCAATGATCCTCCTCCATCCTCAACGTTTGGCTTTCCTCAAAGGTTCTCTCTCCATGCTCTCGTCCCTCTCCCAACAATAAAGAGACTGCTGTCTTTGCTTAGTGTTTGTTAGCCTGGGAGTGGTGAGCAGGGAGGGAGGGTCTCTTGTTTTGATCAAGCATCAGTCTGATCTCTGGTGCCAGCAATCTGGGCTCGGACTTTCTCTGCCCTCCTCTCCCTACGGGGAGCTGTAGGAGACCTTTGGTGGTCAGGGCCCAGGAAGCAGACGTAGCAGGCTTCCTTTTTCCTTCCCTGGGCTGTGGAGGGTGTTCACTTAGGGCCCTGGGAATAGGACCTTCTGGCTTTTACCCTCAGGAATGGTTCAGGTGAGTCATCATCCCTATGGTAGGTCCTTCATGCCCGTGCCACAGAGGAACGCTTCCTCCGCTCTCCCACCAGGTCCCGCTCTCCCTGTGAGAACCAGTGAAGCTGACAGATCAGTCTCTGCTCCCGTGTGGCTGCCCTCAGCTACGTGCAGTTCATTCACAATTGGAGCCAATGGTTTCTGGATTGTATGGCAGCCCCCCAGGTAAGGTCAGCCAGCACATGTGTCGGGGCTCTCCTTGAAAAAGCTTTGCCTTAAGTTTCAAGCTAGTTGGTTGCATTGATGTGTTCAAGTGAAGTTGTGATTTTTGTATCTTTTTCTTGTCCAAGGAATCCTGCTGCTCTTTGCAGCGCCACATAGTGCAACAACTGGGGAGTGTGACATTAAAGTGCAGATTCTGGCTTCTGTAGAAAACGGTTTATGGGTCCTTGTTCCCATGTGACACCAATCAGCTGGACCTGAGAAGCGGTTGTCCCTCTGAGAAGGGTCAGGTGCTCTCTATTTTCTTCTCTCCTCTTCTCAGGATCTGAATATATCTATGAGTGGGTTAGGCATTGGCTGCTAACCACAAGGTCAGAGGTTCAAACCCACTGATTATTCTGAGTAAGAAAGACGACGCTAACCACTCCAGTAGAGATTTAAAGCTTTGGAAACCCTAAGGGAACTTCTAGTCTGAATATATACATATATACACCCCTTCGTAGCACCACAGTAAGCATTGGACTACTAACCACAGCCCATCCGCCCCTTCTTGGGAGGAGGATGGAGCAGTCTGCTCCCAGAAAGTTACAGCCGTGGCATCCTACCTGGGAGATAAAGCAGTGAATTTGGTTTTTGGTTTGTGGATTTCTGGGACTTTTTAAAACATTTTTAACTTTTATATTTTTTATATAATATTTTTATCGACATATCTTACTCTTTCCAATATATCCCTTCCCTTCTCCAACAGATGTGTTGTTCAATCCTATCAGATGGGGTTATATACAATCATCAATGCTATCAACTCCCCTCTCCCCCGGGACTAACTGTTTTAGGGAGTAGAAAGCCCAGCCTATCTCCCGCGGAGATACTGGTGGTTTAAAACTGCCGACTATGTGGATCAGGGCCCAATGCATAACCAGTGTGCATAACCATTCCACCATCAGGGCTCCTCTGGGCATACCCATCCCACTGGTTTGATTTGTAAACTGATGCAGTTCCGACTTTGGCCACTAGGCGGCATGTATCCTCTTATTGCTGGTGATGGTTAACGCCACCACACACTTCTTTTTTCTTTCTTTTTAAAAATCATTTTATTGGGCGCTTGTACAACTCTTACCACAATCCATACATACATCCATTACGTCAAACACATTTGTACATTTGTTGCCCTCATCATTCTCAAAACATTTGCTTTCTGTTTGAGCCCTTGGTATCAGGTCATTTTCCCCCTCACCACCACTTATTTCTAAGGTTCTAACACTTAAAAAAAAAGCTCATATTTATAATTTATTGGAATTTCATAATTTCTCAAAAATAAAGTTTTTAAGGAGACACTTAAACATTTTAAGCACCCCCATTTTACGGAGGAGGAAAATGGCGCTCAGTAGGGAATTCTGAGACTACACTCAGGTCATGAAGATGTCCAGTGTTCACACCCCCCCACGGCAAGTCACTCAGGATCCCTGGTCTTAAGTTTTCTGTGGGGCTTTAAGAGAAGGGAAGAAAACAGGTGGATGTTCTCCTAGACAAATCAATGGCCACACTTACTAACAGTAATTAACATTTCAGTTAATTCCTAGTGGATGAAAATATACTCATTACACAAACCAAAATTTTAGATTTCCAGAAATTTAAAGGAATTTAGTTGCTATTCTCTTTTATGTTGCCTTTCCCTTATAATCGTGTTGCCTACATTTGTTTTCTGTAAGTTTGAAAACAGGAGAATTTTGGATACCTTATATTCTCTTCAGGAGTCTTGGTGGCATAGAGGGTCACGGTGTGGGGCTGCCACCCTCAGGTCAGCAGTCCACACCCACGAGCCGGGACTTGGGGAAGATGAGCTTATGTGACAGCCTCGGAAGTCCTTGGAAGCAGTTGGACTTTGTCCCACAGAGTTTCTGCATGTTGGAATCCTCTCAAGGGCAGTGGAAAGCTCGGTGGGAGTGTGTTCGCTTCAGGTGGATCCAAGTCTGTACTGTTGCAGGCAGCACCTGCGGTCAGGGCGGTTCCTGCAGCATCATCTCTGTGGAGGCTGCCGCACAATGGAAGTGTGCAGACAGCCTTGGGGATGATGAGCCCCCAAAGCAGCTGAGCTGTAGGTTCTCTCAGGAGGGAAGCCAGTGAGCAGAAGGGAGCCAGCTTAGCCAGGGGGTTTCCCCTGGGTCTGCACTGCTTTACTTTCTAGACGAAGAGGCCATTATAAGGGTGTTTGTTATATTCTCTGTAATGTTTTGCACAACCAACATAGTTCATTTTAAAAGTCTATATGAAGTCTACAATGCTAAAAGCAGTCCCTTCAATAGGCAAAGATATATGGAGTGCTTTTGGGATCAGCATTGTTCTATATGGCAATGAAACAATTCAGGGCTTGGACTCTTTTTTTTTTTCCTAAAAATTTTTTAAATTAAATAATCATTTTATTATACAACTCATCACAATCCGCACATACATCATTTGTTTTCCAGGACTCTTTTAATAGATACTCATCGTATGGCTGCTCAGAATAATAGGGGATAGCCACTAATAAGATGACTCACACACAACCCTGCTCGGTAGAAGACGTATATGGGTGCGGGGAGGGGCATATTGCTCCTGAGTGTGTTCCCGGGCCAGAGAGCCAGTGAAAATCAGAGTCAGGAGGAAACCTAGGTCTACCAGTGCCTTTGCCCTGTTTTCCCCATCACACTGGGCTGACCCCCAGACCTGCATGCGGTGTGACCCTGGGCAAATCTCACTGCCTAGAGCAGTGGTTCTCAACCTTCCTAATGCTGAGACCCTTTAATACAGTTCCTCATGTTGTGGTGACCCGCCCCCCTCCAACCATAAAATTATTTTTGTTGCTACTTCAGCACTGTCATTTTGCTGCTGTTATGAATCGGGCGACCCCTGTGAAAGGGTTGTTCGACCCCCAAAGGGGTTGCGACCCACAGGTTGAGAACCTCTGGCCTAGAGGATCCTTTTCTGGAAATGATGCACTTGGGTCTTGTCGTGGTTTCCTGGGGCGGTGGTCATAAGTCACCGCAAAGCAGAGGGCTTCACGCAACAGAGATGGATCCTCTCACTCCTCGAGAGGCCGCCAGTCTGAGATCAAGGTGTCAGCAGGGCCATCCCACCTGAAGGCTCAAGAGGAACACCACCGTTCATTGCCTCGTCCTCGGGTCTGGGGGCAGCGGGCCATCTTTGGCCTCCTGGGCATCCTGTTGTGTCACCGCTCCCATCGCCTGTCATCACGTGATCGTCCCTGTGTGTCTTCCTAGTTGTATCTCTCCTCTTCCTATGAGGACACCCACCAATCCGGGACTTAGGGCCCACACTGGTCCACAACATCGAATCCAGCAAGACTTCATCTTAATTGAAGGACAGCAGCAAAGGCCCTATTTCCAAGTAAGGTCACAGTGGGGGGGTGGGGGTGTTTCCATGAGATTGTGGGGAAACACTTTTCCTCCTAGTACATATCAGATAGGCTCCAAGGGCCTGCTAGCGATACCATTTTAATTCTAAAGTTCAGGGCCAAATTGTTCAAGTCTCAAATACCTAAAGCCTGGATTCTTCCAAAGCAGGTTCCTCTCTGGCCTGAAGGTTGGAAACGCAGGTGCACCCCTCAGCTGTCTTGGGCTCAGCAATAGTCTCTAAACATTGGCCATGGACCTGACCTCTCTCTTCTCCCATGCATTTATCCAACATAACTAACCCACACATTTGTACTGAGCACGAGCTTTGTGTCAGTTGCTACCTTGGGCTTTGAGATACAATCATGAACGAAAGCAGACACCCTCCCTGTTCTCGTGAAACCTACCGCATTTTAGCGGAGAACTGTATTGATCAAGCACTCTTCAAACCAGCGTGCAATTCCAACGGTAACAAAGGTTATAGGAGAGAGATGTGCGTGGAGCTCTGAGAGCCTGTGGAGGTTGGAAGGGGTGGGTCTTGTCCAGGGCAGGGAAGATTGTCGTGAGGAAGGGGCTCTTGAGCCGGGGGCTTAGAAGTAGGTAGGAATGAAGGAGGAGGGGACCGGCAGGGGCATTCTAGGCCCAGGAAACAGAGGCCAGTGGCACAGGGAATATGGAAAGCTGGGGCTGAGAAGGAGGGAGAGAGAAAGGTCAAAGAGGTCAGCAGGGGCCAGACCCGGCAGGACTTCATAGAGCAGCAGTTCTCAACCTGTGGGTCACGACCCCTTTTGGGGGTCAAACAACCCTTTCACAGGGGTTGCCCGATGCATAACAGTAGCAACATGGCAGTGATGAAGTAGCAACGAAAATAATTTTATGGTTGGGGGGGTCACCACAACATGAGGAGCTGTATTAAAGGGTGGTGGCATTAGGAAGGTTGAGAACTATTGTCCTAGAGGAACTGTCTGGTCTTAGAGCAACTGGGATCCAGTGACTTTAATCAGAGGGAATGACAGGAATAGCTCTATGTGTGGAGAAGACTCCGAGGAACGTGAGGGACGGGTGAGGGTGTGGTGGAAAGAGCGTTGGATGGAGTCTCGGGACCAGGGAGGAGGCTCTGATCAGGGAGGTCAGAGGCCACAGGAAGCATCCCTGCAGCTTTGGCTACGGCCTCCGGGGAAGAGGACCGAGTAGAGAACTATTTCAAAAGTCAATTCATCAAGGCTAGGGGTTGGGTCAGATGAGAGTGAGGGCCAAGAGTGAAGGACGACAACCAGACTGGCAGGATGGCTGTCCCTTCGCTGAGAGAGGGAACCGGAGGGAGGAGAAGGCGTGAGCTTAGTTTTGGAGACAGTGAGCTTGAACTGTCTAAGATATCCAAGAAGGAAAAAAAAGGATATCCAAGTCGAGATGATGATAATAATCATAATAAACCTGCAGCCCTGCCATCAAGTAGATTCCGATTCATAGTGACCCTATAGGACAGGGTAGAACTGCGCCTGTGTGTTTCCGAGATTGCAACTCTTTATGGGAGTAGAAAGCCTCATCTTTCTCTGGTAGAGCAGCTGGTGGTTTCGAACTGCTCACCCTGTGGATAGCAGCAGCCCAGGTCAAAACCCTAATAATAATAGCCAACTCTTCATGGATTGCCTAGACATCCAAGGCATTATACTAAGTGATGTAGTCATAGGGTGCCATTGAGTCCTCACAATCTCTCTGCTAGGTAGATCTATCAGCATGGTCATTTTCCAGAAGAAACTGAGGCACAGAGAAGTAAAAGAAGACAATGGGACATATTGGTCTGAAGCCCAGAAGAAAGACATACAAGGGGACTCCAAACATTTCGTGGAGAAATCCCATTGTCCTTCAATTCCATTTTCCCATGAAAACTTTGAAGCCCCTTGTATAAAGTCGTCCAGCAGTGGTAGACACTGATGGCGTACATAGTTGAGGTGTTGCCTACAGCCAGAAGAGGACAGCTTCTTTTCCACCTTCCCCACCCTGACCCACCTTCCCCACCCAGAGCGTCAGGGTCCACTCTTAACTGCCTGTTGCTGTGGAGCTGATGCTGACTAGGGGGGGCTGGCGAGGGGGAGGCAAGAGAACAGAACGGAACGTGGTGCTCCATGGAATTTTCAATGGTTGATCTTTTTAGAAGTAGATGGACAGGCCTTTTTTCCCAAGGTCCCCCTGACTGGACTCAAACCTCTAGTCTACAGGTCAGCAGCTGAGTATGTTAACTGCTGCATCACCAGGGACTCCAGCGCTCCTAGACTGGGCGGTAAATGATGGGCCTACATCTACCTTGGGTGCGATATATATTTTTCAAAGATGACCACAGTACAATTTAATCTCATGTCCCACCTGTCATTTTAGAACGTTGCCTGCTGCCCTCTGGTGGCACTCCCTGGTCATTCTAAACAGGAAATAAATACCAGCGCCACTGCCCCTGTGCATTCAGGAAGCATTTACTGATGACTCCCGCCAGTTAGGCCTAATTCCCCTCCCCTTCGGGTGGAGCAGACCCGGGGCTTGTTTGTAAGCACTAGAATGTGACCTTCAGGACACACAAGCCCAGGCCACTCAGGCTCAGCTGTGAGGACTCCTGCAGGCACTGGGGACAGCCACCTGTCGTCCCAGGTCCCGACAATAGCTAGTATCACCACCAGCAAGTGGGCGTAGAAGCCCCCACGCGATTCTGTTAGGTTTCTCGGGTGGGAACTATCTCGGTTCTTGGCTTCCCAAGAATTCACGCCAAGCCTGGTTTGTGACCCAGGTGGGTTTTTATAAAGGATGGGAGAAGTTTCAGGTTTTACAGTTTCCAAGAGTCCAACTTCGCGAAAGCCGCGCTGGGGCTCAACACTGAACAATCTCATGGACTGCGCGCCCACACCTGGTGACCTGCGGCCAGAGACAGCGGCACACAAGCCCTAAGGGCGTCGGTCCTGCAGCTCAGGTAGTTAAATCAGGCTGGGGAGGCGTGGTCGAAGGTATTGGTTGACCCCATTGGCTGAATTAAGCCCACCTGGGCCTACTTTGGGCCGCCCAGGTGTACCGCCCACCTGGAGCATGCCCAGTTAGTCTTTATGGCTGGCTTGGGCGCGCCTGGTTTCGCTTCCCAGACTCCTGTCGGGGCCTGGTGCAGGCGTGGGAAGGGACATCCCCCTGTCCCGGTCACTCCGAACCGAACAGTTCCAGCCCCCAGCCCTCACTCAGCGCGGCTGGGAGCCCAGGCCTCGCGGAACAGAGACAAGCACTTCTGACCACTTCTCGTCCGAAATCTTGGGCTAGGGATCTGGGCGAGCCCCAAAGTGGTCATTGTTCAAGCCCCCTCTTGTTTTTGTTGTGAGAAGCCATCGCGTCAGTTCCGATTCACAACGACCCTGCGCACAGCCGGGCGACGTCACGACTGTTGTGATGTGTCTGTCTATGCAACCTGCGGGGCTCATCTCTGGCACGATCGCTGACGAAGTTCTGCTTCCATCCATCACACCTTTGGTGCCTGACAATGTCACGGTGCTAATGTTTCCTCAGCTAATTCCTCCGAAGTGGGGCGTCGATTCCTTCTTCCCGTCTGTTCTGTCTGGAAGCTTCCCCGAAGCCTGCCGCATACAAGCCACCACAGTACGACAAATGGACAGGCAAGGCGGTGGGTTCAAGGCAGTACGTTTGGGTTGCTTGTTTCTCAGCCAAAGTGCATAGAGCATTCTACTGAGGGGGAGGGGGCTGTGTTTCTGAACCAAGACAGCACCCCCTGGCCACGCTTCGGTTATCTCATGCTGTGCTGCCTTGTCATTCTGACTGTGCGCCCTTCGGGGGACAGGACAGGGACTGTCTGGGCTCTCTCGGTTCCCCGTGTCCAGCACTGCGTCGAACTCAGAAGAGAATCATCAGCAAATGCGTCCTGAATGCACGGAGCAGTTGTGTTCTGGTGAATTTCCTGTTTACAATGACCAGGGAACCCCAACAGAGGGCAGCAGCCACCGGGCCCAAGGCACTCACTGCCCAAGGGCATTTCAACGCTGTTGCCGCTGGCTGTCACTGGTGACCAGGAGCGTCTTCCTCATGGGAATTTAGGCCAGGTTCTGAAGGAGAGTGGGCAAAAAAAGGTTCTTCAGGTTTGTGTGGTTGTATGCCTTTGAATCGATTCCGTCTCATAGCAACCCCATAGGATAGCGTTTCCGAGGCGGTAAATCTTTATAGGAGCCAAAGGCCAAGCACTTTCTCCCATAGAGCCTTTGGGGGTTCAAACTGCTGACTTTCGCTTAGCAGAGTAAATCCAAATGTGTCAGGGTGAGGGTGGGGGAGTAGTAGGACGTGGGTGCCATGGAAGCAGGCACTGTCTTCTTTGTGGGAGCAGGGGCACCATGAGTGGTAGGTAACCCACTGGATGCCAGTGAACTTGAGCTATCGTGTTAGAACAGTGCCTGGTGGAGGCTGCTGTGCCTTCCAGTCTCCTGACTCAGGGGAGCCTACACACCCAACCCTGCACTGTCCTCCTAAGTGGTCAGTGAGTCCTGGGGGCAGCCACGGTGTCTTCCGTCTCCATGAGGGGCTCTCACTTTTTTTGGTCTACGTTTTACTTTACTTACCAAGCAGGAAGCCCATTCCCAGGGTCTACTCTCTCCTCATGACATATCCAAAGTACAAGAAGCACTCTGGCCGTCCTTCCCACAAGACTGATTTGTTAGTTCTTCTGGCAGTGCCTGGTACTTTCAGTACCCTTCCCCAGCACCGCCGGGAGCTGCCTCCGCTTGTCTGCAGTCTTCCTCATGCATATGGAGACAAGCAGATGAAGCAGCTGCAAATGCCAGTCCTCACAGTGACAACTTTGCTCCATAGCCCTGGCCCAATGAGCTCCGTCAGACTGTGATCTCTTGGCCGCTGCTCTGTTTCTTGTGATGCTGTCTATTGGGTTCATTGTGGAAATGGCTGCTTCCTAGCACAGGAAACAAAACAACAGAAGCAAACAGACCAAACGCACTGCCAATGTCTCCTACAACTCATAGCAGCCGTCCACATAGGACTTCCGAGGCTGTAGATCTTCATGGGAGTAGAAAACCTCTTCTTTTCCCCTGGGAACCACCGGTGGTTCAAACTGCTGACCTTTTGGTGAGCCACACCATGCATAACCACTAGGAAAAAAACAACTAAATCAAACAGTGCGATTCCGGTTCATAGGGAACCACAAAATCATATTAAATCAATACTTGCTCCACTCAAGTACTCCCTCAGTGAAGAATACTTTCTTCTATTAAATTGGCATTCTATGATGCTCACCTCCATGACACAATCGCTGAAGACAAAGCGGGTGAATAAGCAAATGTGGTGAAGAAGCTGATGGTGCCAGCTATCAAAAGATATACCATCTGGGGTCTTGAAGGTAAACAAGCGGCCATCTAGCGCAGAAGCAACAAAGCCCACATGGA
>NW_022103958.1:34971640-34976213 GCF_000313985.2 Echinops telfairi
AGGGTGCGATATAGCAACGATGAAAAATACAACATTCCTCTAGTTCCTAAATGCTCCCCCCCCACCCCCCACAATCATGATCCCAATTCTATCTTGCAAGTCTGGGTAGACCAGAGGATGTACACTGGTACAGATAGGAACTGGAAACACAGGGAATCCAGAGTGGATGATCCCTTTAGGACCAGTGGTGTGAGTGGCGATACTGGGAAGGTAGAGGGAGGGTGGGTTGGAAAGGGGAAACTGATTACAAGGATCTACATGTGACCTCCTCCCTGGAGGACGGACAACAGAAAAGTGGGTGAAGGGAGATGTCAGACAGGGCAAGATATGATAAAATAATAATTTATAATTTATCAGGGGTTCACCAGGGAGAGGGGAGCTGATGTCAGGGCTTAGGTGGAGAGCAAATGTTTTGGGAATGATGAGGGCAATGAATGTACAAATGTGCTTTACACAATTGATGTATGTATGGATTGTGATGAGAGTTGTATGAGCCCCTAATAAAAGGATTTTAAAAAATCAGTACTTGCTAATAGAATGCACAAATGGGGTTGGGGAGAAGGTTTGAGTAGAGGGTGAAAAATATTTTATTTATGGATCACCTAATATTTATAGGAGTCGTAGTGATTCCGAGTTGGGCTGCTAATTGCAGGGTCAGCAGTTTGAAACCACTAGCCATTCTATAGAAGAAAGATGAGGCTTTTTCACTCCAGTAAAGAGTTAGTCTCAGTTCTACCCTACCCAATAGGCTTACCAGGAATTCGAATGAACTCTATGGCTGTGAATTGAGTTTTCAATATTTGCATAACTTAAATTATCTATTTTTTATTAGATAGTCTATAGATAATATAAAAATTACTTTGATTAAGGAGTCCTGGTGGAGAAGTGATTACATATTAGGCTGCTAACTGCAAGGTCGGCAGTTTGAAACCACCAGCTGTTCCTTGGGAACAAAATGAGGCTTCCTATTTGAGAGAAGAGTTACAGTCTTGGTATCTCACAGGGGGAGTTCTACCCTGTCCTAGAGGATCACTGTGAGTCAGAATCAACTTGGTGGCAGTAAGCTTTTGAGTGAGGTTTTTAATAAAAAAATATATAATACTGTACAACCTTTTTAGGGTTTCAGTGGTACCAGTTTTCACAGTTCACTGATAACAGTCACCAATCAATCACACGCTACAGCCTCCTCCAGTGTCCGCTGCTGAGTCTCCCATCAGCTGACCATGTTTCTGGCATATTTTCTCAGATATGTTATGTGTATGTACAAGTGGGTATGTGCTTATGTACACATACTGAGTTTCCTTTTGCCTCCCCGTCTGGCCCCGCTGCGTTTAGGAATATACTTTAGTCCTCTGAGTGGGCATTCCGTGATTGTATTTGGGCTGTCATTTGAACTCTTTCCCTGCATCTGAGGACTTTGTAAGTTCAGTCAAAGTTGAAAATTTCAGCTACACGTTTTGAAGACAGAGGGTGGGCATCTGTGGTGCGTCCTAAAAGACATAAGACTCCCAGTCCCTAGAACCTGGGACAGCGAGCTTACTTGGGAAGAGGCCTTTGCATATGCAACTAAAACAGAGACGCTAGGTTTAGGGTAGTTGCTAAATCCAAGGACACATGTCTTTTATAAAAGACAGAAGAGAAGGAAGCAGCGGCAACAGCTTGAAGCCACAAACCAAGGCCACAGATCTAAGATCTTGAAGCCACAAGCCCTCTAGTTTCCGTTTAGAGCCGTGGTGCTCAACCTTCCTAATGCCGCGACCCTTCAATACAGTTCCTCATGTTGTGGTGGCCCCCCTCAACCAGAAAATTATTTCCGCTGCTACTTCATAACTGTAATTTTGCTACTGGTATGAATCAGGCAACCCCTGTGAAAGGGTCATTTGACCCCCAAAGGGGTCGCTACCCATAGGTTGAGAACCACTGGCTTAGTCTTCCTACAATAAACAAGTCATGTATCTGTTCATTCAAGTCATGTGTCATGCACCCCAGTAATATTTAAGCATCATTAAAAGTTGCCACTGTGGGTCTAAGCAAGAGGATATCTTTGGCATTTTCAGTCTTTTCTCTGTTTATCATGATGTTACTTATTGGTCCAGTTGTGAGGATTTGGGTCTTCTTTACACTGAGTCATAATCCACACTGAAAGCTACTATCCTTCATCAGCAAGTGCTTCAAATTCTCCTTATTGTCAGCAAGCAAGGTGTGTCATCTGCATTATCACAACTTGTTAATAAGCCTTCCTCCAACCCCGATGCCACCTTCTTCATATACTGCAGCTTCTCTGGGGGTTTGCTGAGCATACAGATTGAGTAAGTATACTGAGAGGGTACAACCCTGTCAAAGCACACCTCTCTGGATTTTAAACTATGCAGAATTCCCTTGTTCTTAAAAAAAAAAAAAAAAAAGAATTCCCTTGTTCTGTTCAAACAACTGCCCCTTGGTCCATGAATAAGTTCCATATATCTGCAATGTATTCTGGGATTCCCATACTTCTCAAGGGCCTCCATGGTTTGTGATGGTCCACAGAGTTGAAAGCCTTGCATAGTCAAAGAAACACAAGCAAAGATCTTTCTGGTCTTCTTTACTTTCAGCCAAGAGCCATCCGATATCATCAATGATATCACTTGTTTCACATCCTCTTCTGAATCTGGCTTGACCTCTGGCAGCTCCCTGCCAAGGTACTGCTGTGACTGTTGTTGCAATTTTTTTATCTTGAAAATTTTTAACCCTATAATTACTGAAACCCAAATGAAGGCTGAGCATGATTGTGGGACAAGAGGAAAGTAAACAAATAGAGGAAAGAGCTAGGAGGCAAAGGGCATTTATAGAGGTCTAAATAAAGGCATGTACATATGTAACTATATTTATATATGATGATGGGGAAATAGATCTATGTGCATACATTTATAGGTTTAGTATTTTTTTTTAACATTTTATTAGGGGCTCATACAACTGTTATCCCAATCCATACACACATCAGTTGTGTAAATATAGGTTTAGTATTAAGGTAGCAGATGGACATTGGGCCTCCACTCAAGTAATCCCTAAATGCAAGAATATTTTGTTGTATTAAACTGACATTCCATGATGCTCACCTTCCCGACACAATCACTGAAGACAAAGTGGGTACATAAGCAAATGTGAAGAAAGCTGATGATGCCCGGCTATCAAAAGATACAGCATCTGGGGTCTTAAAGGCTTGAAGGTAAACACGTGGCCATCTAGCTGGGGAGCAACAAAGCCCACATGGAAGAAGCACACCAGCCTGTGCGATCACGAGGTGTCGAAGGGATCAGGTATCAGGCATCATCAGAACAAAAAATCATATCATTGTTAATGAGGGGGAGTGCGGAGTGGGGACCCAAAGCCCATCTCTAGGCAACTGGACATCCCCTTATGGAAGGGTTGCGGGGAGGAGACGAGCCAGTCAGGGCACAGTGTAGCAATGATGAAACATATAACTTTCTTCTAGTTCCTAAGTGCTTCCTCCCTGCCCCACTATCATCATCTTAATTCTACCTTACAAGTCTGGCTAGACCAGAGGATGTACACTGGTACAGATAGGAATTGGAAACACAGGGAATCCAGGATGGATGATCCCTTCAAGATCAGTGGTGAGAGTGGTGATACCGGGAGGGTGGAGGGAGAGAGGGTGGGGTGGAAAGGGTTCGTGAGGGAGGGGGGAGTGAGGAAAATGAGCTGATGCCAGGGGCTTAAGTGGAGAGCAAATGTTTTGAGAATGATAAGGACAACGGATGTATAAATGTGCTTTGTACAATTGATGTATGTATGGATTGTGATAAGAGTTGTATGTGGCCCCAATAAAATTATTTAAAAAAAAGAATAGCTGAAAGAACCCCTCCAAATTTTTAACCCTATAAAAAAGTGGTAAAACACAATAACAATGATCTTCATGCCTAGATTTTATCAATTGTTAACCTTTTGCTTTCTCTTTCTGTACATACCTTATGTGGGGCTTCAAAACCTGTGTGGGAAAATTCTATCATCTTTTAATACCGTTTTCCCATGAACTTTTTTTTTTAAAGGAAAAGATTATTTTATTCTGAAGATTTAGACGTGTCCAGGTACCACAAACTTGGTTAGAAGGATATAATCATCATGGGAAATGAAATGACAACAGATTTTCTTTTTTTAAATTAACAGTTGAATTAAAAAAGTTAACATTTGCACCCAGAGTCCTTTCTTATTAAAGGTTACCCATGTGTCGGAGTAGAACTGTGCCCCTCCACTGAACTTTCTTCTTTTTCAAAAGGATCTGCCTTTTTTTTAAACATGATATAAATATGTACTATAGTACATACTTCTTTTTTCCCCCCCAATCATTTTATTAGGGACTCATACAACTCTTATCACAATCCATACATACATCAATTGTGTAAAGCACATTTGTACATTCATTGCCCTCATCATTCCCAAAACATTTCCTCTCCACTTAAGCCCCCGGTATCAGGTCCTCATTTTTTCCCCTCCCCCCACTCTGCCCTCCCTCATGAGCCCTTGATAATTTATAAATTATTTTGTCATCATATCTTGCCCTGTCTGACGTCTCCCT
>NW_022103958.1:34977249-34988455 GCF_000313985.2 Echinops telfairi
ACTTTCCTCTTGTCCCACTATCATGTTCAGCCTTCATTTGTCTTTCAGTAATTCCTCTTGGTTACATTACCCTTGGTCATGCACAACCAGGCCTTCGATACCCTCACTGCGGATTTGGATCACTTGTTGTTCCCTTGTCCCTGGGTTTGTTAACACCACTTCCTCTCCCCCCACTTCCCCCTCTCCCATGTCCCCCCGGAACTGTCGGTCCCGTTGTTTTCTCCTCCAGATTGTTCATCCAGCCTATCTTATTTAGACAGACCTGTGGCGATAATAACATGCACAAAAACAAGGCAGTGCAAAACAAAGCAACAAAAGAAAACAAAACAACAACAAGCCAATGACAACAAAACAAAACAAAACACAAGAAAGCTTGTAGATATTTCAAGGACTGTTTGTTGGCCATTAGGAGTGTTTTCCAGTCCAGTCTGTTGGGGCGCCAAGCCCTGGTCCCAAAGTCTATTTGTTGTATTCACTGGGGACTTTGTTGCTCTGTTTCCCTTGCTGTTCTGTTGCACACCCTTAGTGTTTTGCCTCGGTGTGGTGGGATCATATCTGGCGGAATCCCCACACTGTGTCTCCAGTGTTGTCCCCTCTAGGGTTATGGGTCAGTGAGGGATGTCGTGTGTCCTGGTGGGGCTGGCCATATGGTCCTCTCTGTGGGCTAATGCTATATTTTTATTAAAAGATTTCTCTAAAATGTCAAAGTCTGTGTTTAAATACAATACTCATACACAGTTCAAAATTCAAAAAGAAAATGCAAATGGTTGCACATGTGAAAAAATATGCTTACTCTTCTCCTTAGATACTCCTACCCCTCCTCAGACACAATAAGCATGTACCAATTCCTTCCCTATTTCAGATTTTCTATCCCAACCTATCTTTCTTAGAGACCACCTTTGAAAATTATGTATAAACTCTCATAATATTGGTATTAATTCCCATGAACTTTTTGAAGCCACCTCCGTGTTTTCCCAGAACCACTTGAGGGTTGATCGCAGACTTCATGACACTTAGGCTCTAAACGTTTCAGCATGGATTCTTACAGACAGGGGTAGTCTCCTATATAATGACATTAGTACACTTAAAAACCCAGCCAGCATTGCTGCCATTAATGAACACATTATTACCTATTTTGGATCCCTGCTATTGTTGCAATGATGTCTTTCATCGCCTCCCACCCCCTGATCCAAGATCTAATAAAGGATTACAATACTCTATTTAGAAGCCTTGCTTCTTAAATCTTCTTTAACTTAGAACAATTTTCTGGAATTTTTATCGGAGTAGTCTTCTTTTCCCTTTTAATTGAGGTATAATTGAGATGCACCTACCCAGAAAGTTCCCTCAGGCCCCTTTCCATGTCATTATCACCCCCCTCTGTCTGATTTCTAGCCTCCTGGATTCATGTTGCCCGTTCTTGTGCTTTATAGACATGGAACCCCTAAGGATGTGTTGTTTTACAATCTTTCTGCCATAGTGGAGTTTTTGTTTGGATTTCTTAGTCTACTGTGTTTTGAGAGTCTTCCCTGTTGTGTCTATCCGCAGCTTGTGCCTTTTCGTCGATGAGCAGTGTTCTACTATGAGCAGCCAAGGGGGCGCGGTGGTGAGACCTTGGCCACTCGCTCGCTGCGTGGCAGTCTGACCCAGCAGTGGCTCCAAGGACAAAGATGTGACAGTGCTTCTGTGAAGATTTCCAGCTTCCTTTAGAAACCCCGTGCAATCGTTCTAATCCGCCTATTGGAATAGGGCCACTACATGTCAGAATCAACGCATTGTCGATGGGTTGGTGTGTGTTTCTGGTTACCTAGTAGTGAGGAGTGAGGTGATTAAGCTAGACAGACAATCCATTAGTCACGGCTCAAAAACTGACTTCACTTTACCTTCCTGGCTGTCTTTCTGGGCGCTGGCCATCCAGTGAGTCCTCGTGGGCCAGGGATTTGACTGTTAACCGTCTCACTGAATTCCCTCAGCAGCTCTACATGGCACGATCATGGTCTGTTTCACACATGGGGTAACTGAGCTCCAGAGAGTTGATGAGATGCTCTTTGCCCACAGAGGGTGGGAGGTGGCTCAGTGTGGGCCTCCCAGGATGCATGTGAGTGTGCGTGGTGGATCCGTCTTGGTGACTGACTGCCATTGTGTGGCCTCAGCAGTGAGAGTCTGCAGCAGAAAACTCCTGCAGTTGGACTTTCTTATCCCTCAAAGCAGGGATCAGAACCTCATCTTGTCTACCTCATAGAGCTAGTAGAGTCAGAAAGGAGGCATGGCACATAACCTGTGCTTTGTTTTTTAATCTTATTATTGTTGAGAAGATACACACCAATTCGACTGTATTTCCACAGACAATTAAGTGACGCCGACTATATTCTTTGAGTTGTGCAACAATTCTCACCATTGTTTTCTAAACTTCCTCACCATTAACATCAATGGACTGCCCCAGAGTTCCTATCTAATCTCTTGGGTTGCTAAGATTATCTCAGGGCAGTAGTTTCCGGGGGTACATTCAGCCTTCTTGGCTCCAGAAAGGTGGAGATCCACAAGTATTTGAAATTCTTTTCAGCATAGTCCCCCCTTTTGATTAGGCTTCTTCTAGAATCTTGGATAAAAATGTCTTAATGGTAGCCCGTTGCTATCCAGTTCTTTTTGTTTTCTCGGATGGTCAGGAAGGACAGTCCAGATCCTCTTCCTATTCCTGACTCTCCCTCATCTGTTGTATCAGGCAAATGGAAACAATGTCCGTGAGTTAGCTACCCACTTGGAATCATTTAATACCCTAATTACTAAGCCATGAACTATGAAGAGGAACACTGAACATGTTATTAGGTCAATGAACTAGAGTGTCCCATGAATCTATGACCCTAAGCTTCCAAATCAAGGAATACATCCCACACATACAACTTTTGCCAGATTCAACCTTTTACAGGTTTGCAGTTTATTGGTAGCAACCTTGAGGGCAACTCTATCCTTAATTCAACCTTTTACAGGTTTGCAGTTTATTGGTAGCAATTACAATAGCCTTGAGTGCAACTCTATCCTTAATCAACACCCTTTGTGATCACTAATAAACTTTGTTCTTGATACATTTATCTTCTCTTGTATTTTTATCTAAATTGTTAGGTGTGGTCAAGCTGGCTCCAACTCATAGCAACCGTATTACAACATGTCCCTGTCCCTGCCCCATCCTCACAGTTATTTCTGATGAAGCTCATCTTTGCAGCTACTGTGTGGATCCATCTCCTTGAGGGCCTTCCTTTTTGCTAACCCAAAGGATGTGAGCATATCTTCCTATCCTTGCTTCTAAGGAGCATTCTGACTGCTTCCAGGACAGATTAATTTGTTTCTGGCGGTCCATGATCTATGCAATATTCGTCACCAGCATCACACTTTGAACGTGTCTTCTCCAGTATTCCTGTTCCTTGTTCAGCATTCACGGGCATGCAAGGTGATAGAAAACACCCTGACTGAGGTCAGGCACATCGTATCCTCAACATGACATCTTTAACGGGGACCTTTTGAGGCATATTTGCCCCATTTAATCCGCTGTTTGACTTCTTGACTGCTCCTTTCATGAGGGTTGATTGTGGATCCAGGTAAAATAAAATTCTTGACAGCTTCAATCTTTCCTCCCTTTATCATGATACTGAAGGGATTTTTGTTTTCTTTATATTGAGTTATAATCCGTCCTGAAGGCTGTATTATTTCATCTTCATCAGTGAGGGCTTCGAGGTTTCTTCACGTGCAGCAAGCAGGCTTTTGTCTTCTTCACATTGCAGGTTGCTACTGAGCCTTCCTCTTATTCTGCTGCCACGTTCTCCTCCACACCATCTAGCTCCTCAATCGATTTGCTCGGCACACAGATTGAGAAGCAGGGGTAAAGGATACAACCTTGACAAACACCTTTCCTGATTTTAAACCAGGAGGCTTGTTCTGACCAAAAGGTTGCCCCTTGATCTATGTACAAATTCTACATGAGCACAATTAAGTGTTCTGGAATTCTCATTCTTCACAAGGTATCCCTAACTTGTTACGATCCACACAGGCAAATGCTTTTGCATAGTCATTAAAACACAAGCGAACATCTTCATGGAATTCATTGCTTTTGTCCAAGATCTTCCTGACATCAGCAATATCTTTCACTCCATGTACCTTTCTGAATCCAGCTTGATTTTCTAGCAGCTACTTGTTGATGTACTACTGCAACTATTTTTGAATTATCTTCAGCAAATTCTGATTTGCCTGTGATATTGTTCACTAATTTCAGTATTCTCATGGGTCACCTTTCTTTGAAATAAGCACAAACATGGGTCTCTTTCAATCAGCTAAAGAGCCCTGGTGGCACTGTTGGGTAAGCGTTGGACAGCAAGCTGCAAGGTGTCCAGTTCAAACCCACCAGCTTCTCCAAAGGAGAAAAGTGAGGCTGTCTCTTCCCATGAAGATTTACAAAGCATCAGAAACTATATATTAGGTCACTACACATCAGAATCAATGCAGTGGATGGTTTCCCAATCAGTTGGCCAGGTAGCTGTCTTCTAAATTATTTAGCATAGACTAGTTGAGCGATTCCAGTACTGAATTAGTTTGTGGAAACTTTTCAGTAGGCATCTCATTAATTCCTGGAGACTTGTTCTTTGTTAATGCCTGCAGCACAGCTTGGACTTCTTTCACTATTACTGGCTCTTGATCATGTGCTACCTCTTGTAATTGCTGAATCTTGACCAATTCTTGTGGGTCTAGTGACTGCGCACTACTTCCAGCTTCTTTGATGCTTCCTGCATTTTCCAATACGTTGGCCAGAGAATCCCTAAACATTTAAACTTGAGGTTTGAAATTTTTTATTTTATTTTTTTGAGGTTTGAAATTTTTATTCCATTCTTTCAGCTTGAGAAACGCTGAGCATGCTCCTCCCTTGTGGTTTCCTAGCTCCAGCTGTTCGCACGGTTCACTGGATGCTTCACTGTGTCTTCTCAAGATGTTCTTTGAAATTTTCCGTTCAGTTCTTCTACTTCATCATCTCATCCATTTTCTTTAGCTACTCTGTATTCAAGGGCAAGTTTCATTCATTTTAGCCTTTTAGTTCTTTCTTGTCTTTTTTTGAGACATAAAAGTATTATATTAAAAATATGGAACGCTTCACGAATTTGCGTGTCATCCTTGCGCAGAGGCCATGCTAATCTTCTCTGTATCGTTCCAATTTTAGTCTATGTGCTGCCGAAGCACATAGACTTGTCTTTCAAATAACCTTTTACTCTCTTCATTTCATGTATGATTTTCTTTTCTTTAAAAAAAATAAATTTTATTGACATATCTTATTCATTCCCATATATCCCGTCCCTTGCCATACAGTTCTATTGTTCAGTCCTGTGTGGGTAAGGATATACAATCATCAGTGCTATCGACTCGTCTCTCCCCCTTTTCCTCCACCCCCTACTTCCTGTACCCTCAGGGAACCCTTATTCCTGTTAGTGTCTCTGAGGGGTCATCTATCTTGACTACCATGTATCGAGCGATCTTAAATGTACAAACGAACATACAGGAGTCTGTCATGACCAATGAGGTATATCATGTATGGACCACAATAGTAAGGGGAGGAAATCTCAAAGAACTAGAGGATAACTATGTGGTTCTTCACTGCCACACCGCACCCTGGATTTATCCTGTGTTCCATGAGGCCCTTCTAAAAGGGACTGTCTGATTTTCTTGCTGGTGGACATTGGGTCTCTACTACATCCAGTCCCCTTTATATCGATTTGGATGCATGTTTTTCAAACTTCTAATACCTCTTCCCATCGACACCTCATGATCACACAGCCTGGTGTGCTTCTTCCATGTGGGCTTTGTTGTTTCCCTGCTTGATGGCTGCTTGTTTAACTCCAAGCCTTTAAGACTCCAGACACTATAGCTTTTGCTAGCTGGGCACCATCAGCTTTCTTCACCACTTTTGCTTATGTACTCATTTTGTCTTCAGTGATCACGTCAGGGAGTACATTGCCACATTATTAGAACAAACTATTCTTGTGCAGAGGTAAGATTTAAGTAGAGGCCCAAAGTCCACCTGCTTCCTAGTTGCATTTACATATATACATAAACAAACACATTCATATATGTATACTTATATATATGCACACACACACATATATGTATTGAGTTTGTTTTTTGTGTTTTCCTCCTATCCCACTATTACAGTTGCCTCTCAAATATAATTTGATTGATCAAACATGCCCAGAGAAGCTACACCCTCTTTGTAGTCCATTTTAGAACTCTTACTCTTCCCCTGTACCCGTCAGTGTTGGCTCTCTGCTCACCCACTCTCCTCTTCTGTGCCCCCCAGGAACCATCTGTCAAAAAACAAGAACAAAATAATAATAATAAAAATAAAAGATAAAACCCAAACAAAACACAACAACATACAGATTTGTGTCCAAAAGGCAAGTTGTCCATAGGCCCACCTTGCTATTCCCACATTCAGGCACGATGGAGTGGTCTCGTGTACCCCCCACCCCACCCCTGCTCATTTATGCCTTAGCCTTTCCATATGGCCCACTTGTGAGTAACCCCCAACCAGTTCAGGTGGGGTGCCCTGTGCTGCCCCCAGTCAAAATCCCACACTCGGGCCTCCTCGGGGGCTTCGTGTCTTCGTGCCCATCACTGGTCTGCTGCACTCCCCTCCTAGTCTGCCCCCATGTGGGCAGGTCAAACAGGCCACTTTCCCCAAACTGTGTTCAGGGCTGTCCTCTGCCCCGCTGTCATCTAAGGAGAGGCCTCCACGTCTCAGGCTGAGGCCAGCTGGCAGTCATCTCTGGGAACTGCTCCACTCAGGAACAGTGCCCTCGTGGGTTGGCATGCTGAAATGAGGTCTGCTCTCCCTCTCCCTCTCCTGTGGAGACAGAAACAATACCCTCCCCTGGGGTTGGTTAGTGCTCTGACACCCCCACTCCAGTTGCCTTTGTTTTCCCTTCTGTGGGGCTGAAAGGCATATGAGAGGGGAGATGCCTTTCAGCACAGGTGCTATCTGCACCTGTTGTTGATGATGTAGGAATCTTTGGGTTTGGTCTAGTTCTTGCCAGAATATCTGGTCCTCAGCCCGAGAATTATGTATTACACATGTTTTCCCTTACGCCCGCCATTCTGCTGTGTGAACTCACCTCAGTGGACGCATGTTGTACTTGTCCTTTTGGGCTTGGCTAACTTCACTCTGCATAATCTCCTCCAACTGGTTCCATGAGATGAGGTGTTTTATCTTTTTGCCACTTTTTAAGGGATGCGTAATATTCCATTGCGTGACTATACCAGAGTTTTTAACATCCATTCGTCTATTGATGGAAATTAAGTCAGTTTCCTTTTTTTTGTTTGTAATTGTGAACTGTGCAGTGACAAACATTGGGGAGCAGATGACTGGTCATGGTCTGTTTATTATTTCTTCTGGGTATATGCCAAGAAGTGGGATTGCTGGGTCATATTGTAACTCAATTTCCATCTGTTTTATATTTTGCCAAATCACTTTCCACAGTGGCTCCATGTATTTACAAGACCACCAGTAGTGAATGAGAGTTCCTATCTCACTGCACCCCTCCAGTATCTATTGCTTTCTGTTTTTTTGAATTGGGCTATCCTTGTGGGATCTCATGGTTGTTTTTATTTGCATTTCCCATATAGCTAATGATCAGGAACATTTTCTCTTATGTTTATGGACCACCAGGTTTCCTCCTTTCTGAATCATCTGTTCAAGTCTTTTGCCCACCTCTTCAGTGGGCTATTCATTTTTTCCTGTTGTAAGCTTGCAGGATTCTGTAGATTTTAGGAATAAGCCCTTTGTCTGATGTGTCATTACTAAGTCTCTTTTCCCTGTCTGTGGGTTCCCTTGTTACTCTCTTGATGAAGTCTTTCAAGAAAACACAAGTGTTTTATCTTTAGAATGTCTCACCCATCTATTTATCTTCCTCTGGGTGTGTATCCTTCCTGATTTCTGGGAAGGTCCTTGGCTTTGTCCCAATCCCCTCATTGATGATTCTAATCGTTTTGGGTTTTACCTCAAGGTCTGTGGTCTACCTTGGACTTGTTCTTGTGTATGGGGTGAGGTAAGGGTCATGTTTCATTCTTCTGCAGACTAATATCCAGTTTTGCCAGCACCATTTGTTGAAAAGGGAGTCTGCTTCCCATTGGATATTTTTTGGGTCTTTGTCAAAGATCAATTGTCTATATGCTGTTGCTTTTATTTCTGGATTTTCTGTTCTTATCCATTGATCTGAGTATCTATTATTGTACCAGTACCACACTGTTTTGACAACCGTGACTGTATAATACATTTTGAAGTCAGGTAACGCAAGCCCACCACCTTTGTTCTTCCTGAGGATCTCTTTGCCAATCCTGGGATTCTTCCCTTTCCATATGAAGTTGGTAGTCATTTTTTCCATTTTTCTTTTGAAAGTGATATAGGAATTTGTATCGGGATTGCACTGAATTTATATAGTACCTTGGGCAGGATTGACATCTTTACAATATTGAGTCTTCCAATCCACAAGCATGGGATATTCTTTTTTTTTCTTCCATATTTATTTATTTTCATTTTTGTAACAATACTTTTAAAAAACAATTATTATATTGGGGGTTCTTACAGCTGAGATATTCTTAAACTTGTGAAAATCCCTTTTGGTTTCTTGTAATAATGTTCTATAGTTTTCCTCATACAGATCCTTTGTTTTTTTGGTTAGGTATATTTGTAGATATTTCAATTTATGCTTGGCTATTGTGAAGGATGCTACCTTCTTGATCTCTTTTTCTGGAATCCCCTCAGTGGTATATAGCAACCGAATTGACTGCTGGTTGTTGATCTAATCTCCTGCCACTCTAGCATATTCCTCTATTGTGTCCAGCAATCCTTTCGTGGAGTTTTTGGGGTTCTCAATATTTTAAATCATGCCACGTGAAAATAGCGATAATTTAACACCTTTCCCCAAGCGTATACTTTTGATATCCTTCCATTGCTTTATATTATTAGCTAGGACCTCCAAGATGATGTTGAATAGAAGTGGGGACAAGGGGCATCCTTGTTGGGTCCCCTCATTCAGTGGGAATGTTTCCAGTTTTTCTCCATTAATTGTATGTATGATGTACTTGATATCTTCCACAGCTTGTCAGGTGTTGAATGCATTAAACCGGTTCTTGAGAAGATCTCCAAATTCAGATAGGGTATACTCAATGCCACATTGAAACTCTTATGGACTTGTTTTAATTTTTTCAACTTCAGAGCTTGCGTGTAAGCAACCGATGATCTGTTCTACAGTAACTCCTGGCTTTATCTTGGCTGGCGTTATTGGGCTTCTCTGTTGTCTCTCTCCACTCAGGTAATAAATTTGAGTCCTGCGTATCCTATCTGGAAACATCCATGTATATAGTCACCATTTATATGTTAAAATGGTATTTCCAATGATTAGTGAATATTAAGTCATGCAAAACCCCACTATGCACCCTCCAGCAGGAGTTCTGTCCAGGTCATATTTTCCAACGATCAATCCTTTTTCATTTCCATCGTTTGCAGTCCATTCACCAATAATTATCTATGCATTTTGATCAGACCTTGAAGGCACGCTTGGTCAATTTCAGACTGAAGAAGTTGGTAGAATTTGAACAATTGTATTTACTGGACTTCTTTGTAGGTGTCTAGATATTATCCTATCACAGACAGCACTATACTTTAAGATAGATTTTGATGATGAATGCAACACTATTCCTCTTGAATTTGTTCTTCCTAGCAGAGTAAACCATATGATTGTCTGATTCAAAATAGCCAACACCATTTCAGTTCATTAACGCCTCAGGTATCTATCTTTATGGGTTCCATTTCATTTTTGACAACTTTCAATTTTCCTAGATTCACACTTCAATTAGTAATAGATGCCTGCAGCGGTTACTTTTCATGTGGAGTCATGCCACGTCATCACATGAAAAGTCCTGAAAGCTTGGCTCTGCCCGTGTCATCAAGGTGACTCGACTTCAAGGAGGGAGCTTGTCCCAAGTTGTATTCTGAGTGCCTTCTACTGGTGTGGCTCAACTTCCAGAACCGTATCAGACAATGTTCTGCTACCAGTCAGAGGCATTCAGTGGCTAATCCCTTGGAAGTGGACCATCATTTCCTTCTCTAGTCTGTCTGGGCCTGGAAGCTCCACTGGAACTGCCCACCACAGGTGACCTGTTGGTAGTTGAAACACAGATGACCTGGCGCCCAGCATCACAACACGCAAGCCACCACAGTATGACAAACAGGCCGAGGAGTAGTGGGAAAATTGACTCCACAACACCCATTCATCTGACGACATAGAGACATACCTCATTCTTTTTAAACAATTTTATATACTCTGTTGAAAGAGTCAGCGGTAGATTAATTAGACAGTTCTTTTTCATAGACTTTTAAGTTGTTTTCAGTCATTTATCGTAACTGGCATTGCTGCGATGAATGCCCATCTTTGTGCTCCCGTGTGAGCACAAGTGTAAGATAAATGCCTAATAGTGGAATTGCTAGGTCAAAAGGTATTCGCATTAAATTCTGGTAGCTGCTGCCAAATTGTCCTTCAAAGAAGCCGAGCCACTTTATGCTCCCATTAACAATGAATAAGAAAGCATTTCTTCACAATGTGTATCGTTGCCAATCTGATATCTAAAAATGGTGTCCTACCTTAGTTTTAATTTACACTTCTATTATTGTTCGAGTAACTTCATTTGTTTTAAAGCCACTTCTTTTCTATAAACTCCATTCATATCCTTTGCCTATCTATCATTGCAACCATGTTTAGCCACAAAAATGCCAGTTTCCTAGGGTCATTTGCTCATGAACCTCCTTCTGGTAGATGTTCTGAGTCTTCCACAAACATGACACACTCCCTCTTGTAAATAACTGCTCCTCTCTCCAATACCAAGGCAGGGTCCCTTCATGACCTCCTCAAGATCCCATACCCTCCCACAACTCGTGTGTGCTCTTTCCTCCATTCTGTGGTGCTCCACACCCCAAATCTGACCAGCCTTTTAGGGGTACATGCTCATTTCACCTCTTCTAGGAGCCTCCCTGAGTAACTAGTCCTCACAGGGCATTCAGTTTCCCTCTTACTAGGAGCCTCCCTGAGTAACTACTAGCCCCCACAATGCAGTCTCACTTTCACTAGGAGCCTCCCTGAATAACTACTAGTCCCCACAAGCAGTCTCACTTTCACTAGGA
>NW_022103958.1:34990643-34992792 GCF_000313985.2 Echinops telfairi
TAACTACTAGTCCCCACAATGCAGTCTCACTTTCACTAGGAGCCTCCCTGAATAACTACTAGCCCCCACAATGCAGTCTCACTTTCACTAGGAGCTTCCCTGAATAACTAGTCCCCACAATGCAGTCTCCCCTTCATGTGAGCTTTACCACCAGCTAAAGCCTATAGCCTTGGAAGGATGGGTTTTTCACTGCCTGAGCCCAGCTTCCTGCTCCGTGCTCAGTGTGTAGGTGTATCTTCTGTATGGAGCAGATGCTATGGATCTAAGGTATGGCAGACATGGCATGTGCGGTGGGTGCCACTTGAAGGGGGCGCTGCTGAGCAGTTTCTGTGACTCCTGGGCAGTTTCCATGGGTAGTTATGAGAGAGCAGTCAGCACGTTAAAATGAATGCTCTTGGATTTGAGAGCCTCCATGGGTTAAGGAGGAGCCCTGGTGGCATCCTGGCTTCTGAGCTGTGCTGTTAGCCTCAAGGGTGTGCAGTTCGAACTCACCAGCAGCTTTGCTCCCTTAAAGATTTACAGCCTCGGAAACACACAGGGCAGTTCTACTCTAGCTTGTTGTTAGGCTGAGCTGTAATTGACTGAATAGCAGTGCGTTATAGGATTCTATGAGAGAGCCAGACTGGACTTGACGGCCACAGTGGGTTCTGGGTTGGAGGAACTCTGGTGGCACAGTGGCGAAAGCACTGGGCTGCGTCTGAAAAGATTTCCAGCCAAGGGCAGTTCTGCTGTGCCCTACAGAGTCACGATGAGGTGGTCTCTGCTTGCTGGCAGTGGGTTTTTTGATGGATCGAGGCAGACTGTGTGATCTTGCTGTGCTGTGTGCAGAAAGAGAAGCAACAACAACAAAATGACCACATGAGCATTACAGGCCAATTTTGTTTGTTTGTTTAGTGATTGGGCTCTCGAGCTCCATGGAGCAGCATGAAGAGGACCATTGTAGGTCCAGCATCCGAAGCAAGCGAGTCTTCTGAGTGCTGATAATCTGTGACCTGTTACCCTCCACACCCAGGCACCGACCGGAAACCAGCCTTAATGCTACCTTTTCCCCAGTCAACCGCTTCCTAGTCCACCCACAAGCTTTTTATGTTTCAATAGTGGTCTCATTCAGTACTTGTCTTTATGAGATTGAGTAAACTTGGTGAGCATAGCGTGCAGGCCAATCCGAATGCATGAAAGCAAGGGAGACGTGGCTGTCATTTCCAAGCGGTGCCACCCTGTGTAAAAGATGAACGAGCCTGAATTGTAGCTGTACTTTTTGAGCTGATACAATGGTCAAGCGCTCTACAAGACTGTCAGGTATTTGGCCAGGGGCACAACTTCAGTCCTTGCCACAGGCGCTGCTGTCCCTAAATAGACCTGTGGTGTGTCTCCAACCCACCATAGGCATTTACTGAAGGCACTTTCGAGCCAGGCACTGTTTCAGGGGCCGGGAAACAAACAGGGTTCTCCACTCAACCAGCTGACATTTTAGGGGAAGAGGTGCTAAGAGACACCAAATCAGACAGTAAGCAAACAGAGAGAGACAAGAAAGTCAATTAAGTGCAAATAAATAATGAGATAGCAAGTGAAGGGAGGTGGTGAAAGATCTTCCTTGAACTGAGGGGTCAGGCAAGGGGGTGCAGTGAGAGCAGAGACCCGGATATGGGGCACCAGCCAAGCACAGAGCCTTCCAGGGCTCCGCTGGAGACCCACCTGACCAGTCCCCTCTCCTGCCTCCAGCGCACCTTTTGTTCTGTTACTAGACAGGAGTTGAAGGCACAAGCCTGTTGTTCCAGCAACTTCAGGGATGTGTGTGGGGGTGGGGGGGGGATGGGGGGAGGCCCTGCACGCTCCTTCTCTGTATCCCAGTGGTCCATTTGCTCTGCCATTAACAGAGAGCACCTTCTAGGATTCGGCGTCGGTCAGCCCATTGAGTCCACACAACAATCCCGTGGAGTTTTTGTTATGAACTTTATTTTACAAAGGGATAAACGAAGGCTCCTTGTACGGAAGCGGCCTCTTTAGAGTTGCAGGTGTGATACTGAAAGCAGTCGAGTTGTCGGGCTACAAGTTCTGGGGGAGTCAGGAGGGTCGGGCCGTCGCACTCGGGCTATTAGCTGCTTCTGCAGTTTGTCCGGTCCAACCGCGGGACCCCTGGCCTCCCAGC
>NW_022103958.1:34993843-35015737 GCF_000313985.2 Echinops telfairi
GCGGGGCTGGAGCGGGCGTTGAGGGCGCGGGTCCGAGGGCCGGTCGTTCTGAGCGCCCAGGGGCTGCAAACGGCGCCCTGGACCTTGCAACGGGGCCGCAGTAGGGCGCTGCGCGGGAGGGCCGGGGACACGCGTGGGCACTAGAGTGGGGAGAACAGAAGTAGGGGACGAAGGGAATCTCGTGGGGGAGACTGTCCCCAGGCCAGTTCTTTGGAGGGTCTGGGAAGGTTGTCACCGCCCCAGCCTGTGGGGTGGGGAAGGGACCAAGATTCGTTGAGCTCTGCGGGTGGTGTCTGGTGAGCAGGGACGCGCCCTCGTTTCCACTGGTCAAGTGGCAGGCTTTCCTTAGAAACCTTGGACGTTGGCCCCACGAGCCAGGTTAGCACAGCAGATCCTGGGGCCTGGAGGAAAAACAGATTGAAGGGCAGTAAAGTTGAAGTTCCGCTCGCACCTCGCACTACAGTGGCAGTGGCTTTTGTCACTCTGCTACTTAAGGTCAGAAACTGCTTTTGATCCTTCTTCCCGGTGCCTGGCCCCGAGCAAGCAAGCGCTAGGTAAATGTTTGTTCACTGAATGAATGAACCAGCCGAAGTTCCGGATGGTGGTCTGACAATTCCTGGGTGTGCTTCTGGCCAACTGAGAGTCATAATTCCCTTCTGCCCTTGGAAACCATTATTGTAAGCCACATCTTTGACACTGGGAGGCTTCCAGAAAATTCCAGGCCTCCCACCTCCATGTGGTTTCTGGCCCTAGACACCACGTGCTGTTTGAAGTGCAGAAGGATGAGCATTGGGGGTAAGAGGAGCGGATGGTAGCTGTGGCCCTGCTGTCCTGTCTCCTTTCCGTGTGCCTCTGTGTGTATGGGGTGAGAGGAGCCGTCTGGGACCCTCAGAGCTTTGCTGTCAGTGGGCACTTTGGGTTTATAACTGGGTCAACGGATATTTAATTAATGCCTCTTATACGTCAGGTATTTCTGTAGGCATTGGGACTGCCGAGATGGGTCAGCCAGACGAACTCTAGGTGCTCCTGGGGCTTGCTGTCTAGGAGGCGATTCTGGGGTACGCTTTTTGTTGGGAATGACTGAAAGAAGAAGAAAGCGATGATGCAGAAATGACAGGAGACAAGTGCTGGAGGGGCGTTCCTGTGGAGGTTGAGAGGGATGAGTTCTAGAACAGAAGTCTCCATTGGTCTCACGCAGGAGTGGGCGGCATCATCTCTTGGACAGGAGGAAAGACTGGAGTGAGTGGATGTAAGGAGTGTGAGAGACTTGGTTTGGAAGAGGAAGGTGCTCCTGTTGCGTAGTTTCTGTGTGTCCCAGAAGTCCTAGACAGAGTCCTTAAGGGGTGTGTACAGGCAACAACGGTTATAGTCAACTGTCCTCTCTTGCTGACTCTTCTATGGTAACTCTTGTTTGTCAAGTCCCTAGTGATGAGCTTCCTTAAAGCCCCATTCTCTACCCCCGAGGGCCTTAGCTGAAGCCTGCCATGCCTAGGGGAAAGTGTGTGCGTCAGCGGGTAATTTATTGAGAAGCTTACGGGTTTCTCCACATAAAGAATTCAGACCTGAGTCTTTCTCAGATTTGTCAACAGTACATCTGACTGAGGTGAAGTAGTGTGTGCTCTTCTGTGATATGACTCAATAAAGTGGAGAGCCCAAACATCCACCCAGCTGATTTTATTTTTCCCTGGGGATTCGTGGGGAGGAAAGTCTTGGGATGTTTTCAGGAAGCATCAGTGGCTCCTGGCACACAGCAGATACTTGTTGCAGCGGAAAACCTTGAGGAAAGGCGAGTGCCTTTTACTCTGATTTCTGTACTTTGGTTCAGTTTGGATTAATGGAGGGACAAAACACAAAGCGGTTCTCTGGTTTCTAGACAAGGTGATGCTGACATCCCCTTTAAAGAGACGTGAAAATATAAAAGGCACTTTCTCGTGATTTGGGTGAAGGCTTACCAAACACATCATCAGTTTTACATTCTACAGTTCGCACAGATTTCGCTTCATGCCCTCACTGCCGCTGCACTCATTCCAACCTGCTCTCTGTTTCCTGCCTGTGCCTGGTCTCTACTCACCCTTCTGAACTTTGCCCCAGGGTAAATGCTGCCCCCTTGCTCCCAAATGGTTGACTATTCTAAGGGGTGCATACCTCACTAATGTTATTGTTCCTTTTATAGATCTGTCTATTGTTTGGTTGAAAGTTATTCATGGGGGGTGAGTCCAGTTCCAGACCTGAAGGGTGGCTACGACCTATCTCAAGCCCGGTCTCTCTTAGGATTCCTCATTTTTCTCCCATTCCGTCTAGAACCTTCGAATGTGGCCCTTTCAGAGTCAGTGGTAGTTACAGCTGGGCATCGTCTAGTTCTTCTGGTTTCAAGGTTGTGGAGATTGGTGCTTATGTGATCCATTAGTTCTTTAGGCTAATTGTTTCCACATGCCTTCAATTTTCATCCCTTTTAAGACTTTCTGCATGCGAGGACCTCCCTGTTTTCTCATGAGGTCCTTAGCCAGATAAGGTCAGCAGCTCAAAACTACCAGCTCCTCCGAGGGAGAAAGATGAGGCTTTTTGAAAGATTTATGAACCTCAGAAACCCGCAGGGGAAGTTCTGTCTTATCCTATAGGGTTGCTGTGAGTCTGAATGACTTGATGGCATTTGAGTTTTTTAAAGCCAGATAGCAAGATGTATTAGTAATTGCAGTAATAATGTAGTTAACGGCAGCAATAATAGTAATAAAAATTATGTAAATTCAAGCTAAACTCACTGCCTCACTACCAAGCCTGACTCATGGTGAGACCCTATAGGACAGGGTAAAACTCCCCCTGAGGGTTTCCGAGACTAACTCTTGCCGGTAGTAGAAAATCAGGTCTTCCTCCCGAGGAGCAACTGGTGGTTTTGAACTTCAGCCCTTGTGGATCGCAGTCCAACTCGTAACCACTGTGCCACTAGGGCTCCTGAAATAGCCTAATATTTGAGTCCTTGAAAAATGCCAGGAACTTTTCAGTTACTATTATCCAATTTAATTCTCACTTGCTAGGAACTAGTTCACTTTCAGAGTTCCTGGGAACACAGATAGTTAATGGGGCCAACTGCTAACTAAAAGGTGAAGGGCTTTCACTCAGGTACCAGAGAATAAAAACCTGGTGGGATACTTTAAAATAAAAAAATCAATCATTGGAAACCCTGTACTGCACAGCTCCACGCAGACCCAACTGGGGCTGCCATGAGTCAGAATCAACTTATTGGTAGCTGGTTAGTCCTATTTCACAGATGTGGACATTTGTATTACAACAAAGGGCAGTTGGCTTTTTCCTATAACTCTTGTTGATTAGAGTCTTAGAACAGTCCCAGCAATAGAGGCATCAGGGGCAGCTGTAGAATGAGACATTCGACAGTTGAGCAAACCCAGGTCCATGAAGTTTCCATGACTTGGCCCAAGTGTTAGAACTGGGATTAGAACTGCAGGAAAGTGAGTTGAACACTGAAGGGCCCAGGACACAGCCCTCTGGAGGTTTCATTGCACTGTCACCTCAAGGGACAGATTCCAGGTCGCCCCAGGTCAGGGTCTGCTGTCTGAAACCTCCCATCCAGTCAGATGTTGAGCTTCCCTTTAAGGAAGAGTCCCAGTGGTGGGTCCAAGTAGCTGCCATCTTCCTGAAGGTGTTGCTGTGCGCAGCAATCCCACAAACCAAAATGTAACAGTCCCACAAAGGATTTCTGGGAAGTTAGCTGCTTACATATATTTAAAACGGAAATTCTGAAGCCTCTCATTATCAGAGGTTAAGAAAAGGTTTTCCCAGCTTGGCAAATGTTGGCATAGATCCAACACTTGATGTTCATTTCCTCATTGATTCACCGAGGGTGAAACTGGGTTCAGGGATTTAAATATTCGGTGTTGAGGAGGAAGCTGGAGGAAGGAGAAGGTGATTTGCTTCATGGTCTCAAATTCATCTCAGTCAAAATTGATTAAGTAAGGTTGTAGGTTTTTTTTCTTAAGATTTCTCCTTTATTCGTTGTTTTTTTTAAGGTCCAAGTTTGGCTTTTCCCCAGGAATATAAGTTTAAAATATAAGGTTTAAAATTAGGAAATAAATTTATACATATAATTCATTATGTTAACTGATTAGGAAAAAAAATGACCATCTTACAGAAAAAAGTCAATGAAATTCACTATGATAAAACATTTTGCAGCTAACATTAGACTTCTTTAGTTGGATAAAGATTATTTATTAAAAATATTCAGCAAACAAACACAAAGTGAAATGTTGAAAGCATTTTGTAAAATATCCTAAGAGATTATTCACAAATACTGTTTTTATTCAACATTATATAATGAAGGTGGTGCCTGACATCATAAAGCAAAAATGTAGTAGTAATAATCATAGTAAAATAGTACAAACCAAAAGTGAATAAAATTGCAAAAGAAGAAATAAAGGTCACTTTTTTGTGTGATATGCTTGTTTATGCAAAAGATATAAAAGATAAATGATCTAATAGTATCGTTTACCAAGTTTCTTAAATAAAAATGTTGCAAAGCATACATCTATATACCAGTAACAATTGAAGAATTAAATATTTGTATTTAAAAGATATAATACTATTATTCTATATTCTATATATCAAGTATTTAGTGATCCTGCACCGGTGTGACAGTGTGTCATGTCCCATCCGTTCGGCTCTGGATACCCTATTCCCGGTGCTCTGGCTACCTTTTTCCTGGAGTCGTTGTTGACCATCTGGGCTCAGGTAGATGCTTTTTTAAAGGAACTCATTGTCCATCAGCAATGAGCTTTGTTTTGTGTCAATAAATAGATATTATAATTGTTATAGTATCAAAAATACAAAATACTTGTGACTTTAATGTGAACTTTTCCTAATTAAAAGCCTATTGAACCAACAACAAAAAGATGTGTGTGGTTACACAAATGTGTCTGGGCGTGAATAAACACCAAACCCAACCCACTGCCACTGAGCTGACTTCCACTTGTAGCGACTCTCTATAGGGTTTCTGAGACTATAAATATTGACAGGAGCAGCTAGCTTCATCTTTTCCTCATGGATTGGCTAGTAGATTTGAACCACTGACCTTGCAGTTCACAGCCCAGTGTCTAACTCACAGTGCCATCAGGGTGCTTTCTGGATATGAATATCTGGGTAATTATATTGGCACAGATCTATACGTTTACAGATCTATAGGCATTTGTGTATATGGATATATGTGTGCATGCATGTGTATTCATACGATATTGACACTTCTTAGACAGAACCAAACACTTTATATCAGATTTGTTCTCTGAGTGTGAAGACATAGGACCTTAACCTCATGGGACAGCTCAGTTAATTGTCATGAAGAGTTCATAAACGGTATGCTTTACATCCCAATGTGATGTGTGGCACCTGGGGTCTTAAAAGCTTGTCAGGGGCCATGTAAGATACAACCTTGGTCATCACCTGTTTGGAACAGAAGGTAAAGAAGGAAAGCAAAGGCGCAGAGAGAAAAGTAGTCTTCAGACTGATAGTCCGACAAACCATGGGCTCATCTTCCCCAGAGCTGATGGTGGCCGGCCCCTCCCAACCCTTCTGACCGGGGCTGTAAGAGATGGATCCTGATAGAACTCACTTTCTTACAAAGTGACTCCAGGACAAGGGTAGGGCAGCCGAGCACTGGGAATGGTACATCCAGAACCAAATGGATGAGACACGAGACACCGTGACCATCAGTGCAGGATCACTGAATACTTGATATAGACATTGTTATATTGGGAGCCTAATTTTCTGGGTAAACTTGAACTTTAAACATTAAGATTACAAACAAAAAGCAAAAAACAACTGTGGAAAAAACAGTAAAGAAAATAAAAATCAGCGGGGAGATGCCCTGTGTGCTTCTTCAGACTTCTTTCAGAGAGAGGTGAGGGCTGGGTGGTGGGAGAGAGGTATCCCCTCTGCCCCTATGTGGGAAAATGCGGGGTGGGGAGTGGGGGGTGGTCAGTGTCTTGAACATTGCTGGTGCTCTTTCTGTTATCTTTTACAATCCGTGGGAGGAATTTTGGACTTGCTAACTTGAGGACCTCGGATAGGGCAGATGACCTGTGCACATGCCATCATGTGGACTGCTGGGCGGTCTCACAAAGTGCCTGCCTCAGATTTCTCTCTTCAGAGGAGGGCATGGGTTTGACTCTGTTTGCTTGGTGTAAGCCAGCAGCATCGCAGTAAGCTGGCATGGTATCTGAAAGAAATATTGGCAAAGGGGAGAACACAGAGCAATATTGTTTTATTTCCCTCTTAGTTTTAAAACACAGGTCAACCTCATTCTGGTATTCTCTGCTTCCCTTGGTTGTCAAAACATCTGCTTTTCGTTGTTTTGAAATGAGAATTCCATGTTAATGCTTCATGTTTACATTGTGTTTCACAAATACTATCAGTCTCACAATCAGTGCATTTATTTTATTGGCCCACAAGTTTGGACTCGGGTAAAGTGAATTCCCTAAAGTCACACACCAGAGTAGTGACATTTCTCAAGTACTGCTGTAATGACAGAGGAGAGAAAAGGCCAGTCACCTGGGAGTTTGGACGCAGAAAACATCACCAAAATGTTGCTTCTATCCAAGCATCCTTGTAGACTTTACCTTCAATTTAATTGGTTAGAAAAGCTGTATTTTCTATGAACATCAACACCTTGGAAAGGTGCATCATATTTGTTGTATGGCTTTGTGACTTCTTAAACAAAATCAATCTTGGGGTATGTATAGGGGGTACCAGTTTCTGTTAAGCCTTAGGTGGCAAGGCAGGTGGGAGACTGGCCGCCTTCTAGCATCTGTGGGCTCCACATGCTCAAAGCGGCTGGTACACCAGTCCTTGATGAAAACCAGCAGTGGCTGCGAAGGCCTCAGAGCCCCTCTTGCTAAGGCTGAGTTGTGCCTGGCCAGCTCTCTTGCATCTGGCCTGTTCACAGTTACTTGGATGCTGGCCAGGACAGCAGGCTTGGATTTTCTGGAAGTCCAAAGCACAGTCAAGCAGCTTCACCTTGCAGAAAAGTGGCTAGAGGTTGGGGGTGTTGGTGCTAGTGTTGGTAAGAAAGCCATGCCTAACCTCAGGCCCTGGAGTCAGACTACCTACTTCTGACCCCCAACTTCATCGTTTCCAGCTCTCTGACCTTGGTAAGCTAGTCCCTCACTTTACACTTTGTTTCCTCCCCAGTAAAATGGGCCTTGGTGTGAGAATGACCTGTATGAGTGATAGGTGGAAAGACTTCATTTAGTACAGCACCGGCACATAGTAATTGCCCAGTAAAAGGCCTCCTGTTTGGTGCATGCACAGACTGTGAGTTGGGGGTGGGGCCAGGGCTGCGCAGTCCTCAAGACATTCAGCTGCAGCTGCTGCAGAAAATGATGTCCTTCCACTGGGACCACCTGGGTTAGCAGCAGCCGAACTAGACTCAACTACTTTGGACTAATACAAATTGCAGGATCACTGTGGCTAGTTAAAAGAATGTCTTTTATTTATTTATTTATTATTTTTACTCCCCACCCAAGAATGTCTTTATTCTTAGACCATACATAGTGAGGGTATTTGCTCTTAAATGGTTACAACAACAACAAAAAAACTGTGTACGTGTAGTGGATGACTACTAGAGTGTGTGGTCAAAAGGCTAACAGTGGGTGAGTCTGGGAGAGGGGTAGGTAGGTAGGTATTGTTTGTATTGTGATTGTTCTTGCAGTGTTTCCAGGTTTGAACTTTCCAAATGAAAATTTAAACTTGTTCCTGAGTAGGGCTATACTGTCCCCATGGTTCAGGTCCTTGGTGTAGGCTGCAGAGACCTGGGGGCCGAGACACCCAGGGAATGAGGCGTGAAAGTGATGCCTAGGTTGCCTCTTTCCTGGGCATTTGAAGGCAAGACAGACGTCCAATCCTTAATCGCGGCAGCCAGCTGGCTATTGGCTCAGCCACTGAAGGAAGGGAAGACATCCTGGCTGGAGCTTCCCAGACCGCAGGGGTCAGTCTACCTGGTGTGTGTTGTACAGTAGTTGAAAAATGTATACGTTCATGTAGAAGCCAACGCTTTCACTGTCCTCATTTTGCAGGCTGGGGAATGGCGAAGGTGGGACTTCAGCCGAAGCCTTCTCGGCTCCAAATTTCATGCTTTTCTATTATGGTCCCTGGCATCTTCTGACACCACTTCCAAACAGACCACTTGTTCTGTTCCAATTCTTCCATCTTGGGTCCCCAAAGGACACCTTTACCTCCCTGATGACCTCCAGGGATAGAGACCCTCTTGAGCCTCCTTGAATGCCCCTCATGGGCAGATGAGTGATAGGGGGGTGGATGGACCCCCAGGCAGGTTGAAGGGCAGGTCCCTGGCCTTCTGGGAGAAGTGAGCCTTCTCCAGGTGGAGGGATACCACCCTCTACACTTGGGGTGTCAGCTGGCCATGGCTTAGGGGCTGATGAGCCGCTTAAGCCTACTTAGAGCCAGAGTGCCCCTTTCACATTCCGTGGAACAGTGCTTCCAGTGTCACAAGTGTCTCAGGGTTTCTTAGGGACTTTTCCTGCCAAGACGGAGCCCTCTTCTTTCAAGGCCTGACAGTTTGGGGTTAGCATGCAGTCTGTTCCAGGGGATGCTGGCTACCCCTGGTGCCCCCTGGACCACATTTGGCAGTGCAGGTGGGGCTGGAGCAGGCAGAGGCCCCATCACGGCTCTTGGCTGGGCTGTACAGCCTTTTGTATTCGCTCCCCTTGGCAGAAGTGGGAGGGAGAGCATCCTTCCTTGGGAGCAGTGGGGCCAGAGCAGTGACTTATTTAAGTTCATGCCTGCTGAGACCTTGACAACAACCCGGTCCCCTCCATGTGAATAGTCCATCTATATGTCCCCATATGAAGCCATGGGCCACCTCAAGGCATGGTGAGCACCTTATTAGGAGAAATTTAAGCTGAATGTGACTTTAGGTTGAGGATTGAGTCATTCAACCATGGGTCTGCAATTAGGCATCTACTGTATACCAGCCTCTACACCGGGTGTGTCAGGGAGAGCCTCCAGCCGTTCCCAGCCCTGGGGAGGAGAGGGGCCCCCCGGACAGTTTCATAAGGGGATTATGGGGGTGGGGAGGCTCCAGGGTTAGAGGCGCTTCAAAGGTGAGTGTGAGGAAAGCAGTACACAGTGTCAGATTGCCCAATAAACGAGGTAAGCAAGTGCTTACTTGTGCTTATTTATGAATCTGTAGTGAACAGTTTCACCACATGAAAAATTCTGCTTCCAGCATGGCTGGCATCTGTCTCTCTCCCAGCCTCACAACACAAAATCAAAGCCCCTTTTCAACTTTATAATCCCTGACAGGGATGGAGCACCCTGTAAGCAAGGGAAGCACAAGGAAGTTCATGCTTCTCTTAAAACCCAGACAAACTCACTGCCATCAAGTCAGTGCTGACTCAGCAACTGCCCTGTGGGTTTCAGGGTCTATAACTGTTTACTGGATTAGAAAGACCAGTCTTCCTCTCGCCCAAGGTGTAACCACTATACCACCTTATTGCGTAATATGCCCCCTGACTTGGGCAGCCTAGGGCAGGAGCAGGGACTAGAGGAACCGGGAGGACTTCGGGTGGGGCGAAGGCCATAGTGTAAGTGTGCGTATGTATGTGAGCACGTGTGAGTGCATATGGTGAGGAGGGTGGGCCTGATGTTCTGGGTCTTGAAGAGGCAGGAGGTGAGTGGGGGAGGAGGGATGGGCTGACTCTGGATAAAAGCTTGTGTCTTGCATCAGGAGTATGAGGTAATCTGTGATTGGCTCCAGGGCTGCCCAGCTCCTGTGCCTGAGTGGTAGCACTGCAGGTGCTTAGGAATATGGATTCTGGAGGCTGAGCGCCCAGCTAGAAATCTTGGCTGTTACAAGCCTAGACAAGTCACTTCAACTTCTTTGGGTCTCAGTTTCTTCAACTCTAAAATGGGGACAATGAGAAGACCTACGTACTTAGAACAACTGAATGGCAAATAGTACATGGTTTATAAGAATTAATTATAATGATCAATTCTGTAAAAGAAGCCCCTTCTTAAGGTGAATGTGGTGAATCAGCAGGGGAACCAGGGTTTCCTCTCAGGGAAAATCTCACATGATCAGGATAGCCAAAGGGAGAAGTGGACTTCCTAGTTGAGACTTGTCTTTAAAAGAAAGCTAGGCAGCAGTAAACCTAACTAAAAAGAGAACAAACGGCAACTGCCATCCAGTTGAATCTGACTCCTAGCAACCCTATAGGACAGGCTAGAATGGCCCCTGTGGGTTTCTGAGATTGTAAGTCTTTATGGGAGCAGACAGCCCCATCTTTCTCCTGCAGGGGAGCTGGTGGGTTTGAACTGCTGGCCTTGTGGTTACCAGCCCAACATGTAACCCACAAGGCCACCAGGGCTCCTCTAGGCACTAATAAGCCCCAAACCAAACTTGCTGCCCTCCAGTCCATGTCGACTCATAGTGACCTTATAGGACAGAGTAGAACTGCCCGTTTGGGTTCTGAGACTGTAACTCTTCATGGGAGTAGAAAGCCTCCTCTTTCTCCCTCCGTGCAGCTGGTGACTTCACACTGCCAACCTTGTGGTTAGCAGCCCAACGCAAAGCCCACTAGGCTACCAGGGCTCCTCAGAGCCCCTTGTGACTGTCTACCCACAGAGAAAATGAATAGCTAGTTGTATGATTGATTTTTTCCAAATACACCGCTGAGATTTCTACTGCCTGTCCATCTCCCACCAGAACCCCCAGAGGAGAGGCTTCCCAAGTGTTAATGTTGGCTCTACCTGGAAAGGTATGTCGCTCCTTCACTGAGCGTCGAGAGCCCTGGGACCTGTGTGAGAACATCAATGAGGCAATGATGGGAGACAAACTCCAGCAGTGTTCTCGAAGGCTGCGGCAGGACCGGTGGGTTGGGACTGGGAGTCTGCAGTTATCACCAGCCTCCCAGGTGTGTATTGTGGACTGGGCCAGCGGAAACCTCTCCGAGCTTCAGCTCCCTCACCTGTACAGTGCTGACAATGCTGTACTCCTTCCTTGAGAATGAAATGTACTTAGCATGCTGTGTGGCACACACACAGTAGGTGCTCAGGCATGGCGAGCACCTTTCATTCAGGCAGCCCCCTGCGTGTCAAGGCAAATAAACTGAGCTCTGTGGTGTTTTCTGGGGCTGGGCTTTTCCAGAAGTAGCCCCCCTTGGCCTTTCTTGAGAACCACTTAGCAGCCAAGTGTGTCTGCTGTTTGCACTGCCTGGGAGGGTAGAGCTGCCTGCTCACGGCTTCCCTGGAGGCTAGGTCCTGGAAGCCAGGCTCCCAGAGAGAGGTGGAGGGGCTCTTTTGGGGGGTGGCCCTTGAATAGTGTGCTTCTGCATCTTGGAACTCATGACCACAAGGAGATGCTCCCGGGACAGGGGAGGGACCTGGGCGACAGGCTGTCTTGAGTGACATTGACAGCTGGACAAGGTACCTACAGCCACTGCCAGGCCAATGTGGACTCTGAGCAACTCTGTAAGTCAAAGAAGAACTGTTCTGTGGGGTTTCCAAGGAAGCAGATGGCTCCATCTTTCTCCCCAAGAGTGGCTGATGTGTTTGAACTGCCAGCCATTTGCCTAGCAGTCCAAGTCTTTACCTACCGCCCCACTAGGGCTCCTTAAGAGAAGGAGAGCAGCTGTGATGCAGTGAGCCCCTGGGGAAAGGCCTCCCAGGACACAGAGGAGGTGATAAGCAGGGCACACAGGTGGCTGGCGTGGCAGTCTTCTCTGTGCTGGGCCTGGGGGACCTGCGGGTGTGGGAAGGGGGGTGCAGGGCTGGGTGTGGGGACTATTGGTTGGATGTTTGACATTAACCTTCTGGAAACTGGCAGGCAGATGAGGGGAGCGGGTGGATGGTGAGGCTGAAGGCAGAAGGAGAGACACCGTCCTGGGGGGGGATGATTCCCCTTCCTGCCACAAATGTGTTTGCAAAGATTTTTCTTTGTTCTTGGCACATTTTGATCTGGGGAACACACACGAATGCTGTGAGGCTAAATGTCTGTAATCACTGTACCTATTAATGCATTTCTAAATGGGAACTGCAGCCCTTGAAATTACATCCACTTACCTAGGCTTTGAGTCATTACACCCCCTCTCCCACCCCCCAGCTTTGGTGTGTGGGTGGGAGCCGGGGAGCGCTGGGTCGGCCTCAGCTCCGACTCTTCCCCAGCCCACCTCACCTGAAAACACGTGGACGTGTTGTGTTTGGCGCTGGGAGGTTTCTAAACCTCAGAGGAGATAGTAATTCTTTTGTGGAGAGGAAAGTAATTGGTTTCCTACTCTGTGAGTAGATATTTAAATGCGCGCCCATGGTACACGTTTTTTGTGTTTCAGGTGCCTGGTGATTTAAGGTGTAAATGGTAGGGCTGTGGCTGCTCTCGCTGGGGAAGGGAGCCCTGGCTGATGGTGATTGCCTCCTGGAAAGGTCTGGCGATTTGTGCTCTTTCTTGAAGGGTTTAATTGGCTTTTGCTTGGCTCTGGGATACAGGTCAGCTGTGTGCTGAGACAGAGAAGCCATTTGCTTATAACTGACCCTTGGGTGTTGGAGTAGAACTGTGCTTCGTAGGGTTATCAGCCAGGCCTTTCTTCCAGGGTTCCCTTGGTGGACTTAAACATGTAACCTCTCAGTCAGCAGTTAAGTGCACACTCAGGGGCTCCTATCTACCCTTCTACACACACAGGCTCATAGGGAAAAATAAAAATAAAAAACCAACCCTCGGCTGGGTAGTGGGCCCCGAGAGAGAGTGTCTTGCCTGGTTACTCTTCGGACTCTGCCCAGCTAGCCACAGCCTGAACTCGGAGACTGGCTGAGGCAGGCCTGAGGTCTCCATCAAGCCCCCTGCTAGCTGAGTGCATGATGAGCAGAGGGTGGGAAAGGCCCCTTCCTCTCATCCCTGGCAGGCCAGGAGGTTCCCAGGAGGGAAAGGACTGTGGTGGTACGGATGGGCTCTGGTGGGGGTGGGGACACTGTGAGGGCTGAGAGGAATGGGCCGGAGTGGGGCGGGGCTGGGGCTGGTAGGAGGGGGCCCTGGAAGGCAGAGCATCTTTGGCTCACAAGTAGCATCTCTGGGCAAAGGAATCCCTGGATCCTGATAGCCACAGACTTACCTGTGCTTGTATGATGTGGGGAAAAGGTTCCCATCAGCCTGGGCCTGGTAGCCCAGGTAGGGAGCCTGGTAGGGCGTGAAGCTGTCGTCCACCGGGCAGGGGGCTTTTCTCTGGGTCAGCTTTGCAGTTAGGCTAAGCATGCCGTGCATGGCTCAGGAGACTTTGTCCTTGTTGAAGACCTTACGTTCATGACTGCTTGGGCAGGTTGAAGGCATTTCCCTGACTCTCCTGCCTCTGATTGGAGTCCTGGCTACCAGTTTCTGGAGCACCAGCCGTTGAAAGCCCTAGGGAGCATAGTGCACGGCCACACATGGGTCGCCATCAGTCTGAGGTGGCTAGCAGCGGCCCTGAAGATTTGAGACCTGTGTGGAGCCCAGTGGGTTTCAGATTTCCTCCAGGGCTGTAGGGGCTGCAGCCTGAATCCCCACCCATGGAGAAATCTCACCTGCCGGGTGTGTTGGATCAGGGGTGATCGGTGAGTGCTGAGGGCTCTTGCCTCACTGCGGACTAGATGGGGCCGCGTGAGAGCACAAATGCTTTGGATCCAGGCTTTGTGGCTTGGAACTCAGGCATGTTGTTTAGCCTCTGGATACCACAGGTCGTGTGCAGAGACCGAGTGAGAGGGTACATGCAAAGTCCTTAGTTCCCTGAACATAGCACCGATCAGTGTACTTTAGTGATCACTCCCGGTGTTGTTAGCTGTTTTGTCATTCCTTATAATGGCGGTCCTGGGCCCAAACCACTCTGGGTAGCTCTGTGCCTTATATCATTCAAACACCTCTGTGATACCCTGAGGGGACCTGTAAATATCATCCAGCCAGTGTCGGTGACCAATTGGGTAGTGAGGGTGGGGAACCTTTCTAGTAGAGAACATGGGACAGGTTCATGTGCTGCTTCATACCACTCACCCACCGCCTTGGACCAGCCCAGCATTTCTGTATGAGTGTTGTGTTCCTGGCTCCGCGTCAGCTATACGCTGGGGGATATCAGGGAGCTGGTGAAGCAAGGTGTCCGCACAGCAGCCAGGTGATCGGATGGTCAGGTGTGTGTGATGAAGTATCAGGGTTCGTGGTGCACGTGCAGCAGGGAGCCCTCCAAGGGAACTGGCGAGGGTGCTGGATGGATCAGGAGAACTCGGGAGCCTTGTGAGCTGGGATGGAGTTGTGCCTTCAAGGGGGTCAGCATCCTCACTCAGGGTCCTGTCCTGTAACACACTCTTGCTTAGCACTTGATGTGTGGCAGCTATGGACGGGCCACCGGATTCCACAGAGTAAGCCCAGCTGAGAGCATAGTGCTGAGAGGCAGAGTGGACCAGGACACGAGCCCCAGGAGGGGACCACAGAAGTTTGAATCCCAGACCTGCCACTGTGTGATCTGGCCTCTCAGTTTCCTCATCTGCAATTGCTACTGGCTGTGAGAGTTCAGGGGGTGAATATGCGCATAATGAAGTGTGCTGATGTAAGGTGTTGGTCTGAGCTCTGTCTTGATAAACCAGCAGGGATTTGCTGGGCAATGAGGGTGCTCGGTGTTGTTCTGGGGAGAGGAACCAGCCAGGGCTGATGAGGACAAGCAGCTGGGTGAGAGGGTGGGGATGGGGATGGGGATGGGGGTAATCAAGGACATGGGAGAGGAGGCTGCGGAATGAGCAGGGCCGTAAGAAGTAGGTTGGAACCTGTGAGGAATCCACCTAGCAGGTGAGGGGTTGGCTTCCCATAAAGGGAAGGCAGGTAACCCATACTGCACCTGGCAGCACACCTGCCTTAAAATAAAAGGGTGGCGATCAAGAGTGGGTGGTGTGAGTGTCAAGCTCTAACTCGGGGTGGCCTAGTTAGAATCTGACCCCTTACAAGTGCTGCCCGCCTGGTCCCTCCACACTGCCCTCAGCGCAGGGATGGAAGTCTCTCTCCTGGCGGCCTGGCCCAGAAGCCTCCCGACCTGGGTGTCATCTGGGAAAGCTGTGGGGCTCTGAGAGTCAAAGAGGAAGGAGATGGATTCGAATCAGCGAAACCCATGGATTTCTCCACTCCAGCTGAAGGTGACTTTGAGGGAAGTGTCCTCTTAATAGACGTTTGTTCCCCACAATTTACCGTCATTCTTCAGACTTAATGACCGGGCTGGTAGGAACACCCTAACACCCCCTGTTCTGCCATCCCACCCCAATTTCCGTAAATCTCACCCAGAGATGACAGAAAAGGGAGACGGAGAAAAGAGCGTCTGTGTTTTCCTGAGGCCGGCTGGCTTCTTTCCCTTCTGTCTGCCCTGCTTTCCAAGGTCCCCGGGACTTCTTCCCTGGATGGTACTTTACATGCAGGATCTGACAAAGGTCCTGGTGGTGGACTTTTAAACTTTAACTGAGGCTGTGGGTACACCAGGCATTGCACGAGAATGATGCTTGCAGACACGTGAAGTGGAACTGTCTAATGCCATTGCACTTGGCTGGCTGTTTCTGCTGTGCACTTCGGTGTTGAGAGGGTTCCCAGGGATGAGAGTGAAGCAGTGTCCTGAGATTGTCTCTGTAAGCACCTTGATGGCATGTACTCTACCACTGCGCTCCAGGCTCTCTGCTGCCCACTGGGTCCTCACCCAGGCCCCGTGAGCCCAGTGCCACCTGCAGGGGCTTCCAGAAGAGCAGGGAGAGTGGCAGTCTGCGACGTGCCCCCAGGAGCTGCTTGTTGCTGCTGAGCTGGGGTGTGAGGACATGTTTAACATCAGCAGGAACTTCGCTGAAACTACCAGAGGGGAGCCCCGTCCTGGGCCTGGCATGTGGCAGGAGAGAACAGTGTGGCAGCTTTCTGCTGCCTCCGTTCTTCTAGCCCCAGCTGAGCCTCCCCTGGGCAGTGGGGGAGGGTAGACACAGTCGGCAGAGGTGAGGTGACAGCATGGTAGAGGCTTTGTTAGGTTTGGATGCAACCACGTCGAGGCTGGAGGGGATTTTGCAGTAACTGTGTCACCTTTCTGTACCCAGTACTTTCCATACACGATTCCCTTTTATCTTCAGAGTAGCCCTAAGAGGTGTCAGACCCTCATTGTATAGGTGGAGAAACAGGCTCTTAGCGCAAAGTCGCACAGGACATGGTGGATGTGTCCTGATTCTAAACCTGTTGGCCAGCTTTTACGTGACACATACCCGGATTTTTACTCAGACAACACGCATTTTCTATGTTAATTTGTCAGCAACCTCTTCTTCCCAGAAGGTATTTTTATAAATACTCTTATTTTTTTTAAAACAGCAACATATACCAACCTGGGTGGTAGGAGTGGTTGGCAGATGTAAAAAATGGGTGTAAAATGCGTAAAAATAGAGTGATACAGTGCACCAATCCCTTAAGCTTTGCAAGAACCCTGGGGGGTGTCTATTATGACTCCTTGACACAGTGGACCACGAACCCAGACTCAAATGCTGTACACACATGGAGGCAGCAGGGACAAAGCTAGAAGCTAGATCGCCGCCTGCCTTCCTTTATGACTGTTGGGGAGCCAGGAGCCCTTGCCTGTGAGCAGCCGAGCCCCTAGTGCCTAGGTGGGGGAGGAGACAGATGTCTGAGGGCATGCAGTCACACAGCCTCCTGTCTGGAGCTCACCAGTGAGGCAGTCCACATTTTCATGGGAGTCCAGCTTGGGCCTCAGTAGACCAAGATGGTTTGTCCTGTGATCTGTCAGGACTAGCAAGCAGTTAACAATGACCAGCCCTCCCGGCAGCAGACACATTTCCAGGGAACCTTTCGAATCCTGTCCCTCGACTTTGAAATGCATCCAGATTCGCACTGTTCTCATGCCCTCCGCCACTGTCCACACCATGCTCTGCCCTTGCCTGGACCTGGTTGCCCCCTCTAACTGGTTCCTGCACCTCTCTTCTTCTTTCAATACAGCAGCCACAAGGTTGTTTAAATTGCTGTTGGGTCATGTCACCCCTTGCCCAAGATTGTCTTTTTTAAGAACTGCTATCTCATATGCATTGGAATTCAAGTGGCCCGTGAGACCCTACAAATCCCGATCCCACTTCCACTCTACTCCATCACCTCGCTAGCCCCCTGGCCCCCTGCTCTCCTTGGTGGTCTGCATCAGCCATGCTCCTCAAACATGTGAGGCACACCCAGCCTCAGGACCTTTGCACCGACTCCTCTGTAAGGCATGTTTCCCGTCGCCTGCTGCTGCTCCTCGCTTTCCTCAGGTCTTGCTCAGGTGTCCTTCCTGGGTAAGCGTTACTTTGTTTACCTGTCGCTGGATGGCAGTGAATTTGCACAACTAGACCTTAATCTTAATGAAAATAGAAGCTGTTTTTTCAAAGTAGTGCTTCCAGTGTCTAGAACAAAGCTTAGAGCAAGTACGTTCAGAAAATTGAACTTATTCAATGGTTAGGTGACATCTTTGGCAGTCCCTTCTTGAGACTCTCCCTGGGAAGCCAGGTAGCTACTGGGAGGTGCTTACTGGTATCTTGGGGGAGCCAATGCCCCAGAGTCATTGAGAGTCGGGATTGAGTTGAAGCCACCCAACAACAAGAACTCTGCCAGTGGGCACCCTGCCAAGACAAAGGTGTCTCCAAGGAATCCACCGTTCGGTGTGGGGAGGGAGAGCAGCCAAGCTTATCTATCACTCAGTGGGATGAGAAGCGGCGGGCTGCAGGTACAAAGCTGTGGGTTGGCAGAGTCAGACTCAAGGCTCATCCCAACCGTTTAAGACCCCACTGCTGTCCGGTGGATTCCAACCTATTACAGTGACCTATGGGATAGGGTTGGAGCGCCCATAGGGTCTCAGAGTCTGTGACTCTTTCCGGAAGCAAACTGTCTCATCATTCTCCTGCGGCGTGGTTGGTGGGTTCAAACCACTGACATTGTGATGAGCAGCCCAGTGCTTAATCCGTGGTACTATCAGGGCTCCAAACCCTTCCTAGCTTAGATCTTGGGCAAGTTGTTGGTCTACGTAGGTTGGTCTGGATAGGTTATTCCTCTGATCAGCCTGTTGAGGTAAACCTTTTTTCAATTTTGTAGCTGAGGAAATTAAAACTCAGAGAGCGTGCATAATTTGCCTGGGGTCACCTAGTAAGTACTTGGCCCTAAAGTTCCTGCCCTCCCTAGCTGGGGGAGATTCTGTCCATGCCTCAGCACCCCTAGGGCCTTGTGGGCAGTGCAGCTCAGGGCAGAGGTTAATGGACCCAGGGCTCTATAGGAGTCCACAGGGTGGTGTGGCTGCCTGGCATGGTAACATTGTTTTAGGCAGCATCATTGGAATATAGGGCTCATAGCAAGGCAGGTGATGGGGTGCTCACAGCTGGAGTTCTGGGACCTGTGCTGCGATCACATTTTCAAGAGGGATGTGGCCAACATGGACCCTCTCTAAGAGGCTGACTGTGATGGGGCACAGGAAAAGACATGTCCTGAGGAACCCCTGAAAGAACTTGGTGTGTCTTATGTGGAAAAAAGGAGGCTACGATACAGGAGAGCTGGTGGCAGATAGCTGCGGGATTGTCTCATAACTCACCACCATTCAGTCAATTCTGACACCTGGTGACCCTATAGGGCAGGGTAGAACTGCCCCTGGGAGTTTTGAGACCGTAACTGTTTACGGGAGTAGAAAGCCTCCCCTTTCTCCCAAGGAGTGGCCAGTGCTCTTGAACTGCTGACCTCCAGGTTAGCAGCTCAGTGTGCAGCCAGTACACCATCAGGGCTCCTGGATGGTCATAGGAGAGTCTTTTTCACTGGGAGTGCTACAGTGAGACAGATTTTGGCTCCAGGTTTACAACCGAGCCCTTTGAAATACCTCTGGATGGAGTGCATTTGCTGTCGTTAGAAATAATCAAGAACAGAATGGGGACAATGGAGAGTTTGCAGTAAATGTCGTCACTCACTCTCCCAGAATCCCTTGACTTTTGGCTGTGACTGCTGTTCTGGTGTGGCTTCCATTGGCTCCTGGGGAGAGAACTTCTCTTCAGCAGGCTCCAGAGTCATGTGGTGGGAGAACACAGGTTTAGCACCTGACTAGAAGACGGATTTACAGCTCTGGGTCCTTGGGCAAGGCCTTTGCCCTCTTTATAAGTAGGGCTCTTGCCCTCCCCTTCTCTGCAGAGCTACTGGGAGTGAGTTGTGGAGCGAGTGAGTGAGTTGTGGAGTGAGTGAGTGAGTGAGTTGTGGAGTGAGTGAGTGAGTGAGTTGTGGAGTGAGTGAGTGAGTTGTGGAGTGAGTGAGTGAGTTGTGGAGTGAGTGAGTGAGTGAGTTGTGGAGTGAGCGAGTGAGTTGTGGAGCGAGTGAGTGAGTGAGTTGTGGAGCGAGTGAGTGAGTGAGTTGTGGAGTGAGTGAGTGAGTGAGTGAGTGAGTGAGTTGTGGAGTGAGTGAGTGAGTTGTGGAGTGAGTGAGTGAGTTGTGGAGTGAGTGAGTGAGTGAGTTGTGGAGTGAGTGAGTGAGTGAGTTGTGGAGTGAGTGAGTGAGTGAGTTGTGGAGTGAGTGCGTGAATTGTGGAGTGAGTGAGTGAGTTGTGGAGTGAGTGAGTGAGTTGTGGAGTGAGTGAGTGAGTGAGTTGTGGAGTGAGTGAGGGAGTGAGTGAGTTGTGGAGTGAGGGAGTGAGTGAGTTGTGGAGTGAGTGAGGGAGTGAGTGAGTTGTGGAGTGAGTGAGTGAGTTGTGGAGTGAGTGAGTGAGTGAGCTGTGGAGTGAGCAAGCGAGCTGTGGAGCGGGAAAGCACTATGTCAAGGAGAGGGCACGTACAGCTGATGATGAAGAGGTGTTGATCTGGAGCGTAATCGACTTGGAGGACCCTGTTGAGGAACCGTGTTGAGGAAGCCTCACCCAGTGTCCATCCCGTTAACCAAAGAAAAAGCATACTGACTCATAGCAACCCTCTAGCGCAGGGTAGAACAGCCCTGTGGGTTTCCGTGACTAATTCTTTCCAGGAGTAGAAACCCTCATCTTCCTCCTGGGGAGGGGCTGGTGGAGAGGAACAGCTGGACGGGTAGCCCACCACACCTCTCAGAGGACCTGTTAGATACAGCTGTCTCATAGAATGAAACGGGATCATGCAGAGCCCCTGACCTATTTTGTGCTGTGGCAAATCCTCCATCGCTAGTGATGAGTAGGAAGAGCATTCTCTGCCTCCAGGCCACTTGAGTGGCTGTGGCAGAGGGAAGGACAGGGACACGTGCTGAGGAGGGAGGGATCCAGGAAGCCTGCCTGGAGAAGGTGGCCTTTGAGTTAAGCGGACCTTGACAAAGATAGCATGGAGCAGGAAGGAGGCAAAGGGCAGAGCAGAAGCAAAGGCCTGCAGGAGTGCAGGGGCATGCGTGGGAGGAAATGACGGAGAAGGGGTGGGCAGGGAGGCTCCGTGGGAGGGGAGAGCGCCTTAATTTCCGGCCTGTAGAACTCGTAGCTCTTGGGTGAGTGAAGGCGTCCAGGTTACAGGGCTTGCTGGTGAAACTGGGGTCATAAAGGGAAGGGGGAGCGGCTCCCTGATGAGAGGAAGCTGGTCTTCATCTCCTTCATTTCTTAGATGGAGTGAGGCCCGGGGATGGGAAGGGACTCCGAGTTCGCCTCGTAGGCAAGCGGTGAGCTGAGACTAGAGCCTAGGATCCAGCCGGTACAGAGTGAGCCGAGATTAGAACCTGGGCCCAGTCCTCATGTGGGGTTGTTTCCACTGTGCCCCTGGGGTGAGCCCTCAGACTGCCTAGAAGCCACTTTTCCTGGTTCTGCCTCCTGGTGCACTGGCTGCTCTATCTTAAGGAGGAAGAGGAGGAGGGAGCAAAAGTTGTATTTACCAAAGGGGCGGGTTGGACGGGTCTCCTTTCTGTGGCCAGTGTCAAGGCCAAGGTAAGTGGGGCTAGCTTGGAGATGGGTGGGGTCAGGCCCTGGCTGCCCCCAGTTGGGGACATAAGGTTGGGGGTGACCCAAACTGGTGGGCACTTAGAAGGCCTTTGCCCTGGAGAACTAGCAGACTGAGAGGCTTAAGGCCCACACATTCTTTCTCAGATTAGGGTCATGGGAGATTATGGAGACACGGGAGGCTGGAGCAAGCCTGTAAATTTCCCATTTGGGGCAATTAATTTGATGGATTGTAAACCAGCTCACCACTTCCTCTCCCCACCCTGGGCTGGGCCAGGCAGAGCTGGCAGATGGCTGAAGAAGATGCTGGAGAATGCCCTCCTGGTGGGACCCCAGCTTGCTCAGGCCCTATTGTGCAAAGCTTTTCTGGGGTGGGGTCATTCTAAAGGTAGGGGCTTTGACCCCCCAGAGGCACCTGGCAAGAAAGGCTTCCTGGTGAGGCACAGCCTTGAAAAGCCAGTGGTGCTCAGTTGTATGGGACAGAATCAACAAGAACTGGTGGTTGGGTGGGGGCTGAGCCTGCCCTTTTCCTGACCTCTCTCCCTGTTGTGTTTTGTTTTCTTTTGTTGCTTTGTTTTGCTCTGTCTTGTTTTTTTGTGCATATTGGTCTACCTAGATAAGATAGGCAGGATAAACAATCTGGAGGACTTAGCAGACCAACGGTTCCGGGGGGACATGGGAGAGGGGGCAGAGGAAAGGAATTGGGTGTTAACAAACCCAGGGACAAGGGAACAACAAGTGATTCAAAATCGATGGCAAGGAGGGTGTAGGAGGCCTGGTAGGGCTTGATCAAGGACAATGTAACCAAGAGGGATTACTGAAACCCAAATGAAGGCTGAGCATGATAGTGGGACAAGAGGAAAGTAAAAAACAAATAGAGGAAGGAACTAGGAGGCAAAGGGCATTTATAGAGGTCTAAATACAGGCATGTACATATGTAAATATATTTATATATGATGATGGGGAAATA
>NW_022103958.1:35016482-35064577 GCF_000313985.2 Echinops telfairi
TCTACATATAACCCCCTCCCTGGGAGATGGACAACAGAAAAGTGGGTGAAGGGAGACATTGGACAGTGTAAGGTATGAAAAAATAATAATTTATAAATTATCAAGGGTTAATGAGGGAAGGAGGGTGAGGGAGGGAGGGGAAAATGAGGAGCTTATACCAAGGGCTCAAGTGGAAAGCAAATGTTTTGAGAATGATGAGGGCAACAAATGTACAAATGTTCTTGACGCAATGGATGTATGGATGGATTGTGATAAGAGTTGTACAAGCCCCCAATAAAATGATTTTTAAAAAAGTATGAGCACACAGTCGGTGCATTTTGAAGCTACACATCGAGCTGGTACTTCCCTGACAGGAGCCTTTCCAGGATGCTGTGAGGGGTGGGCGGGGCTTGTGGAGGCAACCCCAATTTATAGATGGGGAAGATGAGCTCCCCTCCCCACTTACCTGCTCAAGGTCACTCAGGTCATCAGTGACAGTTGGGACTTGTGGTAGTACATAATCTGTTGTCAATTTGAGAGGATTGAGAGTGAAAGAGTGGAGTTTAGCCTGTCAATCATGTCGTAGCTTGATGACTGTATTTGGAGGTGTTAGGGAGATAAATAGCTCGCTTGAGGCAGGACACACATTCACTACCTGGGAGACATCCCTGTGGAGAAGACAAATGGAGAGAGACTGATGGAGCCAGAACTCTGGAGTTGGAGGAGCCATGTGGAGACCCCTGCCAGCTCTGAGATGCTTATACTGACACTGGGTCCATGAGACCTTCCACTCTCTGACCTGTGATCTTCCTGCATTCGGCATCATTGCATGTGTTTACTGAGTCTGAAGAGGACTTTATAGATTGGTATTGGACATATGGGCTAATGTCGGACTTATGGACATGATCTGGACCAGGCTGGGATGTTTTCTCAATGTTCAACTGCTCTTGTACATAGAGCTCTTTCTTATACACATGAGTCTCCCTGGATTTGTTTCTCTACCGAAACTAACACAGGACTTAAGCCAGATATCTCTACTCCTAAGCCAGGGCATCTTCTCCTGTCTCTTGGTGTGATGAAAAATAGTGTAAGAAGTAGTGCTTCTTCTGGTTCCCCTCCCCTGACATTTCCTCTTCATCTCTAGCCAGTCACCAGAATCTGGCTCTGTCAGCATCCCCGGGGTTGGGGTGGTGGTTGGCCGCTGTGTCTCTCAGGTGCTCACAAGTCATGGGCATTTCCCCCTGCAGTGGGGTCTGGCCCTTGGGACCTGTAAAGTGCCTGCACGGTACCTTCCTCTCGTCCTGAACTGGTGAGGCTGGGACTCACTGGTTGTCCTGTCTTGGTTCTGTCCTCTTCCTGGGGGTTCAGAGACATCTGATGTGCCTCCTGATCAGGGCTTTTCCAGGTATCCCTAACCTGGGGCTCCTCTGCTTGTAGTCTGCATCCTTTGAAATCACCACTTCCCATGGCCTGGGTATACATACTGCAGCAACATCAGTTTGCTGGTAGCATTCTTACAGCTGCATTCGCTTGCTTCTCTACCTTCCAACCCATGCATCCATGCACATACCACCCATCCACCCACGGATTCATTTTCACCTAGTATTTGAGGAGAAGCTCCAATGAGTTGGACCCTGTTGTAAGTGCAGCAGTGAAGAGTCTGTGTTCACGGAACAGCATCCTCCCCTCTTCTTGTCACCGATCATAACATTTTGCTTCCCTTCCTTCTCCCATGAGACTGAATCCTACCCATGTTTTGCCCATTGACCTGTTTGCCCCCAGAGTTTGGCCCAGGGCTGGGCACAGCAAAAGCGTCACCGTTCACGTTGAGTGGCTGAAGGAGCCAGCTGGGCACCTTCCTCTCCCCGCCTGACCCTCCTCTAGGGATGTCCACCTGCTTGCATGCAGCTTTCCCCTCCCCCAGAGAGTGCCCCTCCCTTGGCACTCCTGGCTCTGTGCGTGTGGCTCACATGATCTGCTTCATATTACACCTTTTTGTGTCTACACATTCTCTTCCTCCCTCACCTGGTTATACATTTCTTCAAGCCAGGCTCTGTTTCTCGTTCAATTGTGTGTGCTCAGAATGCCTGTCTCGTCTCATATTCAGTCAAATCGACGGCAGCGTGGACTGCTCAGAGATCCACACGGCTTTCACTGCTGATTTTCAGAAGCAGAATGCCAGGCCTTTCTTCCTAGTTTGTCTTATTCTAGGCGGTTTCTTGGAAACCTGTTCAATATTGGAGTAACACACAGGTCTCCACCGCCACATGGATGGGGGAGGGGAGTGCTCTGTATGAGGTGATGCATTGGTCGGGAGTTGGACCCCGGTCTTCCACATGGAAGATGAGGAGCCTACTGCTACCCTCCAAAGAATATGTCACTCATTCCCATCGAGTCAATGCTGACTCTTAGTGACCAACCTTTACAGGACAGGGTAGAACTGCCCTGTGAGCTTCCGAGACTACTGTAACTGTTTAGGGGAGTAGAAAGCCCTGTCTTTCTCCTGCGGAGAGGCTGATGGTTTCGAACTGCAGACCTTGTGGATCACAATTGAACACATAACCACTACATCACCAGGGCTCCTTAAAGAGTAGGCGCAATCCAGGAATTCTCGGTAGTTCACTATTGCTGGCATGGTAGGGGTGGTGGTGGTGGTGGTGGTGTGTGTGTAAGTGTGTATGTAAGGCAACAGGTTGGCGATGCCCAAGACCTAGGCCCAAGCCAGAATGTAATAAAGGATTGTCCTGAGCCTGTGGCCAGAGGGCTGCCCGAGAGAATGGGTTTTAAAAACTGGATTGTTTGGGGGCTCAGGCACTGAGGAGTTTCTGAGCTCATGAGTTTTCCTTTCAGCTCTGTTCTGGGGTTACTGTTTAAACCTATCCTTGGGGCCTCTGCAGGGGGGACAAGTCAGCACCTGGCATGTGCTGGTCACCCTGTGCATTCCTGTTTCTCAGCTCAGCACGGAGTGAGCTGGGTCCAGTGGCTGACTCTGGATTTCCCCTTCCTGAGTTGGCGTGGGGTCAGGTGCAGTAGCCAGGGCTGGCCGGTGGGCCTCACACCGCCTTCGCCCTAGAGCTGGCTGAATGCACAGGCCCATCTCCACCCCGCAGGGTTTCTGATTTATGTGCAGAGTTCTCATTAACAGTGGGCTGGGCTCTGAGCCCTTGGCCAACATTCCAAACGCTCTGGGCATACAGATTTTCTGAAGGGGACTGGGACCCTCTTAGGGCCTGACAGCTTCTCTTTTTGGCTTGTGCACATAGCTACTTGTATCGGATTTTAATGTGTCCCCACAGTACTTTCCCAGCCCCTGGGAGGTGGGCTGCCCCTGTCAGCCTCCCTGGGTTTCTGAGCCCCGGAGATTGGCAGACCTGTCTCACCGGGCTGGCATATGGTGCGTCCTCCCACTACAGTCTGTTCTTCCCCCAGCATCTTGGGTGCTGAGGGCCGAGGGTGGAGTGTGGCTTTTTGTTTGATTTTTAAACAGGGGCAACGTGGGTAAACAGATCGGCGTCCTGGTTTCATCTGGGAGAGCCGGGAGCCCGCATTCCGGCTCCATGACGACAGGCCTGCTTGCTTGCCACTTGCTGGGCTGAGGGCAGCAGTGGTTTAGATGCAGACAATGGTGGCTCTGTTAGAATGCTGCTGCTCGGCTCTGGCAGAACGCATTCTAATTGAACATTTTCCACCCTGAAATCTGTAGGGATCTTCTGGCTCATTGCTCCTCATTCGTTCATCTTCTCTTTGCAGCTCAGGAGCCAAGTTGTCACAGCTCCTTACCCTGATCTGTCTAATATTAGCAGCCTCTTGCATGGTGGTGGTGGTGGTGTGTGGTGGTGGTTCCAGCCGGTGGTTTTCACTTGGCTGACATGGAAATGGTGGGAGAAGGGCTGAGGTGGAGGGCACTGCAGGTGGCTGGGAGGCACACCTGGAGCTTCGTCTGAAGCATGCCAGCCATGCGTTCATTAAAAGGGTGCAGATCTAGTTTTGAACACAGCGAGGATATATCACATGCTGTGTAGCAGCCCCCGGGGGCACAAAGACCGACATGTGGACACCTTCTACTTGCTCTTCAATGTTCTGTGAATTTGCTCTCATTTTGAACTCGCCTCTTCTCGAAACAAGTTCCTCATTGCAGTCACCTTCACCTGCTGCATGTGCGGCTATTAAATCATTGACAAGGAGCCAACCTTTTCTTGCAGCAAAACTCACTGCTGCCGAACCGGTTCTAGTTAATAACGGCCTTCTGGGTTTCCTTATGGCACAGTGATTACAAGTTGGGCTGCTAATAGCAAGGTCAGCAGTTTGAAACTACCAGCCGTTCCACAGAAGAATGACTTTCTACTCCCATTAACTGTTACAGGCTGTCTACTTCCCTAAATAGTTACAGTCTCAGAACTCACAGCGGGCAGTTCTATTCTGTCCTATAGGGTCATTATCAGTTGCAATCAACTCACTAGCATTGAGTTGAGTTTGTGGATTCCTGAGGCTGTAAATTTTTGTGGGAGCAGAAAGCCTCATCTTTCTCCCTTGGAGCAGCTGGTGGGTTCAAACTGCTCACCTGTGGTTAATAGCCCACTAAGCCACCAGGGTTACTTTATTATAGAAAAGTAAGGCTGAATAAAAACGATTTGCACCTGTTCTGACCAACAGGTTCTTAAAGGCACCAACAGGAACAGATTTTGTTCATAACTGTGGGAATGACTGTATACAGGTATCAAATGAAGGAATAAAATCCATCCACCTAGCCTTGAGCCTGCTGCTTCCTTGCCATCTTCCTCCTTGAGGCTAGTACCCATCCCACTGGGTTGCTCCAGGCCTGCTACACTCCCCGCCCTTTTCCTGCGGTGTGACTTTCTGCCTTATGTTACTGGATAACCGCTTGTGTCTGGGTCTCTGTGAACAAGGACCATCCCTTGTTCCTGCCTCCCTTGTTTCCCTCCAGCGATAGGAGTAGGTGGCCACTAATTACTGGAGAATTTAATTGAGGGATGTGAACAAAGACCTTGTTATCAGCATTAAGTGACATTAAACTGCAGTCTGATTCTCCCTCCCTCTTACAAACAGAAACAGTGTGCCTGGCCCATAAAGAAGCTTTTAAACTCAAGCTTCACCAACAAAGCCCTCTTCCAGAGACCTTCCAGCTCGGGGGAGTTAGAAGTAAATTCAGGCTTTGTTTCCTCAGCTTTGGGGAGGACTCCAGCAGCCAAGTCAAGGTGAAGGGCGATGAGGCGTGCCTACTGTCCAACCGGTTTCCATGCGCCAAGTCTGAGCCAGTGTGTTTTTGTTGGGGTAGCAGAGGGGAGGGGAAAATGTTGCCTTATGTCTACCTCTGGGGCACCTGGCATTATCTCATTTCATCCTCATGCTGGCCTGACGCTGAAGGAAAACTAGTTTACCTCGTTTTACAGACAAGGATTCTTAGGCTCTGAAGCTGCTTGCTCAACTAGGAATGGGTAGACCCCATCTTTGACCACCCGTTTATCTGCTCTCAGAGCTTTACTCTCACTGCCAGACTCTAGAGCAGGGTCTGGGCCTGGGTCCAGACAGGTGACCCCTGCTGCCCTTGTAGGTTTGGCCTTGGAGTGGTGGATGAGGAGTGGGAGACTCCGAGATGGAGCAGGATGGGAGTTCATCAGGTTCTTATTCCTACCTGCTGTGACTGCAGCAAGGAGCCTTGGTGGTGGAGTGGGGTACAAGTTGGCCTGCTAAATGCAAGGTCAGCAGTTCAAAGCCACTAGCTGCTCCTAGCAAGACAGGCAAGGGCTTTCTACTCTTCTAAAGTGTTCCAACACACAAACAAACCCTAGCTCCCCGCCACTGAGTCTGTCCTGGCTCAGAGTGTGCCTATAGGACAGAGTAGCGCTGCCCCTTTGAGACTGTAACTCTTTATGGGAGTAGAAAGCCCCATCTTCCATGGAGCAGCTGGTGATTTCAAACTGGCGATCTTTCGGATTGCAGCCCAATTTGTAACCATGAAGCTATTAGGGCTCCCCTGTGAAGAGTTAGTTTCAGAAACCCACATAAAGCAGCTCTACCCTGTCTTAAGGGTCACTGGGCGGCAGCATCAATTTGATGGCAGTGAGTTTGGTTTGGTTTGGGGTGTATGCAGCAAGGCATGCCAGATACTAATGGGGTACAGAGAAGAGGATGACCCTGCTCTTATCTGTCCATCCACGTGGAGACATGACACAGGGGCAATGAGCTCTCAAAGGGACAGAGAAGACAAGAGGTGGAGGAGGTCTGAGGAGGAGCAGCTAGTGGGACTGAGGGGCTGGGAGGCAGAGGACAGAGGACTGTGAGTCACTATAGAAATGACAGGTCTGGGCTGAAATGAAGGGCAGGAAGCTGACTGGTTGGCAGACAATCCTGGGACACTGAGCCAAATGTTTTGCCCATTGGGGGAGGAAGCTACCAACAGCTCCCTAACCGAGTTGTCATGAGTGGGGGAGCCATTTCAGGGTGATTAATCCGGTCCTGGTGTAGAGTGTGCAGTAGTAGAGGGAGAAAAGAGGTGCCCCACTTGGAATGCCCACCCATCTGCAGAGTGAGCAGTGGGAGGGTTTAGAGATGCCCCTGCTGGACTGGGGATCATCCACCTTCTTAGGCTTGGACAGTGTGGTCGCTGTAACAGTCGAAAGACAGATGACTGTATGCGCCCTGTGTTCTGGAGTGTGTACGCTCACACTGCCAGCTGCCGGCCTTAAAGGATGGCTGGCACTCAAGCAAAGCAGTCCTTCAACAACCGTGTACTGAGCGCTCACCAGCACTCGAGCCCGGCATCCATGCTAGTGAGCAAAACGGACTGACTGACAGACACCTGGCCTCCGTGTGACTGTGAAAGCACATGTCGTGAGGGAGACATGAGTGGCAGGCAATGATCTTGGCTGCTGTGGGGAAATGATTGGGAAAGCTTGGCTTCCCTCTGCAGGGAGAAAGCTTTGGGACAGAGCCTGCTTAGAGAGCTGGGGGCTTCTCACCCCCTCTAGCCCAATGCCCTGACCCATGGAGGGGTTAAAAGGGCCTCTCAGATTTGGGGACATTCCTGTAAGCCCTGCAGCACATTCCTTGCATCTTAGCAGCACCTTAGTCTTCTCAGTGTGTTGGAGCCAGGCTTTCTAGTCTGGCTTCTGCCCTGGGCTGGGGCATGGGCCTGGAGGAGAAAGGGGGTGGCATGGAAGGTTGGAGCTGGAAGAAGGAAAATGTTTCACGGGAAGGCAATAGGGGCACCCTCCTTTCCACTGCAGGGCCAGGAAGCCAGCCCCCAAATCAAGAGTTCAAAGAGGCTTTGGCTGGCCCAGGGATCTTCACCTTCTCATGTGCTCAAGGTTCAGGGGATCATTCCCAGCATTTAGCTCTAAAGGCCTCAGTGTGGGCAAATTACATGGTCAAATGTCCTGAGAAATCTCACCAGCTTTCCTTTGAGCTTTTAGGATCTGGCTGCAGCCTCAGTTGGGTACCTGACAACTGGCACTAGGTACTTGCACTGAGCCCCAGACAGGAGGCTGAAGGGGATTGGTTACTAAATACAGCTCTGCCTGAGCTGGGCCTTGGTTGGTCTACTAGCAGTTGGGCTGAGCCTCTGAATAGAACTTTCAACCCACTACCATTCCAACTCAGGGACCCTAAGACTGAGAGAACTGCCCCTATGGATTGCCCCCCACTGTAAATCTTTATGGGAGTAGAAAGCCTTGCCTTTAGGTTAACAGCCAAACTCATAACCCACTAAGCCATCCATTGGATCAGTGAGTTAATGCCCCTTCTGATAGTGTTTGGGAAAGAAGGGTGTTTTTTTTAAATCATTTTATTAGGGGCTCATACAACTCTTATCACAATCCATACATACAAAAGGTGTGTTTTTTTTTAAAACATGTTATTAGGGGCTCATACAACTGTTATCGCAATCCATACACACATCAATTGTGTAAAGCGCATTTGTACATCATTCTCAAAACATTTTCTCTCCACTTAAACCCCCGACATTAGGTCCTCATTTTTCCCCTCCCTCCCCACTCCCCACTCCCTCATGAGCCCTTGATAGTTTATAAATTGGTATTTTGTCATATCTTGCCCTGTCCGACGTCTCCCTTCACCCACTTTTCGGTTGTCTGTCCCCCAGGGAGGAGGTCACATATAGTTCCTTGTAATAGGTTCCCTCTTTCCTACCCATTCTCCCTTTACCCTCCCTGTTTTGCCACTCACACCACTGGTCCTGTAGGGCTCATCCACCCTGTATTCCCTGTATTTTCAGTTCCTAACTGTACCAGTGTACATCCTCTGGTCTAGCCAGACTTGCAAGGTCGAATTTGAGTCATGGTAGTGGGAGCGGGGAGGAAACATTTAGGAACTAAAGGAAAGTTGTATTTCTCATCGTTGTTACATCGCACCCTGACTGGCTCATCTCCTCCCCGACACCCCTCTGCAAGGGGGTCTCCAGTGGTCTACTAATGGGCTTTGGATCTCCACTCCTCACTCCCCCCATCATTCACTATGGTAAGATTTTTTGTTCTGATGATGCCTTATACCTGATCCCTTCGACACCTCGTGGTTGCATAGGCTGGTGTGCTTCTTCCATGTGGGCTTTGTTGCTTCTGAGCTTGATGGCCGCTTGATTACCTTCAAGCCTTTAAGACCCCAGACGCTATACTTTTTGATAGCTGGGCACCATCAAGGTGTGTTTTTTTAAAGGAAGTTTTAAAATATGGCTACACCACATTTTGATCTTCTTGATGCTTCAAACCTATTACCTTATATAACCTTGACATCTAAAAAAAAACAACAAAAACCTTGACATCTCTCCCAGGTTCCAGAACAATATTTTCAACAGCTTAAAGCACTAAGTGAGCTTGGCTATCTCACTGCAACCTGAGTGTGATAGTAATAATGGCTGTGGTGGTAAAAACAGTTAACATTGATGGTAATAGTAACAGTCGTCTTAGTAATAAAAATAGCCAACATTTGTTCAGTGCCTTCTCTAGTCTGATGTAGAACTCATTTAGCTCAAAAGGGTTATGAGGGGATTAAATTATATTGCAGAGAACAACCCAAATAAATCCAGTGGCTAACTGGCTAAGTCAATCAGCATATCTCCATAGTATAGATTACCATGTATCTTACTAAATTTTGTGCTACAAAATCTATTTAAAAAATTTTTATTAGGACATAATCCAAACATCATACCATTCAGTAGGCAGTCATATCAAGAAGCGTTGTACAATCATAACCACAATTAGTTTTAAAACGTTTTCTTCCTTCTTGTACGCCTTGTTGTTAACTCTCCACTACCCCCACCACCCCCTAACCCTTAATCTAACTCTGAATCCATCCTGGGTTTCATATACTGTGCTACAAAACCTGACCTAGTGACATGGAAAACTATTCCTGGTAATTTACATACACACACACACACACACACACACACACTCACATATGTAGGAAGTGCTCAGTGAACCAGTGAATATTATTTAAAATGTTCATGTGCTTAAAAGAAACCGGGCTTACTGGTCAGATAGAGACAGGTGGAAACTCAAAAACTATGATCCTTAGTCACTCTTCAGATCTGGAATTAAACTCAACCCCTTGTTAGGAGAATGAAGCATTTAACATCAAAAGGGACAACATTTTGTGTCCTAGTTTTTAAATACTTTCTTCTTTCTTTTTGACTGAGGTTTTTGATCTGTTTTACTTTGTTATTCATGTTAGATTTTTAATGTTTTCCTGTATATGAAATCCAGGGTAGGTAAATCTATAGAGACAACAATTGAATGAATGGTTCCTTGGGATATGGCAGAGGAGGTGTGTAGGGGGAAATGGGGAGCTAATAACTATGAATACAAGAATGAAGAAAATTTTCTAAAACTGATTCTGGTGATGATCATACAGTGCTTCTTGGTGGGATTGAGCTATTGAATTGTGTGATATGTCAGCTATATGCCAGTGAAACTGTTGGGGGAGCTTCAACTATGTCAATTTATATTTACTAAAAGATACCATAAAGTGAGTAAAATGCTACAAGAAGACATGAGATACATAACAATAACAAGATTATTGTGTATTTTAAAAAAGTCAGAAATTTGAATCTGGACCTTTTGACTTAAGAATCCAGTTTTTCTCTCACAGCATTCATTTATTTCTGTCAAAAAAAATGGAGATGACTGTTCTGTCATCAAAGGCTAATTGCTCTGTTCAGAGTGGAAAAGACAAGCGAGGCAGGAGACCTGCTTGACAGCCACATCAGCCGGTTTCCGATGGCACACTTTGAAGCATGTGGAACTCTTCTGAGTTTGAAAAGTGTACGTATTTATTGTGCAATTAGGAAACAGAGAAAATCCCCCCAAGGGGAAAGGTATTTTTAATCCCTCAGAGGCAATCACTGTTAAAGGAGCTCTGGTGGCAGAGTGATTATGAGTTGGGGTACTCCCCACAAGGTCAGCAGATCAAAACCAGCAGCTGCTGTCTGCTCCTGTAAAGAGTGACAGTCGTGGGGCTGTTCTACCCTGGCCTCTGGGGTCATTGGGAGTTGGCAGTGAGTTTGGTTTTGTTTTTCAATCCTTGGGAATATTTCTTGCATTTCGTCTCTAGTCCTTTTCAAATATATATTTGAAAATGGCTGGCAAGAGAATTTTGGGAATGATGAGGGCAAGAAATGTATAGATGTGCTTTACACAATTGATCTATGTATTGTGATGAATTGTATGAGCCCCAATAAATTGATTAATTAAAAAAAAAGGCAAATATATATTTTATCAACATGGAATTACATTATACTTATGAGTTTTATTTATTTTTTTCATTCATGTGTGGTAGGCATTTCCCTGTATCATTAGGTGTTTTCTACAACTGACTTAAAAATGGCTGCTGATTATCTAGCTTTCTTCTTATGACTGATTTTCAATGGCTGGACATTGTTATGTCCGTTCTCCCCGTTAGTGTGCATAATGCTGTTCTGTACACCCTTGTCTTTTTTTCTTTTTAAAGAGAAACTATTAGAAGAGTCACTGATGGGTTCTGATAATGCAACTTCTATTTCCACTTTTTCTTTTGATCTTTGCACTGAAGGGGAGAGATTGTGATCTCCCTCTGATACACAGGTTGGAAGCCACGGCTTTTAGAAGTTGCAGTGTGCTTGAGATAAGAAACTACATTAGGGTGAGAGAGGGAATTGCTTTAATCCAGATTTAATCAGATTAATTTGTTGCTTTTTATTATGCAAGTGTTCCAGAAATTCCCATCTGTGATGCCCCACAGATGGCTCAGGGCTGCCCTCTCTCCCCACAGAGAGCTAGCCTTTTCTTTTGAAGTATTTGGAGAGGCTCCTACATGGCTCTGAGTGCTCCCCTTTCCGAGTTAAACCATCCTTGTTCTCTCATAAAACAAGGTCTTTCGTTTACTCACTGTCTTTGCCACCACTCAGGGCACATGCTGCTTGATCAGTCAGCCTCTTAAAGTGTGTGTATTAGTCCACTCTTAAGTCCACCCAGCTCAGAGTGGCTGAAATAGAGAAGGAACACGGTGACACCCGTCAGAGCTGAAACCGACAGAACTGCTGTGTTTTCCTGGGACCCGCACGTTTTCCACCGTTGACAGGGTGCCATTGTACCACTCCTGGCTGAACTCTGTTGGAGTCTCCCCTCTCTGACACACCGCCGCGTACACGGGTTCTGGCTTCCCCACGCTTTGCTCTCTATCTATTTTCAATACATGGCCACTCCAAGAGAAGCTTGGGTCTGATTGGAACCTAGTATTCAAAGGCATTTTGAAAGCTCTGGTGTCTCTCTCATCTTTGAATTCTGCTCACCCCTGTCAAAGAAGAGAGATGCTTACTCTCCTCACCCAACTCTGCCATTCAGTCAATGCTGACTCATTGTGACCCTGCAGGTAGAACTGCCCCTGAGAGTTTCTGAGACCCTACCTCTTTATGGGAGTAGACAGCCCCATCGTTTCCCTGGGAGTGGACAAGTGGTTTTGAACTGCTTTGTGGTTAATAGCTCAACTGATAACCAGGACCCCACCAGGGCTCCTGGGTCTCAGGGAAAATTCTTTTTTTTTTTAAATCGTTTTATTAGGGGCTCATACAACTCTTATCACAATCCATACATACATCAATTGTGTAAAGCACATTTGTACATTCATTGCCCTCATCATTCTCAAAACATTTCCTCTCCACTTAAGCCCCCGGCATTAGGTTCTCATTTCCCCCCTCCCTCTCCACTCCCCACTCCCTCATGAGCCCTTGATAATTTATAAATTATTATTTTGTCATATCTTGTCCTGTCCGATGTCTCCCTTCACCAACTTTTCTGTTGTCTGTCCCCCAGGGAGGAGGTCACATATAGTTCCTTGTAATCGGTTCCCTCTTTCCAACCCACTCTCCCCTACCCTCCCAGTATCGCCACTCACACTACTGGTCTGGTCTCAGGGAAAATTCTGATGAGCTCCGCTTGGCTCGTGGATCCAGCCCTAGGATTGGGGCATGGTGCCTGTCAACAGTTGCAGCATGACCGTATGGGAAAGTGTGGTTTCATCAAAAGAAAGAGTGCATGTAAAATCACATGTCCATTATGCTGTGATAAGTAGAATTGAATGCTGTGTGCCAGTTGGCATCTGGCCAGCTCAGAAGAGAATGGGACTCCAGCCTCTCAACATTTTATTTCTATTAATGCAACTTCAAATCAAAATAAATGCTTGGGATATCCCATAATCATATCACACCACATGCTTAGTCATGTTCAGCATAGTTTTTTCCTTCATCTGCTGCTGGGACATTCTGGACTCAAATGTAGGTCTTCAACTCTTCTCCGCTAGACTTCATTTGACTACATAGGGTTTGTTCAGAGAATCCATCTGCTGAAATACTGCAGTCCTCATTCTGTCATCCAGTGCATTGGTTCTCCCTCCGAGCACAGTGCGCTTTGCTGTCAGGGAAGGCTGTGATTGGCATTTAGGGGCGTGATGAGAAAAGAGGTGGGAGAGAGGAGCCAGGGAGTAGAACAGCTCCAGGCAGTCAGTTGCATCTAAAGCAGCAGCACCTTCCTCTGCTGCTCCCTCACCATGCCTGCCTGGACTTCTGCTTGGCCCATGGGGGGGTCAACCTTATGGGTTTGTGCTAAGGGCAACTAGAATGGTGTCTGACTGTTTGCCTCTACTGTAGCCTCAGAGGGACTTCACTTGAAGTTGTTAACTTGATGCTAACAACTTGACATTTGTGGTTGTGGGAGGCATTCTAGAGAAAGTGAGGTAAACCCATCCTGGAGGTAGGCAGGCACTGCGGGGTCCTGAGATGTCTGTGGAGTGCAAGATGGCCTCAGTGGCAAGTGTGGCAGCCCCGCCTGCTGGCATTCTTGGTTGTGGGGAGGAGAGGGAGGGGTGCTAGGATGGTGTTTGGCCTCCTTAGTTCTTTTGATGACTCCAAACTGTGATGTTCAGCTGCAAAAACAGTTTTCTTCCTTCGCAAGCAAAAACCACAAAGCAGCCCTTCAGAGGCGGGTGGGCAGGCTTGCGGCCGTTCTGGCAGAAAGTTACATGAATCTGGAGTGGGCACAGGGTGAACCACCCCAGAGGCCTGGAAGAAACAGTCGGGCAGCAGTCTCTAGAGGACCCTTGGGGAACAGTGGGCAGTGGGGGGAGCCGCGCCCTGGAAGGCCCAGAGTCAACGCTGTGAGCTGGGAGGGAGCCTGCTGCCGTAGGCATGGGTTGGCCGGTGAGCTGGGCAGACCGGGACTGGAGAGCAACTGCTTTCATGTGGCTTATGGGTCTAATGGAAGCCTTGTGTGCGCGGTGTGTGCTGTGTGTGGGGGGGGCGGGGGGCGGGGTGTTGTAGAAGGGGTCCATGTCTCCGTCTGGGAGCAGTGCCCCTTGCAGGTGTCAGGGAGGAGAAGGAGGCAGGTCTCTGTTCATGAGGCCTCCCCTAATAGGGTGGTTTATCAGTATATTTGATGTAGCCCACCTCTTTGGGACACAGATGAGTTCCGGGGGGCAGACCCTAGCAGCTCTCTCTTCTGTGCCTGCACATGGTTGGTCTTTTGGTTTGGGACTGAGTGGGACTCTGTTGTCCTGCTTAAGTGAGTTCTCTCTCACCCCTCCCTCCCGTTCCCCCTCCCCCTCTCTTTCTCCTTTCCTTCTCCCTTCCCATTAGCTCCGAGCTTCCATTCCACTCGAGGGAGGTTGGGAAGGGTTGGACAGGGAATGACTTCCTCACCGTCTGATGGGCTCCTCTTTCTGGGTTTAGGACTCAGCCCAGTGTAGTGGATGAGGGATGAGGTTAAGGCAGCAGGCTGGCAAGTCAGTGTGTAGTGGGGGTGCTCCCACGAGATCACTTCACTATCTGGAGGTTACCGAACAGGTGTTTTTCTGGGACTTGGTTTGGGTTCTTGGCCTGTCTCACCAAAGGGACCGCATGTGGAGAGCACTCACCTGTTGGAGTCAGAGAGCTAAGGAGAGCAACAAGGCCAAGGTGAAATTTTTTGTCCTGGATTCAGAGCTGGGCACCTGTTCCTGCCCAGCCCTGCCCAGCCCTTAGGTACTGGTGGAGGGTAGATGTGAAGCACCCAGAGTTCTTTATCTTGCTCTAGACTAGGTGGACAATGGCCAGTGTGGGATAATCCTGTGTCCGGGGCTAGTTGAGGTTCACCCTAATGGAATGCTCCCTGAGCTATTCTGGAGGCTGCTGAGGGAAATACTGCTTAATGGAAATGTTCTTTTCTAAACTTTCAATAACAAAGCCACCCAAGTGTTTGCCAGTTAATAATGTACTTGGTGAACTGTTGAGCTGAAGTTTAACAGCCGGTTTAAAACAAAACAACAAAACATGGTAGGGACTTTGAAAAATAGGACACCGCGAGAGTACGTGTCCTCGAACGGTCCCAGCGGTTTGGCTGGAATAAGTGATTTTGTGCTGACAGGGAGGCTGTCATTGGTGTGCTGTCCCTGCTGGCCTTTCCAGGAGGTCTGATGCCTAGCTCCCTGGCCCTGAAAAGGAACTTAATTTGCAGCCCATTTTAGGTGAACCAGGACGCCATTTCACCTCTCAGGGAAGCCACACAGCTGGGGCAGCTCGGTGCGGTGGGACCGCCCAGTGAGGGTGGCTGAGCCCATCCCTTAACCGGAAGCTGAGTTCCTGATGTCAGTGGCCGCTCCAGGCACCCAGCAGCCATAAACTCTCCTGGCCAGAGCAGGGGTGGGGCTGGCTGAGGGATACAGGCTGGGAGTGGAGTTTCTGCTCCCGTATCTGAGATGACAAAGTCCTTCAGGCAAGTTTGCTTTGGAAGAGAAAAGAGGTTAAAGCAATTCTCCAAGTGGAAAATTTCGGGAAATGGAGACGTGTGGGTTACGGTGAGAGAGCCACAGCTTTTGTTGGAGGGCCCAGCTCTCTGTCAGGCCGGCTCTAGCTCAAGGTCAGGCTCCCAGCTCCACCTGCACCCTGACTGGTGATGCCGGGCTTGCTCATCTGGCCTGCCCTGGTGAGCTTCTGGTTCACAGTGTGGCAGCTGGCCCTTGGGCCACCAGAGTGGGCTCAACATCCACGTATGTCCCTCCAGGCTCCGTGGGTGTTTGTGGGGCTCATGGGGTGGTTACTTATAACCTGAACCACACTCACCCCCACCTACCCCCCACCCACCCCCGGTGCTGTCTTTGAGTTTACCCTCACTCCCTGCAGCTGCATCTAGGGGCTTCCTTCCCCTTCCACTTGTGCTTCCTCACTCCCAGCTTCTGCGGGGAGACTGTGCTGAACGCTTACATGCCGACTACCTCCTTCCCCCCTCACAGCCACCGTTTGTAGTGGATGCCAGTGGACAGCAACATGCTCTTGTCCTCCTGAGACAACTGAGGCCAAAAGACACAGATTTGCCGCAGAAGTTCACGGTGATGCTGCTGCTTGCACACAGGGTGTGGAATGAGGTGTCTTGGGTCCCAAAGCAGAGCTCTGAACCTCACTAGGCCCCAGCCCTCTCTTCTTTGGGCCTTGAGCCAGGAGTGCGGTGGGTGCTTCAGGCAGAAAGACAGTGGCCGCTCCCTTTGCCCTTCGGCTTCCCCCAGGAGGAAGAGCACTGTAAATGGGATTAGCTTAAAGAAGAGCTGGGAGCTGTCATTTTAGTTCCCCCTGGCTGTCACCATCATTGTTGTTGGTATCAGGAGTGCTCTGTCTTGTTTTTGTGCATGTTGTTGTCTCCACAGGTCTGTCTGGATAGGACAGGCTGGATGAACAATCTGGAGGAGAAAACAACGGGACTGACAGTTCCGGGGGGACATGGGAGAGGGGGAGGAGGGGGGAAGGGAAGAAGAGGGGATAACAAACCCAGGGACAAGGGAATAACAAGCGATCCAAATTGGTGGGGAGGTGGGAGTGGGAGACCTGGTAGGGCATGATCAAGGGGAATGTAACAAAGAGGAAGTGCTGAAACCCTGGTGGGGACTGAGCATGATAGTGGGACAGGAGGAGAATCAAGGGAAATAGAGGAAAGAGCTGGGAGGAAAAGGGCATCTATAGAGGTCTAGATAAAGACATGTACATATGCAAATATATTTATATGAGGATGGGGAAATAGATCTATGAGCCTATATTTATAGGTTTAGTATTAAGGTAGCAGAAGGACATTGGGCCTCCACTCAAGTACTCCCTCAATGCAAGAGTACTTTCTTTTATTAAATTGGCATTCTATGATGCTCACCTTCCCGACACAACCACTGAAGACAAAGCAGGTGAATAAGCAAATGTGGTGAAGAAAGCTGATGGTGCCCGCTATCAAAAGATATAGCGTCTGGGGTCTTAAAAGCTTGAAGATAAACAAGCAGCCATCTAGCCCAGAAGCAACAAAGCCCACATGGAACAACATATCAGCCTGTGTGATCACGAGGTGTCGAACGGATCACTGAAGACAAATGGGTGCATAAGCAAATGTGGCGAAGAAAGCTGATGGTGCCCGGCTATCAAAAAGTATAGCGTCTGGGGTCTTAAAGGCTTGAAGGTAATCAAGCGGCCATCAAGCTCAGAAGCAACAAAGCCCACATGGAAGAAGCACACCAGCCTATGCAACCACGAGGTGTCAAAGAGATCAGGTATAAGGCATCATCAGAACAAAAATCTTACCATAGTGAATGATGGGGGAGTGCAGAGTGGAGACCCAAAGCCCATTAGTAGGCCACTGGAGATCCCCTTGCAGAGGGGTCTCAGGGAGGAGATGAGCCAGTCAGGGTGCGATGTCACAACGATGAGAAATACAACTTTCCTCTAGTTCCTAAAGGTTTCCTCCCCGCTCCCACTACCATGACTAGAATTCGACCTTGCAAGGCTGGCTAGACCAGAGGATGTACACTGGTACAGATAGGAACTGAAAATCCAGGGAATCCAGGGCGGATGAGCCCTACAGGACCAGTGGTGTGAGTGGCGAAACAGGGAGGGTGGAGGGAGAGTGGGTAGGAAGGAGGGAACCGATTACAAGGGACTATATGTGACCTCCTCCCTGGGGGATGGAAAACAGAAAAGTGGGTGAGGGGAGACGTTGGACAGGGCAAGATATGACAAAATACCAATTTATAAACTATCAAGGGTTCATGAGGGAGGGGGGAGCGGGGAGGGAGGGGAAAAATGAGGACCTAATGTCAGGCTAATGATTTAAAAGCAGCAAGTGCAGCTGATTTGACAGAGAATTTGTTGGGAGTAGGGTTCGTTCAATTGTTTCCAAGTGAGGGCAGATTTACATACCATTAGAGGGTACGTAGGAGTTGTGTTTAAGTGAGTCATTTATAACCTGGGCACTTACCTATATCTCTAGTTTGCTACCTACTGCCTGGGGTGTGGGGATATCTTAAGAACTTCCAAGCAACCATCCAAGGCTGAACAATCATTCTCTATGCACCTGGAACCACAGAGGAAGATAGATAAAACAGGAGGAGGATATGGAATGTGTGGATAATTGCCCCACGAACGGTAGCCTCCTTTGCTGTGACACCAGAACAGGCTAGTGCCCAGCTACTATTACAGAACATTGTGGTAAAAGATTCTATAGAAAAAATCCTGATCAAAAGGGGAAAATGCAGAACAGAATTTCAAATATTCATGGACTTCGGTGTTCTGGAACCAAAAAAGGTAGATAAAATCCTGAAACTATTATCCTGAGATAACCTTTAAATCTAAACAAAAAAATATCTCCCAAAGGCTTCTAAAAACCAAACAATAGTTTAGCATAATTCATAAAAAGAGTTTGCCTTGAGCATTATACTCTTTTAAGAACTACCTGTATGGATAGCATTGCTGATGTTAGATGGAGCTTGACTGAAAGCTGAGAATACCAGAAAGATGTTGACCCGACTAAGCAAAGGCATACGCTGTGTGGATCATAGCAAACTTGGTAACATTAAGAAGAATGGGAATTCCAGAACACTTTGTGGGGCTCATTTGGAACTTCTACAGTGACTGAGAGGAAGTTTTTCAAACAGCACAAGGAAATACTTTATGGTTTAAACTCAGGGAAGGTGTGAGTCAAGGTTGTAGCTCCTTGCACGGTATTCAATTTGTGTGCTCAGCAAATAATCCTGGAAGCTAAACTACACAAAGGAGAACCTGGCATCAGGATTGGAGGAAGGCTCATTAACAACCTGCGATATGCAGATGACACAACCTTGCTTGCTGAAAACATGACTTGAAGCACTGGCTGACGAAGAGCACAGACTGCACCCTTCAGCATGGACTGAAACTCAGTGTCAAGAAAACCACAATCTTCCCACTGGACCAATAGAAAACATCATAACAAATGGAGAAAAGGTTGAAGTTGTCAAGTGTCTCATTTTACTTGGACCCACATGGAAGCAGCAGTCATGAAATCAAATGACAGACTGCACTGGGCAAATCTGCACACCACCTCTTTACAGCGTTAAGGAGCAAAGATGTCACTTTGAAGACTAAGATGCACCTGTCCCAAGGCTTGGTGTTTTCTTTTGAGGATTTTATTTATGTAATCATTTTACTGGGGGTGTGTACAGCTCTTATCACAATCCATACATCCAGCCATTATGTCAAGCACATTTGTACATTTGTTGCCATCATCATTTTCAAAACATTTTCTTTCTACTTGAGCCCTTGGTATCAGCTCATTTCCCCCCCACCTCCTCACTCTCCCTCCTTCATGAACCCTTGATAATTTATAATTTATTATTTTTTCATGTCTTACATTGACTGATGTCTCCCTTCACCCACTTTTTTGTTGTCCAACCCCCAGGGAGGGGATTATATGTAGGTCCTTGTGATTGGTTCCCCCTTTCTCTACCCCGACCTTCCCCTTACCCTCCTGGTATTGCTACTCTCATTATTGGTCCTGAGGGGTTTATCTGTCCTGGATTCTCTGTGTTTCCAGCTCTGATCTGTACCCGTGTACATGCTCTGGTCTAGCCGGATTTGTAAGGTAGAATTGAGATCATGATAGTGTGGGGTGGGGAGCATTAAAGAACTAGAGGAAAATTGTATGTTTAATTGGTGCTATACTGCACCCTGACTGGCTCGCCTTCTCCCTGTGACCCTTTTGTGAGGGGATGTTCAATTGTCTACAGATGGGCTTTGGGTCTCCACTCTGCACTCCCCCTCATTCACAATGATATAGCTTTTGTTCTGGCATGGTAATTTCAGTCGCCCATGTGCATATGAAGGCTGGACAATTGATGCATTTGTCTACAGAAGAATTGATGCATTTGCACTGTGGTGCTGGCTAAGAATAATGGAAGTACCATGGACTGCCAGCGGGACAAACGGAGCTGTCTGGGAGGAAGTATAGCCAGGATGCTCCTTAGAAAAGAGGATGAGAAGACTTCGTCTCCTGTACTTTGGACGTGTCACCAGGAGAAACCAGTTCCTGGAAAAGGGCATGATGCTTGGTAAGGTAGGGGAGTCAGTGAAAAAGAGGAAGGCAGTCAAGGAGACAGATCGACACAGGGGCTACCACGGTGGGCTCAAACCTAGCGAGGACTGTGAAGATGGCACGGATGGCATTGTTTCATTGTGTCACACATGGGGTCATCGTGAGTGGATTTGATGGCACCTAATGACAACAATCAGACTAACAACTTGGAAGATTAGATAGGAACCTTAGGGAGACTAGACAGAAAGGGAGGCTGGGAATGGGCACACAATTCAGAGAATCTAATCAGTGTCACTAAATTGTACATGTAGAAAGGGTTACTGTGGGGTACATGCTTATATGCTGTGCATATTCTCCCATCCAAGTATTAAGCAGGCCCGACTCTGCAGAACTTCCGAGATCAGATGGGATTGGATGTGTTTAGGGTGGGATGGCCATACACGAGGTGTGTATATTCTCAACAAGACAAAATTTAGGAAAAAAGCCACCAGGGAAAAACAACACAAGAGAGATTGGTTTAAGATGAGGGTCTTTACATTTTTTTATATCTCATTAATAAAATAACATGCATACAGATATACGTATTTATGGATTATATACTCAGAGTGCTATGCCATAAGTCATACATGTTTAAATGATAGAAAGTAAACATAAGTAGACGCTCTAATATTTTTCTTCCTGAACTGTGGGGGAAGCCAGCCCCCTACAACCAATCACGGGTTCAGTAAGCACAATTGTATGGTTAAGAGATATAGAGATTATAGTAAAGTCATAGAGAAATGGGAGAGAGAGAGTAAAATAAAGAAGTCAGACACATTTCATGGTGGCATGCTCACCCCAGCTCCTCTTGGTGGTCCACGTGGAGGTTGGGGATGAGAAGGCAGGAGATAGCTCTCGAGAGGTTTTATTTCTAACCAAAGCTTATATATCTTTGGGGCATGCAAGCCCTCTGACTACAGATAACAATATACGTCATGAGAAGGGGTTGTAACATAGGCAATACAAGCAATAGGAGGGGGATGACCTATGGGGTGTACATGCAAAGGGAAGAAATAGGGGTACATATGTGGCAACATGGGTGGACCCTAGACTCAATATAGTGGCGTAACCTTAGTCATCCTTGAGTGGTCCCGGGCTTGCCTTCAGGCACTCCTTCAAGGGAACAATATCAGAAGGGAATGGGCCCTACTTAGGGTGAGTCAGACTGTACAGTCTGGTTGCTCTAGATACCCTTAAGGAGAATAACCTCTGACCTACTTTCAGTGACCTCCCAGTGTACAGTCATTTAGCAAGCAGCATCTTGGGTTTGTCATATATTTGGGAGAGACAACTTGGGAGAAATCTTTGTTTCCCACACTGAACCCCAGCAGGCCATTTTGAACACTCTGGAGATAAAAGCATCCCACTTTACAGACCCCTGGCCCCTTGGGCATCTGCTGGGTGCTCTGCTGCTGCAGCCAGCACCCGTGAAAGAGGGCCCACCAGGCTGGGCCCACCATTTAGGTGTTCTGAATTTTAGGAACAGACAAGCCGTGCCTTCTGCTATGTGTTGGGAATTTTGTTGGCTTGACTGGAGCAATGGTATCCCTTCCATGCCCCCCCCACCCCACTCCCCGCACCTGCTGCCATGGCTGCAAAGTCTTTTGCTATTATTTCCCCTCACCCCTGCCTCCCCCCCCCCAAGTCAATCCCAACAGCTTGCAGATATCCTGGGGCACAAGTGAAAGACCGTTTCCTGGGGTTTGGGTACAGCTCATGAAGAAACAAAAGGAGGAGGTGGGGAGCAGGGACAGGCGGTTCACTCTTTGGTCCAAATGTGGTAAAATTGCCAGGCTGTCCCTCTGTCCCTGTGAACACCTGCAGCCAGGCGTTAGCACTGCTAGAATGGGACACCTGTGGCCACACCCTGGCTTTGAGATCAGCTGTACAAATGACTCTCCCAGGCCCCCAAGGGACACAGTTGTCAAGATTTAGGCCACAAAGTAGGTCCACTTGTCCCCCTCTCGTCCCTTCTCTCCGGTCAGCTGATGCCAGCACTGGTCCTGTAGCCCAGCGCCTGGTGACCAAGGGCATGCCTCTCTGGGCATGCCATTGTCACGACTGTCTGCTTCAGAAGCAGGTAATGGTCTTTCTCCTAAAGGTAGGAATCATGAGGTAGGACAGGCAGGTTCCTTGGAGTTAAATTTGTGGCTCAGAATGTTGGGGTGCCCGGAGAAGCTGTATTTAACGCCTGCCCCACCACCAAAATAAGGGGTGGGGGCGGATCCTAAATTAAGCAAGGTACAGGGAACCTGTAGATACTTCAACCGAATTGGAACACATACTTCTAAAAATAGAAGCTGCTGAAATCTGGAAAATACCAAGTACAGCATTTTGTCAGGGGCTGACTTTCCTATTTTTTGCTGCACTACCCCAAGAGCAAAGCTGCCCAGGTGAGCTGGCTAGAGGGGAGGTAACCCTCTTCTGGGACGACTGTCCAGTGCACAGGCCTTGTCTTTTGGTGATGGGTGGGCCCAGAGTGGGGAGACAGTCTGATCTACACTTGGGGAGACTGAAGCTAAGAGACTTTGGCGACTGTTCCTAAGGGTGTGCAGGCTGCCCCTGTTCCTCATTACTCTCTCTCCCTGAGATTCTCTTGTGCAGGGTCATGCATGTAGTTGCATCTTGTGTCTGCGAGATATGGAATTGCCTTGCGGCAATTTGGCCTCTGGTCCTGGTTTGTGCAAGCCTGACCACACCTGACACTCAGCGGGCCCCCCTGGGAACCCAATGCTGACTGAGCTTCACTGTGAGATCATTAACCTGGCCGGTAAAGGCTGCAGGAGATGAGACTTTAGTTTAGCTTCTGGGTTAGAGGGAGGGGAGCCAAGGGTCAAGCTTATCCCTTAGGAGCCAGCAAAGCTCTGAGCTGAAAACCCCTCCCAGACTTGCCCTTTGGGCTTGTGTCCTTTTTCCTTCTGGGCAAGTTAATGAGCTGCTGCAGTGAATGGTCAGACCTAGAGGAGGAGTGGAGTCGGCTAGTCTGAAAGAGGGGGAGTCAGGTGAATTGAGCTTGCGCTGAATACCCATGGGCCTCGGCTCAGGTGGTTGGCCCACGGCGTCATGTGGACCCTTGCATTTGCAGCTGGCACCCACTGACCCAGCGCCAGCAGCCTGGAGATGAGAATGGCTGTGTGGGACACTGGTGTTAGAACTGACCAAGGAAGTGAGGCTGACATGTTGGACATGTCATCAGCAGGAACCAGTGCCCGGCAAAGAACACCATGCTTAGTAGAGGGTCAACCAGAAAGAGGAAGGTTGTTAACAAGGTGGATTGACACAGGGGCTGCAATAACGGGCTTAAACAATTATGAGGATGGCGCGGGGCAGGGCAGTGTTTCTGTTGTACATAAGAAGGTTCTTGTGGGCTGGGATCGACTTCATGGCACTTAGCAACAACGTAATTAGCCAATGAAAACCCCATGGATCAGAACAAATTGCTGTCCGTTGCTGGAAGACAAAACCCCCCTTTCTACCTGGTGCATTTTGGTTGGGCTCATCAAAGACATCTGTTAAGTGCCCACTGTGTACTAGACCCTTCGATAAGTGCTTTATTCATGTTAGGGAGCCTAAGGGCACAGCCCTGGTGGCATAGTGGTTATACATTGGCCAGCAGTTCAAAGCCACCATCAGCCCATCCACCGGAGACAGGCAAAGCGTTCTACTCCAGTAAAGAGGTGCAGCCTCATTAACGGAGAAGGGTGGTTCTGCTCTGTCTTACGGAGTCCCTGTGAGTCGGAATTGACCCGATGGCAGTGAGTTTCTGGGGTGGCACGGTGGGTAAGCACTTCTTGGATGCTCACAGAAAGGTAAGGTTTCTCCACTTCCCAGCCACTCTGTAGGAGAAATGTGTTCGCCTGCTTCTTTAGAGATCCATGCGAATCCTTGGAAACCCTAGGGAGCAGTCAACCCCGTGCCACAGGGTCAGTCTGGGTCAGAATTGGCTCCACAGCAGTGGACTTGCCTTGAGGGTACTCATATTTCACCACAGTCGATGAGGTCGGAATTACTGGCCCCTCCTTCTAGGTGAGAAAACGGGGTCAGCGAGTTGAATGACTTGCCCAAATTGAAAAGCTACTTAATGGCAGAGCTTCAGTTTGACCACCAACCCAACTCACTGCTCCTGAACTTACTGCTACTCAGGGGAACCCAAAGGGACCCCATGAATTCACCCCAGTGGGTTTCCGAGGCTACAGACCTTTACAGGAGTAGAAAGCGTTCACTTTCTCCCAAGGAGTGGCTGATGGGTTTGAACTGCTGGCCTTGTGCTTAGTGGTGCAGTGTGTCAGCCACTTCTCTGTCGGCACTCCAGTTTGAGCTGAGAGCTATCTGATTCAGAAACCCAGTCTTCCTCCATCTGCCAGGAGGCAGCTGCAGAAGGGGGCTATGATCCTGTGCCCAGCTTTGAGGATTCCGGGACAGATCTTGGGGGTGGGGCTGGTGTGTCAGTGTGTGTCCTCCCTCCCTCTTCCAGGTGTCCTGCAGACCCTGCCCCAGGGAGCAGAGAAAAGCACAGCTTCGAGAGCCCCCTTTGGGCTTGGCTGGGGCCAGTGCGGGGCTGGAGGGCCTCTTTTCTGGGCCACTTCTCCGGTTGCCTGTAGGCCGTAACTGTAAACTCTCTGGAGCTCTTGGCCGCCTGGTTGGAAGCTGTGGGCGGCTCAGTGCCTGTGAGGGGCGAGAGCAGGTGCAAGAACCAGCTGCCTTTTCCCTCTGAGGAGCTGCGTGGAGCCACCGAGTCCATCGTCTGTCTGGGTCACCTGCAGGAGTCGGGGTTGGGGTGCTTTCTGCAGCCCTTCCTAGCTGAGTGGGTGAGATCCCATCATCCCTTTGGGAACTTCATTGCTTGTGTGAGTGGCCGGGAAGCCAGTTGGGGGAGGGGGCAGTGTGGGAACCTCCCTGGGGGAAACATCATTAAATGACCTTTAAAAACAAACACTCGAGGGGTTGGGGTTTAGGAAGAGCTGCAGTTGGAAAACAAGGGGGGATATGTTTTAAGGAGATGAAGCTCTTCAGCCAGAGGCACCCCCCCTGTCAACCCCCCCTGTGGCGGGCACAAGCAGTGGTGCCCTTCCTGGCGGGTGGAGCGGGGAAGGGGACAGATTGGGGATGCAGCGGGCAGCGTGGGGACTGAGGTGATGGAGGTTTGAGGACCCGCTTGGGTACAAGGAGTAGGTGGGCCGCTGGAGGGAGAGCTGCTTTCCCACCTGTGGCTCCATCCCGGCAGTGTATCTGCCCCGAGGCTCTGGGCGGCCTCAGCCGTGGGGTGTAGCTGTGACAGTTGTTGTTTGTATTTATTATTTAAACACCTCTCCTGTGGTCAGCTCAGGCCAGTGGGTGAGTATCACCTTGGGTGGCCTGTCCCACTTGTCCTCTGGATCCTGCTGTCACCCATGTGCAGCTAGTACCTCCTGCGTGCTGGAGACACTGCCTGACACCTCCCTTGGTTGGTCCCAGAGGCTGAGGAAGCTTCCTGGGTCTCTAGGGAAGCTCACCCCTCCCTGTGGGGTCCTCTTGCAGCATGGTTTCTTTGGACTGCGAGCTGTGCCTGCCTTCCTCTGTTTCCTCTCCCGTCCATCTCCCCCCACTGCCTGGGGAGGAGAGCTGAGGCTGGTGTGGAGGGACCTGCCATTGTCTCTTGGTCAGTCAGTGGGTCCTACAGAGACACCAGGCTTCAGCACTGAAAACCTCCCGGCTTCACCTGGGCTCCTTCCTCTGGGTGTAGTTTGAGGTGAGCACCACACAGAGGTGCAGGGGTCCCTCTCCACACATGTACACCTCCGCCCTCTGTCCAAACCCCAAACCAAACCCCCTGCCATCAAGCTGATTTTGACCCATAGTATAGAACTGCTCCTTTGCTTTCTGAGACTAAATCTGTATGGGAGCAGGCAGTCTCAGTGTTCTCCCACAGAGTGACTGGTAGATTCAAACCACCGACTTTGTGGTTGGCAGTCCAGTGCGTAGCCCATGCCACCACCTCCTCTGCCACCCAGGAGCCAGGTTTTTCTGGGAGAGGCATTGCTAGGAACTGCACACTGATAAAGAAGTGTTTTCCTTCTTGGGGTTGTTAATGAACACAGATTAGATTTCAACTGCGGGGCCCTTTTGTTGCACCAGCCTTTCTAATCAAGGTGGTTTCAGTACTACAGTGGTTTCACTGAGCCAAGTCAGTTCATTACTTTGGTCTGTTCCTACCGGGGGTGTTCAGGCCTGATGTTCTTACTTAGGGCCCCTCTGGATCCAGTTTTTCCAACTTCATTTACCACTGACCCGACATCTTCCTTCGCCATCACTGGCTTAGGCTTCCGAGCCTGGGAAAAAGATAATCCAAGCATGGAGGCATGTGTTTCTGGCTCTGGGTATTTTATTAAACATTCACAAACGTGCTTTCTTCAGGTTCCTAATGTAATCTGGCACAAACAAGATGGACTTTGAATTCTCCTTCCAGTTGTCCTGTTTCTTAATGAAGTCATCAGTTTCATTGGTAACACGAAAAAGACATAACAAGGTGCCAGAGGTATTGATTTCTATATGTGCGGAGTGTGTAAGACTTCGATACTATTCAAAATGGTGAGAGACTGGAGCTGAACTGGCAGTGAGCCGGGCTGAAGGATGAATGAATGGAGTGGCACCAGGTGTAGGGACAAGGGGCTCCTCTCCCAGCCCTGAGATGCCCAGTCTTGAAATGGGCTCTGCTTCTGGGCCTGAAACTCATGCTGCTTTCTCTGCCCAACATTTATGTCTTTTCTAATTATAGAAATGATACATGCGTATATAATTAAGAGAGTCTCACAGCAAACACGTCACTTGCATCCTTCTTTCCCAGTGCATCAGACCTCAGATTCCAGCCCATCTCCTGCTAGGCTTTGGGGGACATTTTCAATAGTACCGAGGTATTACATGCTCAGTACATATAAAAAAAACAACCACATCTGGTGCTTAGTTATGTCTTTTTCTTACTACAAATAAAATGCCTATTTGGTGGTAGAAAATTTGGAAGTTTAGTGGGAACAAATATACAAATGAAAGTGAAAATTACACTTAATAATTCCTGTCTTTGTGTACCTTCAGCCAGTTTTTTGTCAAGCATACACATCACCCCTCACCCCAAGTCTGCCAAAGCCTCACTTTTTGTTCCTTTGTACTTAAAAATATCCCATAAATGTGCCACAACACAAAAGTTTTCTGAGAGTCATAATTAAAAAAAGATATTGAGGTAAAATTCACATCACATTAAATCAACCATTTGAAAATGAGTAGTTCAGTGGCATTTAGCACACTCATAATATTGGGCAACACTACCTCTATTGTACTTCCTTCTGAAGTAAAACTTACTCTATGAAGTTTCCTCCCAGTCCTCCCTCTCCTCAGCCTCTGGCAGCCACTAATTTATGTTCTCTCTCTCTAAATTTATCTAGGATCATAATTTATGCACTAGATAAGATTTTTAAAGGTTGCATGGTATACTTTTGTTGATCTGTTCCGTAGGTTCCCCAACATATTTGGCCCACCACCTCCTTTTCAGAAAAAACCCCCCCAAAAAAGTCAGCACCCCCTGGCAATTAAATACCTATAATCCAGGATAAAGTGTAGGCAGCTGTGTTTGCAGCCCCCTGGGTGGTTCCAGCACTCCCAGGGGGCAGTACGCCCCACTCTGGGAAGCACTGATCTATCTGAATTGCCCTGAAGTCCTCCAGCACAAGGCTTTACCAATGTGGAGCTGGCACTTGGTGCATGTGAATGAACTATAATTTAACCAATCTTTTGGTTTTGGACAGTGAAGTTCCCAATTTTTAAGTAGATATTATCAAGGACATGTATTTTTGCACATCCCCATATAATTTAGTTTGCAAGTGATTATGAAGTAGACTTTTTTTTTTTTTTGGATCCACTTGCAAGACTCCTGTCTCTAACTTCTGAACATCATGCTGCTTTTATGAATCTCTTCTGTCAAAGCAATTCCTGAGCCAAGGTGACTAATTCTGCCTAAAGCCACAGAAGGGAAGATGATAATGTCTCATATGGTCTCGTTACCATCGCATGTACGCAGCAGCTAAACCTGCTACTTCTGTTTGGACTGTCTTTGAGACTTGTTTCTGTTCTTCAAGGGCAGCACAATTTATTTAGAGACTGGTTAAACTGCTTTGGATTAAGTTGACCAGGCTCGAGGTCAATGTAATTTGCTGCTTCCTGTGTCTCATTCAGGTGTGGGAAGGGCCAACATGAGGCTGGCTGAAGTGCTTTGTGTAGACAGAAGGTAGATTCAGGTGGATCCAGGAGTAGGGTTCTTCGAGAGGCTTTAGCCTGCCTGTAAAATCCCCCAAAGGAAACCAGTCAACTCTGACCCACACTGATCCCGTAGGACAGAGTACATCTGCCCCTGTGGGTTTCCAAGACTGTAACTTGATGGGAGTAGAAGGCCCAGTCTTTCTCCCTCAGAGTGTGGCTAGTGGCTTTGAACTGACCTTGCAGTTTGAAGCCCAATGAGTAACCACTACACCACCAAAGTTCCTGGCAAAACTCAGGACTCGAACAATTTCCTTTTATTCCCGTCACAGCCCTGGATCAGGTGTGATTATCATCTGAACTACCTGTTAGCCTTCCTGTGGCATTGTGGGTCTGGCATCCTTGAAGAGTCATCCACTGGTTCTGTGGCTTGGGGAGGAAGCCACAGAACCAGCTGCTTGGCTGACTGAACTGTGAGGGTCTAGTCTTCCTTGTGCCATTAATTAGCTGTGCGACTTTGGGCTAGGCATCTGTCCCTAGGCTTCAGGTGGGCTATACTTTGAATGGGTGTGGACTTGTCCTGGAGGTTAGTGCCACCGTTAGAACTGTACATGGTAGGCATCATTGATCCCACCCCCACCTCCAAGGACAGTGCAAAGCTTCTGGTACAAAGAGGGCATGTACCATGCACATGTATGCACAAAAATGATGTACTACTGTGAACTCCATCTGACCACAGAATATGCCTGTTTGCTGTAGCCCTGTGGAAGATATCCAAGCAGAAGACCTTTCTACAAGCTAAACCCCTGGGTGTGCCCTCCCCCACCCCCTCCCCTTCTACTTGGTTCTCTATGGTCTCTAGAAGGTAGATGACTGGTTACCTAGAAATCTCCTGTTTTCAGATCACTCGTATAGTTTCTCTAAACATACCCTTATGTTAAAATAACCAGAAACAGGCCATATAATCCCATGCTCTCCCCCATTGTAGAGCTTCCTGGAGGTGGTCTGTTCTGGGCTGCCAGTGCCGAATCAGTCTGGAGCCCCAGGTTGCTGGCCATCCTGGATTTGGGGGCCTTTAGTCCTGGAGTGCTTGCCATCTGCACAGCTGTAGTTTCCTCCTTGGCATCCTCTCCTCTCCTCGATCCCTAGGAAGTAGGGACCATTTACCACGCCTCCACTTGCTCTCCTCACAGCTCATGCAGGGCCCTCCTTCGATTGGCTGTGATCTCAGGGAGTGGACATCTGTCTGCCTTCTTGACGTGATGGGGAGGGTGCTCAGTGGAGCTGGTTGGAGGACTCTAGTTCTCAGAAGAAACTTGAGGACATTCCCCTTGATTGTCAGACCCTCTACTTCGGACTCTGCCCCTCTCCCCACGATGTTTTCTGTCAGAGGCCAAGAAAGGGGCAGTGACCTGCTCAAAGCCCACAGTGCCTTTCTGACAATGCTGTTGGATTAAGTTGACTGGGCTCGAGGCATGTTGTAACTGCCAGAGACCTCAGGTAAAGGTAATTTGCTGCTTCCTGGTCAGCAGTTTGAAACCACCAGTCGCTCTGAGGGAGAAAGGCAAGGCTCTACTCCTGTAGAGTTACAGTCTCTGAAACCCTCGGAAATCTCGTCCCACAGGGTCACTGTGAGCCAGAGTTGACATGATGGCAATGACTTTGGTTTGGCCGCTCTTGCAGTCAGCAAGGCATTTGTTGATTCAGACAAGTGGCTGCCTTGGAGTTGAGTTTTGGTCCTTGGTTTAGTGAGGCAACTTCACCTTCTTGTCCTTTGGCCTTTCTGATTACTTTGGGTGCTAGATATTGTCCTGATTCTAAGTATTTTGTTTCAGCCCAGGTGGCCAGGTCAGATCTTTGGAATCCAGCGAGGCTTCTTGTACTGGCCTCCCAAATGGCACCCTCTAGTGGGGGCTCATGTTCAGCACAGCCTAGGAAAAAAACTTGGAGGACCCCATTTAGGTTAGTGGTTTTCTTTAAGCTTCATTGATTGAGTTTTGAGGGTATACCTTAGCCTGTAAGCAACGGACTTGCTCATTTAATTAAAACCCCCTCTCTTATCTCAATGCGATTGAGTCAGGGCCAATACCTTTCTCTGTGTTAGACACTATACTAGATCCAGGGGAATAAAAGATAAAGTGAGTCATGGCCTCTCAAGATGCCCCAGTCCTGTGGGGACAGGCAGAGACAGGAGCAACCAGGCATGACCACTGTCCTCATACAGCATTGTATAGAATGCTGTAGGAACACAGTTGAGGGGGCGATGCATTCCATGGGCTAACGGTAAGGGAAGGCTTACCAGCTAGCGACATTTGGACTGGACCTTGAAGGATGGTTTGGAAGTTGTGCAGAGATAAGGGATGCATATTCTAAGAAAAATCATTCATTCACTCATTCAGCTGTAAGCTTGGGCCCTGTGGAGTTTAGAATCTGAACTAGGAATTTAGATTTTCTTTATGTTCCCTCTGGTGCTTAGCATAGTGCTTTGTATACAATAGTAGTTTTGCGAAATATTTGAGTAAATAAAAATCTATCTGGTAAATAAGAGAAATAAAAATCACCCTGACATTTGAAATGACTTTCAAATGAATTAATGCGTAAGAAAATAAAGCCTGAGGCAACTGTGAGGTATGTGACTAATACCTAGCTCTCGCTAGCTGTTTGATTTTGCTCTCTTTCAAAGAAACTTATTGGGAGGATTTCTGTGACCCTTGGAATAACGATATTCGAATAATATTAAATAATAGCATTTAATATTATTGAATTTTTAAGTCTGAGCTCTAATGGTTCTGGATGAGAGAACATTTATTCACAATATAGACGTCTGTCAGTGCAACAAATCCTCATAAAATAGTTTCTAGTAGTTCCATGTAGTAGTAAATCCTCATGTTTTTGTGTTGAGTTTGTTTCTTCCCCGGAAAAGGCCTGAATTTAGTTCTAGTTTCCTGTGTCTCTGAGGCACAGGCAGGGCCATTTTCTGAACTTTATGTAGGTTTCTGTGAGTCAATTTTCTAACCATGATAAAGGCCAAATTACTATTTTAAATGTACCTAGAGTGGTTTGTCATTCTTGTCCTACCAGTTTGTTGAGGGGGGAGGGAAAGAAGCACACAAACCTGCTTTGCATTTTCCTGCAGAGTAAAGAACAGACTTTTTATTCACTGCAGCAAAAAAATAAATAAACACAGCCCAGAAAATGCCTTTCTTTCCAGTCAACCTGGTGAGTTGGTTCTAAGCCACGTGACCTCATGTGTGCACAACAGGCTGCTCCACTGGGTTTTCAAGGTTGTGACCTTTCAGAAGCCTGTCTCCTGAGGAGCCATTGCATGGGCTCAAACTCCCAACCTTCCAGTTAGGAGCCGTTGGTAGCTTCTGTTTCACCCAGTGAGGCCTCCATTGACTGCAAGTCACACATCATTATCTTTATCGTCATGTCTTCCCTCTCAGACTAAACCTGCCTGGTGGAGGGCATTTTCAGCTCTTTCTTTCCATTTATCAAACACTAACGGACTATCAAGCAACATTATGGACATGGAGAAGGTTTTCATTTTGAATTTCGCTGTCCCAGTAGTGGAAAGTTCATGCTTGGAGCCCTTCAGAAGTGGAGTTATCACTGTATGTGGAGGGAAGAATCAGGAAGTGACATTCAAGCTGGGACTTAGAGGCCCGAGTGAGGTAAGCATAGCGGAGTCAGAGAAAGACTGTCTGAAAAGAGGTTTCATGCATAGGCTTGGAGGCGTGACTGAAAGATAAGATCCCTGTGGGGTCCCAGCGGCAGGTCTGGCCAGCTGGGTATTTGAAGACCAGAGTGTAAGGAAATCTGTCCCTCCGTGGTCTGTGTGCACAACCTCCTCGATTCTCTCACCGCCTTGAGTTTCCTGCAGCCCATTCGTTCTAGTTCCCTGGTGCATCGGGTGAAGTGAGTTTTGTGCCAGGGATCCCTTCATCCCTTGAGCCTTCTCTTCCCATCCCTGGCGTGAAAGTTTTCTTCCATCTCTTTGACGGCTGCTCTGCCTTCTCCTGAGATTTCCTATGTGGTGATGGTCATGTCCATAATGGTTGGCTCCCCGTGTTCTCTTCTCCTAGATCAGCGGTTCACAACCTGTGGGTCGCGACCCCTTTGGGGGTCGAAAGACCCTTTCACAGGGGTGGGTCGCCTGATTCATAACAGTAGCAAAATGACAGTGATGAAGTAGCAATGAAAATAATGTGATGGTTGGAGGGTCACCACAGCATGAGGAACTGTATGAAAGGGTCGCGGCCTGAGGAAGGCTGAGAACCACTGCCCGAGATTGTAGGACATGGTCTCAGAAAGGGGAAGCCTTTTCAGCTCAAAGAAAACCCTGATCCACTCTCTGCCCATTCTCTGACTCCTCTGCCTTCCTCTTCCTTCTCAGGGACCCTCTTCTGCCTCCACGTTCACTCATAGGCGAACCATTTGCTCTCTGGTTTTCACTACTCCCTGTCCCCCTGTGGTAGTTACATAATCTCACGTCAACTTGAAGATGCTACGATATATGTTTGCAGTGCATGTATTTACATGTAAATACATATATAGAAATATGTTCACGGTACTCACTTATGCTTTTGTTACAGGATTGTGTAAGTAGGTTCTGAGATCGTCAAGTGTGAGGTCTTCTACTTTGTTTTTCTTTTTTAGTGGTGTTTTATCTACCTGAAGCCTCTTTCCTTACCATATGAAGTTGATGGTTCATTTTCCCATCTCCTTAAAGATTGTTGGTGGAATCTGGGTCATGATTGTATTTTACCTGTAGACCACCTTGAGTGGTGTTGTAGAAGATGAAAAAAACCCACCAAATCTCAAATATAATTTAAAGAGATACATTTATTATGTCTTAAGACAAAGACAAGACAGAAAATTTATCCGGCTGAAGGAGACCGTCATGGTGTTTATAAGGGTTTATAGAGACATGGCCACTTCAATAGGACATGACAGTACAAAAGGAACTGTCAAAAAAGCATGATTGGAGGCAGATCAATCCATCGCAGTTGCAGGCAGGACTACAGAAGCAGGAATGGGACCATGATTGGGACACATACATTATTCTGAATAGGAACGCTTCTGAGATTGGTCCTCCAAATGCCCTCCAACCAAGGTAGTCATGACCATATGACCCCCAAACCCCAATTTCCATTAAGGGCATACCTAGGTAAATCCATACGAGCTAAGCCACTCTTCCCTAGACTGCCTATGGGGAGTAATAGGAATGTATTTTCTCCTTTTTAAAATCATTTTATTGGGGGCTCTTACCACAGTCCATATACATATATCAATTGTGTCAAGCACTTTTGTACATATGTTGCCATCATTGTTTTCAAAGCATTTTCTTTTTACTTGAGCACTTGCTATCAGCTCCTCATTTTCCCCCTCCCTCTCCCACCCTCCTTGATAATTTATAATTTTTTTTTCATGACTTATACTGACTGCTGTCTCCCTACACACACTTTTCTGTTGTTTGTCCCTTGGGCGGGGGGCAATGTTAACATCGATCATTATGAATGGTTCCCCCTTTCTTCCCCCACCTTCCCCTTCCCCTCCTGATATTGTTACTTTCATTATTGGTCCTAAAGGGTTTATCTGTCCTGGATTCCCTGTGTTTCCAGCTCTTATCTGTACCAGTGTACCTGCTCTGGTCTAGCCGGATTTGTAAGGTAGAATTGGGATCATGATAATGGGGTGGGGGGTGGGACATTAAAGGCTAGGGGAAAGTTGTGTGTTTCATTGGTGCTATACTGCACCCTGACTGGCTCGTCTCTTCCTTGTGACCCTTCTGTGAGGGGATGTCCAATAGTCTACAGATGGGCTTTGGGGTTTCCACTCCACCCTCCTCCTCATTCACATCGATATGCTTTTTTGTAGTGGGTCTTTGATGCCCGATACCTGATCCCATTGACACCTCATGATCACACAGGCCGGTGTGCTTCTTCCATGTGGACGTTGTTGCTTCTCAGCCAGATGACTGCTTGTTTATCTTCAAGCTTTTAAGACCACAAATGCTATATCTTTTGATAGCCGGACATCATCAGCTTTCTTCACCACATTTGCTTATGCACCCATTTTGTCTTCAGTGATCGTGTTGGGAAGGTGAGCATCACAGAATGCGAGGTTATTAGAATAAAGTGTTCTTGTGTTGAGGGAGTACTTGAGTAGAGGTCCAATGTACATCTGCTACCTTGATACTTAACATATAAATATATGTACATAGATCTATTTCCCTATCGTTATATGTAAATATATTTACATATGTACATGCCTGTATTTAGACCTCTTTGAATGTCCTTTGCCTCTTAGTTCTTTCCTCTATTTCCTTTTACTTTCCTCTGGTCCCATTATCATGTTTGGCCTTCATTCGGGTTTCATTAATTTCTCTTGGCTACGTTGCCCTTGATCAAATCCTACCAGGCCTCCTACACCTCTCTCGCCATTGATTTTAGATCACTTGTTGTTCTCTTATCCCTGGGATTGTTGGCTACCTCTTTCCTTTCCCTCACCTTCCCCTCTTCCATGTTCCCAAGGAACCGTTGGTCCAGTTGTTTTCCGGCTGAGTCTGATGAGGTGCCACACCCTGCCCCCAAAGTCTATTTTGGGGATGTCATTGCTTTGCTCCCCTTGCTGCTCTGTTGCACACCCTTAGTGTTTCGCCTCAGTGTGGTCTGGTCAGATCAGGCACAATTCCCACAGTGTGTCTCCAGTGTTGTTCGCTGTGGCACTATGGGTCAGTAATGTATTTTCTAATGCACAATGCCTCATGACAAAGCTATTCACATTACTGGTTAAATGGTTAGAAAGAATTCAATGAAAGCTGGGTTTTTTGTGGAGACTCAAAAATGGATTTAGGCCTTCCCCTATAAACCATAGGCTTCTGCAAACTTTTTTAGGTACCACTGGGTCGGTTCCGACTCAGAGTGACCCTACAAACAACAGAAGGAAACCTTGGCCGATCCCACCCCATCCTCACGAATGTTCTTACCTTTGAGCCCTCTGTCGCAGTCACCGTGTTGTCAGTGTCTTCTGTGCTGCCCTCTACTTAAACTCGAGAACAGTAGCTCTGACATTTCCACGATGTTAAATCTTTCTATCATGCTGTGTTCTTCCATTTGTAGCTTTCTCTGGGTTCCTGCAGTCGGATTTTGTTGTTTTCTTAGTGTAAGTCTTTGACAGCGCCGGTGTGGCTTATTCTTAAGTATTTCGTCTTTTTGGTGGTTATTCGAAATGGTGTTGTTGTTTTCCCTTTCAGAGTTCAAGTCTGAATTTTTATGAATGTCACCACCCCCCTCTCCGCAACGATCTTATTCTCAATGAAATCTGAGAATGCCTGGCTTGATGGGCAACGAGCCAACCTTGTAAATGCATTTCCCTCACCAGCATCAAGTGTCTTCTAAATGAGGCCTGGGAGGTGCGCAGGATCGCTGCCTGCTCCTTCCCACCTGCAGGAGAGAGAGATAAGGCTTCCATAGAAGGCTGGCTCTGTGAGCGGCCAAGGGGAGGGGCACAAAGGAGTTAGCCTCGCTGTACTGAAAGGGTGGATTGATAAGAGTTCACTAAATAGGGATGGGGAGAGGGGAGAAAGGGGATGGGCCTTTCTTAGAGAGGGCGCCCCAGGAGCCAGGCATGGAGGTGAGGCATCTAGTGTAAGGTGACCAGATTTAAAGCAGGACACCATTGACTGGGGAATGGGGGGTGGGGGTGGTTCTTGATTAAAAATTTGGTTTATATGGACCAAATAGACCGTTCCCTAGCTTGTCGTGCATTCTTTAAAAAAAATCGGTACTTTTTAAAAACAGTTTTTAAAACGTCTGGTCACCTTAATCTAGTGTGGGGGAGTGGCTAGGGGTTAGCTGCATGGAAATACACGAGAGGAGGCAGCGGCAGAAGAAGGACCAGGTCATGGAGGGCTACTTCCTGCTCTAAAACAATGTTGAGATGCCCGACACGTGGGTTTCTTTGCAGGCCTGTCACATGGGAAAGGGACCTGCAGGGTTGTCTGCTCTCCCTCTGGACTGAGGAGGCCCCTGGAGATGGGGTGGGGTGGGGTGGGGGAAACGTTGCATGGCTGTGGGGATTCTGGAACTCATGGTCAAGTCCTTCTAAAATATTTGATGTTTGATGTGAGAACATCCCTTCTTCCTTTGTGCTTTTATTTTTTTCTTCCAAATTTCTGAGTTTTCCCCTCTTCTCCTGATCTTTTGAACTTGAAGAGATTGGTGTGTAGTCTCCCTCCCTTACCCTGCACCACAGCTCACGCAGCTCTGTGTGTGCATGTAGTGTGAGTGTGTGTCTATGTACTTGTGAACAAAACTGTGCAGACACTAATTGCCTACCCAGATATGGGCCCTGGGTGTAGGGTGCTACGATTGTGGCTCCTAAAAGGAAGGTTAACAGTTCAAAACCACCAGCTGCTCCTCTGAAGGGAGATGAGGCTTTTTACTCTTTGAAAGAGCTAAAGTCTCTGAAACCCGCGGGGATAATTCAAACCTATCCTGTAGGGTGGCTATAGCTCGTAGTCGACTTGATGGGAGTGAGCTTGGTTTTTGGAGTAGCCTCATCAGTGGTCAGCAAACGACTTACAGCACGACAGTCCCTAGGTCCTGTGGAGCCCAGGCCTCTGTATTCTTGACAAGCTCCTAGAAGATTGCATTTTGAGACCATCGGTCTGGATGACCCACTCACTTTACATTTTCCCCCAGGGATTAGTGGCCAGTGCATTTCTCTGCTGGGCTCCACTTGAGACTTGAGAACGGCGCCTTTGTGCTCCCTTTGAGAGGGAGCTGCCTTGCAGAGCAGAGCGGTGACTGGGGGAATGTTTTCCCCATGTGGTGGGTGGTGGTGCCAGAGCCCAGCTCTAGCAGAATGCTCATTAAGACCCTCAGCAAGTTGGGGCCTGTCGGTAATGAGTATGCTTGTGCTGTTTTCCTCAGAAATTTCACTTCAAAACCGGGAGCCTCCACACATCCTGGTGTGCCATTCTAATTAGGCACTGACGCCGGGCTTGGTGGGCAGGTTTGTGGCATCCTGTGTGCATCCCGCTTCTGAGAACCTCTTGGGAGACCTTTAAAGTGGAATTCTGTCAACACATCAGAAAAGTAATCATGAAAGCCCCAGTGATTCCCAAACCATATAAAAACATTTGATTTCAAAATTCAAGTTGCAGAATTCTGCTCTCTCCTCATTTTATAGTTGAGGTAAAACTTGTGTGTGCAGTGAGGAAGGAGAGCTTCACACGTGGAGGGGTGTGTGGGGTGGTGATGGCAGAGGTGGGGGTGGGTGCACAGGAGTCTGGGTGGGGGGTGTCGGGGGAGCTCTGACAGTTCCTCAGTGACTCGATGTTTGGGGAGAGGACATCGGACTGGATGTGGGCTTGTGTGGGTCTCGGCTCCCCTGGCCATCGTTGTCCACCATGGTGGCTCTAGCAAGGAAGGCCGAGAGGGATGGGAGCTAGAAGGAGATGCGTGGAGGTGGGGCCCCAGTGTAGGTGGCAGTGTTGCACTTGCCCTGATGGGTCTGCAGGTCCTGGTCTTTCAGACTGAAGCATGGACTCATGGACCACAAATGGCAAGCCAGAGCAGAAGTTTAGTTAGAGGGAAAAGCCCCTGATGCTGCGGGTAGGGACTCAATGGAGTTAATGCTGAATGAACTGGGCCTAAGGGTTTTTATTGGATGTGGGGTACTTGGCCTGTGTGTGTGTCTTCAGGTTACGAACAGAGCAACCCCAGGTCAGTGCCAATCATGAGCCTGGTCATGCTCTGTCTGTGCTGGGCCCTTGCCTAGGTATGGACAAGGAGTGAGGAGGCAATTGGTCAGCAGTAAGTCATGGATTTGCTGTCTTTGGAGTTTAAAATTAGCCCAGGGGCCCGATGCCTGCTGATTTAAGATTTAAAATGATCCCAGGCTGTTGAAATATCACCCCTCCCGACATCCTGCCTCTCCCAGTACTTCCCTCTTTTCCTCCTGTGGCCTGGGGCTCTCTGACTCCCATCTTTCAGCACAGCAGATGGTTTCTGCTGCTCTGTGAGGCCACCAGGGGAGTTGGGGAAAGGGAGGCGCTTTCTCCATGGAGCTACTGGAGCGTTGACTTCCCCCTCAGGCGGCTTAGAAACCGCAGCCTCCCTGCTTCTTGTCTGTGGCTCCGACCTGGGCTGATTGGGTTGTCGGGCAGGTGTTTTCCTTTGCCAGGGCTGGTGTAACACATTATTGGCCCAAAGTGGGTGGCTTTAAGACAACATGAATGTATTCAGTCACAGTTCTGAAGCCAGGATTCTGAAATCACGGTGTCAGCAGAGCCAAGTTTCCTTTGACTTCTTGATGAGGATTCGAGGGACACAGCCGTTCTCTCCTCTTCCAGCTTCTCCTGCATCTAGTCCTTGACTAACAGCAGGTAACCCCAGCCCCTGCTTCCAGCCTCACATTGGTTCCTCGGTCTCTGTGTCTCCTCGTTTCCTCTTAGAAGAATACCTGCCACTGGATCTAGAGTCGACCCTAAAAGATCTAGAGATCCTTACCTTGGTTACATCTGCAAAGACCGTATTTCCAAATAAGGTGTCTGAGAGCCACTACTCAACCCACCACAGTAGGGAATGTTTCATCTCCAAGAAGCAAAATCCAAAGCGCCAGTGATCTGAAATGAGAAAGCAAAGCGTTTGTGCCTTTCCAGGCCAGAGTGCAACTACAAGACTTCATAGGACCCTTGTTCCCAGTCAGGCCTGTACTAGACCTGTGATCTGGCCTATTCCCGATGCCTTTTCATCCCAGTGCTGCGCCGGCTTTCCTCTGCTTGCCTTCAGTAGGGCTTGCCACTTGGCCCCTCTCCACTCCATTTCCCCACGTCCTCTCTCCTCCAGAAAGTGCCTGATAGTCCTGGGTCAAAATTTCAATCTGATCTCTGGCTTTGAAACCTTATGGAGCTTGCATTTATTCAGCCGATAAAGTTTAATTATCTGGGTCTTTCTTCCCTCTTGTATCCATCCATCCATCCATCCATCCATCCATCCATCCATCCATCCATCCATCCATCCATCCATGACTACAGGGTTTTTGAAGTCTCTGGGATTACTACATCAGAAGAAGGTATTATTAAGATTCAAGGTTGTTGATGTGCTGCATTAAACAGAGGCACGTTTTTCTTTCCTTTTGGGGTTGGTGGTGGTGAGATAAGAGGAAGGACACCCCTATAGAGAATAGGCAGAATCAGTTAGTGCTCACCCATGGGGTATGTAAGGGTGGAGCTCACTAGATACTTGAAAGAAGCCTAGTGCCTTTTAGTATTTGAAGGAATAATGATAACGTGTTTGCATCATGCAAACCTCTTTCAAACCAAGCTTGCTGGGACCTCAATTTCCTCATCAGTAAATTGAGCAAGGGGTGATAGTAGTCCCAACCTCAGAGGACTGTTAACATGACTAAAGGAGGTAATATATGCCAAGGAATATAATAAATGCTTAGTAAATACTGGCTATGCCATTTATTACCAAGGCCGGAAAACAAAGTTTCTTGAGAATCTTTGGAGGAAGGTCACTGAAAATTCAGTGAAAGGTACCTTGCCAACAATTTGCTTAGCAGGAATTCAAAACACCTCACAAACATGTCTGTTGTAACGTGCCTCAGTGTGAGAGAAAGGAGTCCTACCAGCTCAAGCCAGAGCAGGGATTCCGTGGACGGAGAGAAGCACCCTGCTTTGTTCACTGTGGATTGGGCACACTGGATTTTCTTTTTTTAATTTAAAATCACTTTATTGGGGGCTCTTAACAGATATTATAACATTCGATAAATCAATTAAATCAAGCAGACTTGTATTTATGTTGCCATCGTCATTTTCAAAACGTTATCTTTCTACTTGAGCCCTGGGTACCAGCTTCTCTTTTCTCCCTCCCTCCCCCACCCTCTCACCCTAGTGAACCCTTGATAAAGATATATATATAAACATAATTTTATATCTTTATAATTTTATACCCTTGATAAATATATATATATATAATTTTATATCTCACAACATCCACTGTATCCCTTCACCCCATTTCTGTTAATCATCCCCCCATTTGTGGTGGTAGGGGTGTTACACATCCATCATTGCTATTGGTTCCCCCTTGCTCTCCCATTACTATTTCTGAGGGTTTATCTGTCCTGGAGTCCATGTGCTGAAATCTCTTATCTGTACCAATGTATATACTCCAGCCGAGCAGGATTTGTGAAGTTGAACTAGGGTCATGATTGCGGGGTGGGGGTGGTGATGGAAAGCATTAACGAACCAGAGGAAATGTTGTGTGTTTCCTCAGTGCTATACTGCACCCTGGCTGAATGGCCCTTTCCATGTGATCCTTTTGTGAGGGGATGTGCAATTGCCTACAGATGGGCTTTGGGTCTGATCCCTCTCCTTCACATCTACATAATTACTTGGTTTTGATCGTCTGATACCTGATCCTGTTTATATCTCATGATCACACAGGCTGGTATGCCTCTTCCATATGGGCTTTGTTGCTTCCCTGCTAGATGGCTTCTTGTTTTTTGTTTTTTTTTTATTTTTTTATTTTCTTAAAGGAGAGCTATTTTCCTACTTTCAAGGTGTACTCAAAGAGAGGTAACCTGGGAAATGCCTTAAAAACACAGTCCCTGATATCCTTCTCTAGCCCCAACTGCTCCCGAATATCTGGGCAAAGCCTGGGAGTCTGTATTTTAAACCAGTGTCTCCAGGAGGGTCTGCTTTGGAGCTCATTCTGAGAACCCAGTCAGAACACAGGTCTCTGAGGCTTTGCTCTTGGTCTGTCTCCATCTACCTGGAGTTAGCTGCCCTGGTCGCTAAGGCTCTCAGAGTCATTAGTATCTGGGGGTATGGGTATCTGATGGGATGATGAGTTGGAGGCCCTCATGTGGACTCCATAGTTCGAGGAATCATCACGTGTATTCCTTTGTTATAATAATCCCTTCGTCCTGGTCCAGCCCCGCCCCACCTCTCCTCCCAGTGGCTCAATCAGAGTCATTTCAACACAGCATTTATCTTTAAGCCTGTGATTGGTTCTGACAGGATATGCGAGTTCTAGTGTAAAATAATGAGCAAAAGCCTGTGAGTTGGCCCAATAGTGCATTCTTGTTCCTAAGAACCTCTTTAACTGCAAGTGCTAACTAATTCTGAGCTCTAATCTCACCACACACGCTGCTTCATCAGGTGGGGGCCGGGTGCTTATGACAGGGACTTAAAACTTTCATCTGTGGTGTTGAAAAGGTAGCCTTGCGGACAAAGGTAGCCAGTAGCCACATGGGAGGGAGCCTTGGGGGTGGTGTGGGCTGGCACCTCCAACCCTCCAGCCCTTCTGAAGGAGAAAGGGGACCCATTCTGTTCCAGCTGATGTTTGAAAGCCTGGGAGCTTGCATGGTAGTTCTGCTTAGTGCCAGTGTGTCGGGTTTGTTGGTTTGTTTAGCACACGTGGCTATGGAGTACGTGAAATGTAGTTCTTTCGCCTGGACTGAAGTGCACTGTGGGATACAAGGGGCTTAAAATGCATGTGAAAATTCCATTATCTTTAAAGTCCACTTCTCCATGAATTTTTTGAAGCCTCCTCATATACCTTAGTACTGAAAAGAGGATGCAAACTACCAATCGTCATCTTTATATTGATTACTCACCGAGTTGAGAATATTTTGGATATATTGAGTATGAGAAAAATGTTCTTAAATGAATTTCATTTGTTTTTACTATTTTTAATATGGCTACTAGAAAATTTATATCTGTGACGTGCATTTTATTTTATCAGACATCTTGCCTTGGGGTTTTAAGTTGGCTTTGCAGGGGCTAATTTAGAAGCTGGGTCTTCCATTGGCAATGGAGATCCAGAACAGTGATTCCGCATCATTGAGCTTGACCTTGCAGTGAGGTTTTATTATCACAGGTGTTTTTCTTGAAGTGGGAATTTTGTGAAACGTGGTCTAAAAGGCATTCTGTGGTATATCTACTATTTTATAGGATAGTCTCCTAGTATCTCTGGGGGGGTAAGAAGAAAATTGCCTAAGTGGATAAATTGCTTTGCTCAGATTGAATTTCTATCGTGAGCTGCCAAGCCCAGAAGACAGCTCCCTACAGCAGACAGGCCAATTCATTTTTTAACCATATGCCTGGATGAAAGTGCTATGAAATACTAACGAAAGCAGCGCTCATCCTTCCTTCTAATCTTCTGCGTCCTCTCCCTCGCCCTCCCCTGGCCCTTCTCTTCCCCTGATTACGATTAGGGATTGCTGCAGTGTGTGAGTCTCAGCCAGGAGCTCACATAGTGGGGTTCAGAAGAATGATTTTAGCTCCTAAGGACTAGCCAAATTGACGTGAGTGCTGGTCACTGATTTCAAATCTGAAGAGCAGCATTTTGGGGAATCCAGAGCAGCTTCTTCATCTATAAGGTGACATTGCTAAGAGCCTTCATAGTAGAATTCTTTTCCCCATTTTCGAAAGTTTTATTGTTGAGATTATACACAGTAAAACACATACCAATCCAGTTGTTTCTGCATGTACCATTCAGCAACATTGACCACTATCTTTGAGTTATGCTCCCACACCCTCCTTTTCTGCGTTTTCCTTCCTTCATTAACCTAAAGTTGCTGACCCATAAAGGTGCCCCAGTGGAACAGTGGTTAAGAGTTGGGCTCCTCTGTTACGGTCTCGGAGACCCACAGGAGGTCACTATGAGTCAGCATTGATTCGATGGCAGTGAGTCTGTTTTTTGTTTTTGTTTTTTAAAGAGCCCTGATGGTGCTGTTGGGTAAGCATTGGGCTGCTAACTCCAGGGGTGGAGGTTCAAACCCAGCAGCCACTCCTCAGGAGAAAGAAGAGGCAATCTCCCATAAAGACTCACAGTCTCAGAAACCCTGTAAAGACTTGCTATGAGTTAGAGTCGACTCCGTGGCGCAGGGGGTTTGCGTGTTTGTTTTGGTTTTAAAGTTCCTATCTCTGTAGGAGGACCAGGTGACTTTCTCCTCTCGTAATTGTTTACAACATTGGAAACCCAGCGGGGCAGTTCTACTCTGTCCTGTAGGGTCGCTCTGAATCGGAACTGCCTTGATGGAATGGGGTAAGGGTCCTGGTTCATCTTTTGAGTTTCTCTTGTCAATTTGAGCCCATATAGAAGTGTGTGTGTGTGTGTGTGTGTGCGCGCGCGCGTTTTAAGGTGTGTTTTTTACTAGTTGAATTGTTTGTTTTTTAAGACTTCAGGGGAGATTTCTGGTTAAGGTTTCAAGATTATTTCAGGGCAATAGTTTTGTTTTTTTAAATCATTTTATTAGGGGTTCATACAACTCTTATCACAATCCATACATACATCAATTGTGTAAAGCGCATTTGTACATTCATCAGGGCAATAGTTTCATGCAATTTCCTGTCTGTACGACAGTGGTTCTCAACCTTCCTCATGCCGCGACCCTTTAATACAGTTCCTCATGTTGTGGGGACCCCTCAACCATAAAATTACTTTCGCTGCTACTTCATCACTGTTATTTTGCTGTTATGAATTGGGCGACCCCGTTGAAACTGTCGTTTGACCCCCCCAAAGGGGTGGCATGACACAGGTTAAGAACCACTGCTCTAGGAGAACTGGAGTTTATAAGAAGTTGGAAATCTGTTCTACGTGTTCCCTTTGTGATCAGGGTTCTTCTATGGACTCTTTCATCAAAATGGTGTTCAGAGATAGTAACTGGGCATCGTCCAGCAGGGCAAAGGAGGGAGCTGTTCAGTTGTTCATGGAGGTCATGAGCCACACATTCCATCTCCTCCTCCTGTTCCGGGCTGCCCTTCTTGCTCTGTGCTCCCAGGTAAATAGAGACCAATTGTTCTGCCTTGGATGGCTGCTTGCAAGCTTTTAAGCTGTTAGTGACCCATAGGGCATATAGTGCCTACCTACATTTTCAACCTTTGGGATTTAATGGGAAGATGGTATCCCACTTTTAGTGCATGCTGCCATCTGGTGGGGAGCCTATGTTATGGCAGGAATGTGAAGAAATAGGCCTCATCTCACCAATTCCAATACCAGCGGCACCTGGAAACATACATATGTGACTACTAATTGTACCTAAGTTGTTTTTTTTTTTAATTTCCAATGCCTTTCGTTACTAAAAACAGATGGATTCAACACCAACAAAGTAGAAAACAATTCTATCTCCAAAAGGATAAGATCCCAGACACTATGTATTGAACTAGGCAGTAGAACAGAGATATGCTATTAGGCCATTTAACTGGGGTGTCCCTTGAAACCTTGACCCTTAGCCTCCAAACCAAGGAACCAAATCTAATTATGATTTGGGTTGTATATAAGCAGGTTCAAGAACATCTTATTAAAAATTGTAAATATAATCTTCCACACGATTTTTGCCAACTTTCTACAGGTGTATGATTAATTGACAGCAATTACAGAATAGACTGTGCAACTCTACCCTTAATAATTGATGCGATTTTCCATCACCATTAAGCCCGTCTCTTTCCTTGGCGACCACTAATCAACTTTGCTCTCCACACAGTTGCTTTTTCTGTGAGGACACACCACATTTGCCCTTCTATCATCGGCTTATTTTACTCAGCATATCTTCCAGCTCCATCCATGTTGTGCATGTATTAAGACTTCATTTCTTCTACTGGGTGAGTCATGTTCCACTGTGTGCATGTACCACATCTTGTTGATCCAGTCACTTTTTGATGGACATGTAGGTCCTTGTGAATAGTGCTGCAATGAAATTTGGTGTGCAAGTCTCTGTTTTGAAGACGTTGGGGTATATACCTAGGAGTGGAATTGCTAGATCATATGCTCAGCCTGCTTTTTGGCTTTTGAGGAAACACCATCCTGCTTTGCACAGACACTACCCTTTGGTCTTCCCATCCGCAGTGGCGAGCGTTCCTTCCGCTTCCCCTACGATCCTGCTAGTCTTTTCTCTTTTCTCTTTGCTACTCTTAGCCATCCTGCTGTTTTAGGTGAGACCACGTCAGGCTGACTCTTAGTGGCCCTACATACAACAGGAAGGAAGACTGCCCGGTCCTGTGCCGTCCCCATCATGGTTGTTATGTTTGAACCCAGTGTTGTAGCCACTGTGTGGGTCCCTCTCCGTGGGGGTCTTCCTCTTTGTCACTGATCTTCTACTTTAGCAAGCTTGATGTCCTTTTCCAGGGACTGATCTCTCCTGGTAATATGTCCAAAGTACATGAGACGAAGTCTCCACACCTTCGTTTCTAAGGAGCATCCCGGCAGCATTTCCTCCAAGACAGGGTTGTTTGTTCTTCTGGCAGTCCGTGGTACGTCCAACAATCTTAGCCAATACTATAATTCAAATGCATCAATTCTGCTTCAGCCTTTCGTATTCACGTTAATATGAAGCTATTGAAAACACCCTGGCTTGGGTCAGGCACACCTCACTTAAGTCCTCAAACTCACTGCCATCAAATGAGTTTGACTCACAGTGACCCTGTTGGACAGCCTCTGGGTTTCTGAGGCTGTAGAAAGATGAGTAGACAGCTTCCTCTTTTTCCTGTGGAGTAGCTGATGGTATTGAGCCATTGACCTTTCGATTAGCAGCCCAGTGGTAAACCCGCTACACCACCAGGGCTCCTCTTAGAGCTCAGAATCAAAATAAAATTAAACTCTCTGTCATTGAGTTGATTCCGAAGTGACCCCAGAGGTCAGCCTGAGTTTCTGAGACACTAACTCCTTATCAGAGCACAAAGTTTGACCCCAATTTAAATTCCGGCTCTGCTGCACATTAGATGCGTGATCTGGGGACAGCCGCGTGACCTTTCTGTGCCTTAGTTTGTTTTCTTGTAAAATTCACAAGGATTAATCGAGTGAGTGTTTGTAAGGTCCTTAGAACATGTGTAGGTAGTTCCGGATTTATGATGTATTTGGCGATACCATGTCTCATTGTTAGTAATATGTTCTATATGTACAATGTCGCAATGTGTAATTTGTTGTTATTGTGAGATGCAGGGTTCCTAATCCCCAAAGACAGATGAACATCAAATTTACAAAGATGCTGATAATAAATGGTAAAATAATGAAAACTTTAAACAAATGAGGTATTGAAAGTGAGGCGGGGGACAGAGACCCCAAGTCCAAATATAATTTATCAAGACGCATTTATTAAGTCTTAACAGGATAAACACAGTTCATCCAGATGAGGGAGACCATGGGCACCAAGCCATAATGAAGTCCAAGGATGTGTAGAGACCCGGCTGCTTAAATAGGACACAAGTGGACAGGGGAACTCAGGAAAGCATGACTGGTGGCACTTCCCCGCCGTCCAGTTGATTCTGACTCCTAGCAACTCTGCAGGACAGGTAGAACTGCCCAGGGGGTCTCCGAGAATGGAGCTGTTTACAGAACCAGAAAGCTTCATCTTTCTCCTGTGGAGTAGCTGGTGGTTTCCAACCGCTGACCTTGTGGTTAGCCCAACATGCAGCTCACTGCCACATCAATACATCACAATTGCAGGTGGGAATGCTAGAGAGAAGAGCTTATAACATTGCCTCAAGCCTCTCCCACCAAGACAGTCCAGAACCTTTCCACTCACCTACCCCAGTTTCTATCAAGAACACACCCAGGCAAATCCTTAAGGTCTAGGCCACCCCTGCCCAGCCATAGCTGAGTGATAGAATCTACTTTCTAACATACTGCCTTAGACCAAGGCTATGCCATTAATGATCAGAAATAATTCAATAAAGGTTGAATCTATGTGGAGACTCAAAACGGATTTAGGGCTGACAATGTAAACTTTATTAGCCTTCTACAGAATTAGTGTTCAGAATTTATGCTCTAATAAAAAATTTAAGTCAGAACCAATTTACAATGGCCTAGTCATTGGAACAGAGCCCCATGGTAAACTGGTGACTACCTTAAACACTTTGTGAACATTGAATTAACTCAATCAGGAATGTTTATTGAGGGCCTTTAAAAAAATCATTTTATTGGGGGCGCTTATAGCTCTTATCACAATCCATATATACATTCATTGTGTCAAGCATGTTTGTACATAAGTTGCCATCATCATTTCCAAAACATTTTCTTTCTACTTAAGCCTTTGGTATCAGCTCATTTCCCCCCTCCCCTGCCCTCCCTCCCTCACAAACCCTTGATAATTTATAAATTTTTTTTCATGCCTTACACTGACCACTGTCTCCCTTCACCCACTTTTCTGTTGTCCGTCACCCTGGGAGGGGGTTATATATAGATCATTATGATTGGTACCCCCTTTCTCTCCCCACCTTCCCCTTCCCCTCCTATTCTCATTATTGGTCCTGAGGGGTTTATCTGTCCTGGATTCTCTGTGTTTCCAGCTCTTATCTGTACCAGTATACATGCTCTGGTCTAGCCAGATTTGTAAGGTAGAATTGGGGTTATGATAGTGGGGTGTGGGGAGCATTAAAGAACTAGAGGAAAGTTGTATGTTTGTTGGTGCTATACTGCACTCTGACTGGCTCGTCTCGTCCTTGTGACCCTTCTGTGAGGGGATATCCACTTGTCTACAAATGCATTTTGTGTCTCCACTCTTCCCTTCCCCTCATTCACATTGATATGCTTTTTTGTTCTGGGTCTTTGATGCCTGATCCCTGATCCCATCAACACCTCATGATTGCACAGGCTGGTGTACTTCTTCCATGTGGGGTTTGTTGTTTCTCAGCTAGATGGCTGCTTGTTTATCTTCAAGCCTTGAAGACCCCAGATGCTGTATCTCTGGATAGCCAGGCACCATCAGCTTTCTTCATCACGCTTGCTTATGTACCCATTTTCTCTTAAGTGATCATCTTGGGAAAGGAGCATCACAGAATGCTGGGTTATTAGAACAAAGTGTTTTTTCGTTGAGGGAGTACTTGAGTAGAGGCCCAATGTCTGTCTGCTACCTTAATACTTACCATATAAATATATGTACAGTGAACCCTCGTTTATCGCCGTTAATCGGTTCTAGACCCTACCGTGATAAATGAAATTCCGCGAAGTAGGATTCCTTATTTGTAAATCAAATATTTTCGTAGTTAGA
>NW_022103958.1:35066857-35101039 GCF_000313985.2 Echinops telfairi
ATGTCCCACCATCATGTTTGGCCTTCATTCGAGTTTCATTAATTCCTCTTGGTTACATTGCCCTTGATCAAGCCCCACCAGGCATCCTACGCCCTCCTCACCATTGATTTTAGATCACTATTGTTCCCTTGTCCATGGGTTTGTTGACATCACCCTTCCTTTACTCCAGCTCCCATTGCTTTCTTCTCCAGATTGTTTACCCCGCCTATCTTATCTAGATAGACATGCAGAGACAATAATAAGCACAAAAACAAAACAAACCGATACAAAACAACAAAAGAAAACAAAACAACAACAAAGAAAAGCTTATAAATACCGTTTCCCCGAAAGTAACACATCCCCCGAAAATAAGATCTACTTACAGTTTTGCCTCTCGCTGAAATATAAAGCATTCCCCTGAAAATAAGCCCCCCCCCCAAAAGCTACCATAACTCTGGACTCTGGACCATATCAATGGGCGCTGCCTCACTGTTGGCTGCAGCACAGCTGGAGCAGACAGGAAGTGCGAGGTCTCTTTTAATAAAACAATAAACAATAAATGTGTATCATATTCTTCTTCATGGAAAAATAAGACATCCCCTGTAAATAAAACCTAGTGCATCTTTGGGAGCAAAAATTAATATAAAACACTGTCTTATTTTCAGGGATTGGGTAGTTCCAGGTCTGTTTTTTTACCTTTAGGAGTGTTTTCCGGTCAAGTCTGATGGAGTGCCAGGCCCTGGCCCCAAAGCCTATTTTTGGTATTCCTCAGGGACTTCATTGCTTTGCTCCCATTGCTGCTCTGTTGCACACCCTTAGTGTTTCACCCCAGTGTGGTGGGGTCAGATGAGGCACAATTCCTGCGCTGTGTCTCCAGTGTTGTCCCCTGTAGCACTATGGATCTGTGAGGGACATTGTGTCTCATGGGGGGGCTGGCCCTATGGTCCTCTCTGTGCATTGGCTGCTCTGAGCTGGAATATCATTCTCAGGGCTTGGGGGACCAGGATGTGTTTCTCTCTCTCTCTCTCTCTTTTTCCCTCTTCATTTGCTCCTGTGTGCTCTGATCAGATGTGCCCCTCTCCCTGAGCTGTAGCTGTCCTCTGAAATGTATTCTTCTGGGGGATTGGGAGGGGTGTGTGTGCCCACATAGTTGGGATTGGGGCCTGCCCCTCAGACCTCTCTATTGGTGTGCTGCTTCATGACAGTATATTGCATTCATGTCTTGGTGCATTGGGTTGAAGTCTGGTCCCTCTCTTCCTCTCCTGTGGAGATATAAACAATATCCTCCCCTTGGGTGGGTTAGTGCCCTGTTTCCCTTCTACCCCTGTCTCTTTTTCCCCTTTCTTTTCCCCTCCCCACCTTTTTAGTTGGCTGCCATATGTGTCACTGGATTGGGTCTGTTCCTTGCCATACTACCTGGACCTCACCCCAGGGATGTATGTATATAGTAGCTTTCCCCATATGTCTCTTTTGCATTTTTAAGCTGACCTTAGCGGACTTATGTTGTATTTGTCCTTTTGTGTTTGACTTACTTCACTTAGCATAATTTCCTCCAATTCTTCCCATGTGGGTGATGTGCTTCATGCATTCATCACTGCTTTTTAGGGATGCGTAGTACTCCATTGTGTGTATGTACCACAGTTTTTTAATCCATTTGCTTGTTGATAGAAATTTGGGTTGTTTCCAACTTCTTGCAATTGTGAACTGTGCTGTGATGAACATTGGAACACAGATGTCTGGCCATGGTTTGTTTCTTGCCTCTTTTGGGTATATGCCAAGTAGGGGGATTGCTGGCTCGTATAGTAGCTCAATTTCCATCTGTTTTAGATATTGCCAAATTGATTTCCATAATGGCTGTACATACCTACAGGTCCATCAGCAGTAGATGAGAGTTCCTCTCTCACCATAGTCCCTCCAACACTTGTTACTTTCTTAATTTTTTGAATTGGGCTATCTTTGAGGGTATTAGTTGTATCTTATAGTTGTTTTAATTTGCATTCCTCTTATGGCTAATGATCGGGAACATTTTCTCGTATTTTTATTGGTCATTCAGATTTCTGCCCTTGTGAAACTTCTTTTCAAGTCCTTGCCCACCTCCTCAGTGGGAAATTAGTTTTTTTCTTATTGTAAGCTAACAGAGTATTGTAGAGTTTAATAAGGCCTTTGTCTGATGTGTCATCGCTAAAGATGTTTTCCCAGTCTGTGGGCTCTCATTACTCTCTTGGTGAGTTCTTTCAATGTACACAGGTGTTTTATCTTCAGTATATCCCATTTGTCAATTTGTGCCTCCTCTGTGTTTGTGTCCTTCCCTGTTTCCAATAGTCTATGTATTTCCTGTGTCAACGTTCTCAGGTTTGTCCCAATTCTCTCATTGATGGCCCTAAGAGTTTGGGGTTTTACCTCAAGGTCTGTGATCCACCTTGTGTTTATTCTTGTGCATGGAGTGAGGTAAAGGTCTTGCTTCATTTTTCTGCAGGTAGATATCCATTTTTTCCAGCACCACTTATTGAAGAGGGCATCTGCTTCCCATTAGATTTTGGGCGGGGGCCCTTATCAAAGATCAATTGTCTGTATGCTGATGATTTTATTTCTGGGTTTTCAGTTCTTTTCTATTGGTCTGAGTATCATTATACCAATACGACACTGTTTTTGACCATTGTGGCTTTATAAATAGGTGCTAAAGTCAGGTAAAGCAAGCCCGCCCACTTTGTCCTTATATTTGAGGAGTTCTCTGCTAATTCTGGGCTTCTTCACTCTCCATATGAAGTTGGTAATCAGTTTTTCCAATTCTTTGAAGAAGGATGGTGGTATTTGTATTGGGCTTGCATTACCCTTATATAGTGCCCTGGGCAGAACTTTACTATATTGAGTCTTCCAATCCAGAGCATGGGATACTCTTTCATTTGTTGAGGTCACTCTTGTTTTTTTGTAATACTGTTCTATAGTTTTCCTTGTACAAATCTTTTGTTTTTTTAGTCAGGTATATCCCTAGATATTTCCATTTGTGCTTGGCTGTTGTGAAGGACACCACCTTTTTGATCCCCTATCGAGGGCCTTTTATGAGTCAGGCTGTTCTAAGCACTGGGGCACAGTAATGAACAAAGCCACAAGACTGTCTTCTGTGGAATTGCTTGTAGTAGGGGAGCCAGACAAATATGTCAGTACTGCCTGTAGGATGTCATATGGTTTAAGTGCCACGGGGAACGTGGAAGCAGGGTGCATGGGTAGGGAGTGTAGGTGGAGGGCTGTGTATATATTTTCTGTCCTGGGAGTGTCTCACGGATTGGAGAATTTTGAACAGAAACCTGCAGGAGTATGCCAGGTGGGTTACTGAGGGAACGGAATCCCAACTATAGGGAGCCAGTATGAGAGCAGCCTTGAGGCGGGTGCAGGCTCAGGAGGCCAGGGAGGCTGGAACAGTGTGGGACGGGCCTGCTGGGTAGAGATGAGCATTGGTATGGCTGTGGGGGTGGGGAAGGGGCAGTATAAGGGCTTTGGTTGACTCTCTCTGAATGAGATGGGAAGTCACTGCTGGCTTGGGGACAGAGTGGTGAACTAATCCAGCCGTATTTTAATGGATCTCTAGCTATCTAAATTGAGCTAGGTGATGGGGGGATGGCGGCAAGACTTGAAGATGGGAGCCTACATGGGCTTTGTAATTATCTAAATGAGATGATGGTAGATTGGATCAGGGTGGAGTGAAAGTGGCAAAAAGAAGTTGAATTCAAGACATGTTTATTCATTATCAGTGTTTTCCTATTGCCTTAAGAGACTTCACACATGAGACTACTTTATATATTGGGTTTTGACAGAAGATTCTAGCTTTAAAAAAGAGTTCAGTGTACACACACACACACACACACACACACACTCACACACACACACACCACCCCACCCCTGGGTTTCATTCCCAGTTCACGTGCCTTTTTACTGTGTGACTTGGGTGAGTTTACATAAACGCTGAGGCTCCATTTCCTCATATATAAAAAGTTAATAAAAGTACCTTGCTCAAAGGAGAGTGTGAGGATTAAGTATCATGTAATGAGGTAAGGTTTGCATGGTTCTTTACAGGAACGCTGTGTGGCTCACAGTAAGTATTCTCTAAGAGATCTATTCTTGCCCTCCCTTCTAGTTTGAGACATTCTGTGATCGGTGATTCTACATGAAGAGTTCCCCAGACTGGCAGACGGGGAAATTGAATCGTGTTCTCCTATGGTGCCTCTTTCTGTAAGCTGCATTGTTCAGCAATGTCTTGGAAACCACTTTCTTTTTCATGGAAAAGCAGTTCAGATCTGGACTTGGAACTGTGTGATATCCAGAGAGACTCACCGTAGTGGATGTGTAAGAGAGAGCAGAATTGTCCATGTGGTTTCCTGGGCTGTCAGTGTCTGAGAGAGCAGTCACCTTGTATTTTCTTCTCCCAAGGTTCTGGTCGTCAGCGCTTCTTGCTGCTCATCAGGGGTGGGAAAAGGCGAGAGAAGAGGGCCATTGCTAGGGGACACGGAGTGTCTGGGAGTAGACGCATTTAGCAAAGGATAGCAGGAATGGTTGCTTACCATGAGGAACATACTGTCACTGAATTATACTTGTGTAGGTTGTTGAGTTGGAAAATGTTTTTATATTATCTCTCTCTCAATGTACATAGAACAAAGCATTCATGTTTTATACATTTCCACAAGGAAACAAGCCAAGGGGGCCAGGTCTGGGCTCCTGGCTTCATAGAGGGCCTGCAGCTCTGCGGTTATGGGACCGTTCCTTGTTTGGTCATCGACCTTTGCTCCGGCTGCGGAAGGTAGCCTCAGGGATGGGCGTCACCTGGGCACCCTTTCTAAAGGACAACTGGTTACTTCAGGGGCTGGCTGCCCCACCCAACCAGGTGGGCAGGGGAGGCTGCCTTTCCATGACTTTTAACCCCTTTCCTTTCCCGAAGCAGCTATTTCTTGGAGGCAGGTTCTGGGGTTTGACCTGTACCCCTGCTCTAGAGATGAACTAGATTGCAATGTTGTCGGGGCCCAACAGCGCGTGGAAGCACATGGCGGTGTCTCTGCCTCTGGGGACGCCACAGTCAGTTTTAAAATTGGTCTTGGCCACTCCTTCGGCTTTGTTTGGCACCCAAACTTGCCTGTGGGAAGTGAATCAGCAAAGACCCTTGGCTTGTTGGTGACACCTGCGTTGGATAAGCAAAATTTCTTGAGGATCTACTAGGACAAAGAGATTCAGTCAAGGTGGCCAGGAACAAAAAAAGATAAGGGATACAATTTGCAGTTCCTGGAAAGAAGTCCTGTGATCATTTATAAACATTTCATCTCCCCAGGAAAAGGAACAAGAGTTTCCCACAAGAAAGATATTTTTCATCCCGAAAACCACCTATTGTTTTTTTCCTGGTGTGCAGATACATTGCAAATTGAAAAATGGTAATAGCCTCTCTTACATCTCCCTCATTGCTATTCTGTTTTCAGCCGCCAACGTGTGGATGCTAGCTCACCATGGGAGGAGGGGGACTGTTTTCTGAGCCAGAAATTGTGATGGACGGTCTGATGAAGCATTTTCTTGTATACAGTTCATGCCTTTCAAACCTATAAAAGGAAAGCCCCAGTTATGTATTTAATGAATTGCCTTTATTAAAAAGAATACATTTGTTAGGAGGAGGATGGGGAAGAGGAAGAAATAAAAGAGGGGACAGCTATCCTGGAAAATTCAGAATGTAGGTGCACAGTAAATATAGGTCGATGGATGTTTCAGTGAAGAATGAACAAAAAGAGAGCTGTTTGTTAGCTAGATCACATGCACCACAAAGAATGTTCTGCTTGTCAAAGAGTGGAAAAGTGGGCCAGGCCATAGCTCATTCCTCCTCTTTGGGGATAACACACCACGCTGGGGCACAGAGGGCACCCGTTTATTCTTTCTAGCTCAACGCCTTCGCCCTAGAATGAGTGTCATCAGTCTGTATTTGTGTCCTGTCTCCTTCACACACAAAAATGTATGGGTACTAGATACAATCATAAACTAGAGGTAGGAGATTGACATCAGGACTAGGTAAAACGTAAGCGGAAGGGTACAATGTAAATACACGAGCGTTAAGGTTCAGTATTAATGATACGTTTTGCATTAGATTAAGGAACTTTAAATGTTGGGCTGCTAACCACAAGGCAGGCAGTTGGAAACCACCCAGAGCTCCTTGGGAGAAAGATGAAGGTTTCTACTCCTGTAAAGAGTCGCAGCCTTAGAAACCCACAGGGGCAGTTCTGCCCTGTCCTATATGGTGGCTGTGAGTCCGAATCCACCCGATGGCAGTGAGTCCATCACGTTTGATTTGGCACTTCCTGGCAGCCCAAACATAAAAGGAACAGAGAATGTTTTCTGCTTCCTACAGTTAGAGAGGAAAAACATCCTAGTCATTAAGGGAAAGTTAAATGCTTCCTAGTTGGCTCTTTAAAGTTCCTATACACTCTCCCTCTGAGGGTGTGGAGAACAAGGTCCGCTTCAGCTGTGGGCAGTGCCCGAGCCCCTTCTTGGCCCACACACGTCAGTGTGGTCTCCTCCGGCTGGGATCGTGCCCTCATTTTAGGTGACCGTGTTACAGAGGCCACGCACTGCTCTTAGCCGTAGGTGCTGTTCATTTATATATCTGATTATTTTGAAAGTTTGTCTTCTCCATATGACAAAAGAATAATTGATAAATTATCAAGGGCTCATGAGGGAGTGGGGGAGCAGGGAGGGAGGGTAAAATGAGGACCTAATGAAGTGGAGAGGAAATGTTTTGAGAATGATGAGGGCAATGAATGTACAAATGCGCTTTATACAATTGACGTATCAATGGATTGTGATAAGAGTTGTATGAGCCCCTAATAAAATGATTAAAAATAAATAAATAAACGATAAGCCCCACAAGGTCAAGGCTATATTGTTCTCCAGTGCCTTACACAACCCCGCCACTCCTAAAACGAACTGCCAAGGAGCCCATTCCGACTCACAGTGACCTGTGGGACACTGTAAACTGCCCCATAGCGTTCCCAAGGCTGTAAAGCTTCTGTAAGCAGGCTTCATCTTTCTCCTGTAGAGACCTGCTGGTTGGTAGCCTAACACTTTAACCATTGCAGTACCAGGACTCCTTGGCACTCTGTGTGCCCTCACTAAGTATTTAAACAGATCAATGAAGGGAAAAGGAGCCAGGGAGTTTAATCTGACCATTTCTTGTCAAGCCCTCACTGAAAATTGAGGTCCTGTCAAGGGTGCAGCCCGCCTCTGGTCCAGAGAGCTGCTAGGGAAATCTTCACACTCACCCCCCACCACCCCCAAATATCCTTCTAGAGATTGTTAATAATAAGAAAAATAACAACAACTCGGGTGTACCTCCACAGACTCAGTCTTGTGCTGGGTGCTTCATACAGTGCCTCTCTAACCCTCACCAACGAGAGACACTGAGACTTGGGAGACTGCTAGCCCAAGGTCACATCACCAGTAAGAGTCAAAACTTAAGTCTGACTCCAGTTCACATGTACTTCTCTTTGTGCTGCTTGTGTGTGTGTGTGTGTGTGTGTGTGTGTGTGTGTGTGAGAGAGAGAGAGAGAGAGCGAGAGAGAGAGAAAACACCAGTGCACGCTAGTCTGAGCCACAAGCGCAAGCCACTCTTATCTCTTGGCAATAGAGTAGTGCAGCAGCCCGGGTATTTCTGGCACCAGTGGTTGCCAGTTGACAGCTACTGCATTCCAGCTCTGCTTGAGTGTGGGGGGAGAGAGCCCACACCTGGGGTGGGCGAACGTAGTCTCAGCACTCATTTTCCCTGGTCTTTGCACGCAGTGAATGTGTTTATTGATCTTTTCACACTGCCTCTTGAAGTACAGGAGCATTAAAGTTGAATGCTATTTTCATAAAAGCCACTGGGGAAGGAGAGGAGAGACATGATTTGAATGTCTCAAGTAGTAGTTGGATTTGCCCTGTGATTGGGAATGTAGAGGTGGGAAATGACAAAATGCTATAAAGTACAGTAGAGGGGACTTTTGATGCTGAGTTTTTCAGACACGTGTATTTAATTATGTCCCATCTGTCATCGTTATTTTAATATCACTCTAATTTTTAGAATGGGGTTCATTAAAAAAACCAAAAACTTTTGCCATCCAGTATGGAGGGTGAATGGGATGTGTTGGCGACTCAGTATTGCCACCTACTGTATACTATTTGGATTTTCCAATCTCTGAAGAATTAGAAGGCAATAAAAGGCATTTCAAACTGCAACTGGGCAGCCTGCTTTGATCCATCTGCTCTTCCACAAGGTTGCAAGCTCTCAGAGTGAGCATTAGAAACACGTCTTCACGTAGGCTCTTTTGTGCCAAGATGACTGGTCCCACTGATTTCTGGTGATTGAAGAAACAAAACAAAAAACACCACCAGACCCTTCTCCCTCTGCAACAGCCCCCCACCCCCTCCCCACCCCCAAATCAGCACTTCTCCAAGAGAAATTAGCACTTCCCTTTTGCTCCCTTGATAGGGAGCCTACGTAAAAACATGTGCTGCCTGTACACAGGGGTTTGAGTATTTACTACTTTATGTCACAGAATCCCAGAAGAAAGTCGTCGTGGTGGTGGTGGTGGTGGTGGTGGTGTACTTGTAAATGTGATGAACCCCTTTGTACTCAGTAAGGATTTTGGACACTGGTAGTGGTTTAGAAAACCTAATAATTCTTATGTCTCCAAAGTTGTGTTCCCAGGCTGGTTCTGCGTTGAGGAAGGGTATCAGAGACTGACCACGCGCACTGGTGTGCCACCTCCCCACACCGCAGACTCCAGCTTTGCTTATGGGTCGGTTGAGCCTGAGCCTCGTTCTGATTTCCCTGCAGTGGCGTTGGCAGGTCTTCTTGAACCGGGAGCCTGTTGCTCCTGTTGGCATGGCGCAAGACACGACATCCCTCATAGACGTGTCGTCCGTGAGCTCCCACCCGCATCCCTTATAAACGATGATGGAGGAATAGAAAAATGTGAAGAGTGCAGGCGCAGTGCCAGGCGGTCTTTTCTTCTTTTTCTCACACAGAGAGAGCATTTCCAAAGCGCTGTGCATATTAATTAGGGTCTTTCCTTCCCAGCGGACCCTTGCATCTCCACCATAAACCCCTGCGTGGAGTTCAGGGAGAGGAGTGTCAAGAGAGTGCTCAGCCTGTCCCACTTGTTGCTTTCTCCTGTACCTCCACACCCTCGAGGAGAAGTGAGGATAAAATATGACTAACGAGCAGCCAGGACTAGAGAGTATACATTATATTAGGAGATGCCACCTAAGGAGACCAGGAGAATGAGAACAGCCCGTGTACTGGTTCTGTCCAGTCACAGAGCCTTTGCATCGGACAAGTTGACAGAGCCTTTTCTTTCTTTTAAGCTACTTGGAAGCTGCACTGAGTTGTGGAAAGCGCTGCGTAAACACTGGCTGCTTCATGTTTCTGACATTTTAGTTGAACTTTAAAAATTGCTTTTCCCTCCTCTCCCAACCTCTGCCTGACCTCCAGTCCACGCCTGCTCCCTCTGAGCCAAGGAGGTGTCGAGACCGACAGTATTTTATCAAGCGAGGTTGGGTTTTTTCTGGAAGTGCTGTAGTCTGGACGGCAGCCGGGCATCTGAGAAGACTGCCTGTGGGAGGCTTATTTTGGAAACGCTTTCATCATCGAGGTCCCAAGTCCTTGTGAGCAGTCCCAGGAACGCACACCCAGATGGTCTCTGCTGATAGAAGGACCAAAATAAGGAGTGTTGACAGGGGAGGGGGTGCAGAAGTCCTGTTCTCACAAGGATGCCCGATAACCTTCCTTCTGCAACTCCTATTTCCAGCCTCTCCTCCTGGACCAGAGTGCTCTGTGGAGCCTTCTCTTGAAAGAATGTTCCTGAGATTGGCTTCCAGGAAGCTGGTTCAGACGGATGGGATTGGGCAGAAGGCTCTGCTGGGCAAGATGCTTTTAGCCTCAGAACAGAACCCCTCCAGCTGTAATCCAGGAACCCAGGGGGCATAGTGGTTACAAGTTGGGCTGCTAACTGTAAGTTCAGCAGTTTGCAGCCACCAGTCGCTCCTCAAGAGAAAGACAGGACTTTCTATGGTCTCAGTAACTCCAAGGGCAGTTCTACCCTGTCCTCTAGGACCACTGAGTCGGCGTTGACTCGATGGCAGCGAACTTGATTCTTTTGTTTGAGCTGTAATCCGGTGATGTGGTTTTCTCATCCACGTTGTCGTCAACCAAGCAGAGGTCCATAGGCACAGCCCCGCCCCGCCCACTCAACAGAACGGCCATTTGTAGCCCTAACTGGAAATTCCTGTAACTCACTGCCGTGGTGACCTCTCTATTTGGATGTCTATTAGTGCTCCCAAACATAGAGTGTCCCCAAGTTCTTCATGGCGGTTAAGGCCCCCTTCCTTTTGGTGAGGCAGTGGCTACGTCGTGGACTTGTAACCAGAAAGTTGGCAGTTGGAGCTCACCCTGCTTGCATGGGCGAGGGCCCCCTGATGATCTCCCTCTGTAAAGGTTACAGCCAAGAAAACCCAATGGGACAGTTGTCCTCCGTCCCGTGGGGTCACTGTGAGTTGGAAATGGATCCAGTGGCCCGCAGCAACAACTGTTCCTCCTGTGATTTGGCCCTCTCTCTGGGGCTTCCGTCTAGGGCAGTGGTTCTCCACCTTCACGCCACAACCCTTTCATACAGTTCCTCATGTGCTGGGGACCCCCAATCATAATATTATTTTCATTGCTACTTCATAACTATAATTTTGCTACTATCATGAATCGGGCAACCCCTGTGAATCTTCAAAGGGGTCGTGACCCACAGGTTGAGAACTGCTGATCTAGTTGCTCAAACCAAACACCTGGAAATCATTTTTGCTTTTCTCTCCTTCACCCCTGTCATGCCGTCCTAGTAAGAAACCCTATTGGCAAGGTTGCCAACAAGTTTTACAGAGCTGAGCCCCTCTTCACAGTCACGGCGGCCAGCATCATCTCTTATTGACACCACTGCAGATGCCTGTCTTTTACCATCTTCTCCTCTGCTCCCTCCCTCCCAGCTTCACTGCCCCTGTCTCCTTGTAAGGACACACTCACCGGCTTGTTCCCTTCAGTACTTAAGCCTGAAATGGTCATCCCCTAAACCACTGCTTAAATGCTACCCTCTAGACCTAGCTTTCCTGACATACACACCCTGGCTTCCCAATATCACCCTTAGGTTTTATTTTCTTCATAAACCAGAAACCAAACCTGCTATGATTCAATCAACATCTGAACTTCTCTAGTATTTACATTTCTGTCCTCCTGTAAGATCCTAACATTTCAGTTAAATGAATACTATCTTATCCACTGCGTCAAGTCGATTCTGATTTATAGTGACCCTCCGGGACAGAGGACGCTGCTCCACAGGGGCTCCAAGGCAGTTATCTTTTCTTTTTAAACATTTTATTGGGGCTCTTACAGCTCTTATCACAATCTATCCATTGTGTCAAGCACATTTTTACATATGTTGCCATCATTTTCAAAACATTTTCTTTCTATTTGAGTCCTTGATATCAGGTCATTTGCCCCCTCCCTACCCTCACTCATGAACCCTTGATAACTTAAAAATTATTTTTTTCATGTCTTACACCAATTGCTGTCTCCCTTCATCCACTTTGCTGTTGTCCATCCTCCTGGGAGGGGGGTTATATATCAGTCATTGTGATCGGTTCCTCATTTCTACCCCAACCTTCATGATAGTGGGGTGGGGGGGGGGGAAGCAATGAGCAACTAGAGGAAAGTTATATGTTTCATCGTGCTATACTGTGTGCTGACTGGCTCGTCTCTTCCTTATGACCCTTTGTCTACAGATGGGCTTTGAGTCTCCACTCCGCCTTCCCCCTCATTCATATTAATATGCTTTTTTCCTGGGTCTTTGATGCCTTATACCCAAGGCAGTCATCTTTAAAAAATTTTTTTCCCCTGATTTTGTTTTATTTTATTTTTAATCGTTTTATTAGGGGCTCATACAACTCTTATTGCAATCCATATATACATCAATTGTGTAAAGCGCATTTGTACATTCATTGCCCTCATTCTCAAAACATTTGCTCTCCACCTAAGCCCCTGGCATCAGCTCCTCATTTTTTCCCCTCCCTCCCCGCTCCCCCTTCCTTCATGAGCCCTTGATAATTTATAAATTATTATTTTGTCATATCTTGCCCCGTCCGACGTCTCCCTTCACCCACTTTTCTGTTGTCTGTCCCCCAGGTAGGAGGTCACATGCAGATCCTTGTAATTGGTTCCCCCTTTCCAACCCACCCTCCCTCCACCCTCCCAGTATCGTCACTCACACCACTGGTCCCATAGGGATCATCCGTCCTGGGTTCCCTGTGTTTCCAGTTTCTATCTGTACCAGTGCACATCCTCTGGTCTAGCCAGATTTGTAAGGTAGAATTGGGATCATGATAGTGGGGGTGGGGGAGAGGGCAGAAGCATTTAGGAACTAGAGGAAAGTTGTATGTTTTATCGTTGCTACATCACACCCTGACTGGCTCGTCTCCTCCCCGATACCCTTCTGTAAGGAGATGTCCAGTGGCCTACAAATGGGCTTTGGTTCTCCACTCTGCACTCCCCCCCTCATTCAATGTGATATGATTTTTTGTTCTGATGAAGCCTGAAACCTGATCCCTTCAACACCTCATGATCACACAGGCTGGTGTGCTTCTTCCATGTGGGCTTTGTTGCTTCTGAGCTAGATGGCCGCTTGTTTACCTTCAAGCTTTTAGGACCCCAGATGCTATATGTTTCTTTAGCCGGGCACCATCAGCTTTCTTCACCACATTTGCTTATTTACTCGCTTTGTCTTCAGCAGTTGTGTTGGGAACAAGGCAGTCATCTTTATGGAAGCAGACTGCCTCATTTTTGTCCCAGGGAGGAGCTGACGAGTTTGAACAGCCGACTTTTCTGGTAGCAGCTGAATGCTTAACCATATGGTAGTTGAGTTAGTTAATTGTGCCAGCCTGGCCAATAATCACATGTGGGGATAATTGAAAGGCAGAGGGATAAATGGGTGGTGAAGCCTCGCCTTTCTAGTTCTCGGGTCTCTTGTTTTTTGATGGTTGCACCAGGGTGCAGCTGCCTTAGCAGTTCCCTGCTTCAGCTTGCAAGGTTGACTTCCTACAAGACATCCCCAAGGAGAAGCCACATGGACCTATCCCGATGCAGCCCTGGGTGCTGGAGCAGCAGTATGGAGACTCCTGCTAGTGCTGAGATGCTTGTTTGTTCACTGACTCAGCTTTCCTCCTGCAGTTGGCGTCATTGCCTCTGTTTTGTGAGGTGGAGGACTTTGTGGATTGGTGTTGGGTTAATGGGTTAATGTTGGACTTGTACAGGGCTTGGGTAGCATTGGGTTGGGATGTTTTCATGATGCACATTTTCTTTACATAAAACTCTCTCTTATACAAGAGTTGCTGTGGATTTGTTTCTCCAAAGTACCCAGACTAACACAGTAGTCATCAAGGATTCTTAAAGGAATTATAGTCACCTTTTATTTAGTACTGAACTGTTGGCTGCTAACTGAAAGATAGGTGGATCAACCCAGATTTCGACTTGGGTTCATGGAGATGTTGGGTATGTATATTTTACCCCATGGTAGCATTTTTATTGATCAACTGCTTGAAAAAACTGCGATTGTATTTTCAGAACATTTTGAAATGTTGCATACCTACTTTGTTGACTTCTTTATGTAATTTTAAAAACTTTGTATTGCGAACTGGGTCAAGTTTTACAGAGCAAAAATCAGTTTTCCATCCAACAATCCATAGACATTTTATTTCATCTCATTGGTCGTAATCTCCACAGTGTACTGTCAATGCACTATCCACAGTGTACCATCCCACTTCCTCCCTGTGCTTCTGGCTGCGGTTCCCCCTCCTCTCCCGACCCTTCCTGCCTTCTGTACCTTGTCCTGGGGCAAATGCTGCTCTTTTGACCTGGACATGGCTGATTGTTGTTAGAAGTATGCACTTCACTAGTGTTATCATTCCCCTTATATATGTCTGTCCTTCGGCCTAAAGTGGAGCCAGGGAGGTGAGTTCAGTTCCAGACCTGAAGGGTGACAAGGCCCATCGTCTTGAGGATTCCACCAGTTTCTGTCTGATCTGTAAGCCTGGTCTCTGTTTTAATGATACTTCATTATCCTCATCCTCCTAAAATCTAACAGTTTTGGAGCATATGCTTAGGGCTTCTTGGCCCTTTACTCTTTTATCATTCTCTATCATGTGTTGGTGTTTTTTGTTTTGTTCCACTAGAAGTACCAATTGGATTCCATTCAGCTTTAATTTTAGTTACTTTGGTGGTACTTGCTAGAAGATGGCTTAAGACTCCTGGGCTTTTTAGCTTAGAATTTCCCAGAGGGTGAACTCCTGATCATAATCAGCCCAATGAAGCCTCTTGGGCATGTCCTAGAGATTTGGCATGAGATTCTCTGGGGCTGGGACCCTTATATCTGCATTTTAAGTAATCAACTGAGATAATAATGATTAAAGTGCACGGATGAGGGGACCACTGGTCATAGACCACTGTTCTAGCTCAATCAGGTGCCTAGTGGTTTGGCTTTTGTGTTTGGTTTAAAAATAAAACAAGAACTGTCTATATCTATTTCGATTTGCTTACTTTTGACACAGCATCCGGAAAGACCGATCATGCACAAGGACGTCATGTTTGGTGAAGTAGAGGGCCAGCAAAAATCAGGGAAACCCTCAGTGAGGTGGACTGAGACCATAGCTGCAGCTCTGGACTCCAACACTGCAGTGGTCATGGTGCGGGTGCAGAACTCGGCAGCACTTCTTTCTGTTACACTTCATGTCACTGTGTATAAACTTACTCGACCTCAGCGAACAACAACGATAGCATGTGTATTACTTAATTTATTCATTTGCATCCACCTTCATTTCGGTGACCCAGTGAGTGGGAACAAGTAGGCTTTTTCGCAGCCTTGATGATGCTTAGACCATAGGTGCTCAGCCGTAGCTGAGTTAGGCGGTCAGTACATTCGTGTTTCCTGTGTAGGCAAGGCAGGAGCCTGATTTCTGTCCCTGAGCTGTGGTCTGGATGTGGGGGGACTCGTCTGCTCTAAGAGAGGCTGGAGGGTAGTTGTATAGGGGTGGGCTGACTGATACATTTGGCCATAGTAGGGCTATTTTTAAAAATCAGGTTTGCTTTTGTTGCTTCCTTCCCAGAAGCAATTCTGGAAGAATCAAAATTGTCAGCCCTTGATGTCTGTGCTTGCCTCCCCCTGTTCACTTTCCAAACAAAGGCCCTGTTTTAATAGACATAATAACAATAAAATTAGCTTCATTAGACTCTAGGTGGATTTAAAGCGTAACCTAAAGGCAGCTCTGTCTGGCTTGGAAATCATGCGTTTCATTTTGAGCAGAGAACTCGGTGGCTGAAATGCCTGGTACCCAGTAGGAGATTAAATGATTATTGAATTAAAGCGGCCAAGTAATACAAACATCTCTCATCTTTAGACCTTGCCTTCATGGTTTTCCCAATTGTGTTTTGAGACATCTAGGCCCCCAGCTTGGAGTTTTATTAAAAGTTGCTTTCTGTCCCTAACTTAACAATTCCTGAGTTAGAACGCAAGGGAAAGTCAATACTGTTATCTTTCCTACCTCTGCTTCCCCATCTGTTCTGTGAATACTGCCTCCCCCCAAACAACAACAACAACAAACAACTCACTATCAAAGAATCAATTCCGACTCCTAGTACCCTGTAGATCAGGGTAGAATTGCACTTGTGGGTTTCTGAGACTGTTTATGGGAGTAGAAAACCACATCACTTTCCTGCAAAGCAGCTGGTGGTTTCAAACTTGTGTTTAGAACCCAACTCATAATCCAGTACTCCACCAGGGCTCCCTAGATTCTTGAAAAGTTCAAAATGCGAGGCAAACTGCATTCTAACTTCCTTGTACCAAAGGACCCACACAGAGCCAGCTCCCTTCCTCCCCAGAAGTGCCAGCACCTCCTTTCATGCAGGAACCACACCCTCCCTCGGGTTCATCTAGTCCCCTCACAGGAACATCTTGGAGATTCCGCTGTCCTTGTGGATGGGCTTGGACTTCTTGCCCTTACTGCTCGTGGGGACTTTGGGGGTCCCCAGCCCCATGTTGCAGTGCCTGTCAAAGGCCTTTACGTGGCTCAGGAGCTGGTGCTTGTTTCCTCAGTTGATGAGCACCTGGGTGTTGTTCTTCACTGACTGCTTGAGGAGAGCGAGGGGCCGTGTTGAACACTCCTCCTCCCAATTCTGCAGCTCCTCCTCCCCGGGGTCGTCTGCCCTTGGGATTGTTGAGGAAGCTCCTGGTGCTGGCTGCGGTTCTCAGATCACACCCATTAAGGGTTTATGTCTTAGTGTGTTTGAGTTTGTCAAGAAATCGGAATATCTGGTAGGGGGTTTAGGAACACGAGACACACCCATTAGTAGATGGTCATGGTGGCTTCATTCTGGACCCTTCAGTTTCAACTTCTAAGCATTATTATAAGCACAGCCCAGGAGGTAAATGTAAAAATAATTTCCTTGCCAGTTTTCCCTGCATGGTATCCTAGCGACGGTGCACTTGTCTGTCCTTGGGTGTTGGGGCAGTGGCAGAGCTGGCAGAGGGGAAGGGATATGAAGGGCAGTCACCCCTTTAAACTTGGTTTCTATTTTGTTTTTATCTTCTGGAGTGTTTTTAGCCCAGTTATTTAAACTGCCTATTACTGACGTCATATGGATTTGTGGTATGTAATAACTTGGAAAACAGAAAACCTCAAAGAGGAAAAGAAGAAAACCCCCCATGCTCCCACCGTGCTTAACATTTGGGAGAATCTCCTGGTGGGCTTGCTGGTTTTCTCACCTTCCAGGCGGTACCTGGTCCTAAAGGGTCATACACCAGATCACACAAATGAAAATGATCCTAAACTGCCCGGGGCAGTGCTTTCTATGCACACTTAAATGTTTGAAACTATTGAACTAGACTCAAGGAAAGCATGACTGAAATCTCTTAGGAATTGGAAAGTTGAGAGGTTGTGATGATCATATCTTCAAGGTGAATGGGACTTGTGTTCCTGCCTGCCTGTAAACTTTATCCTATTCTATTTTAATATAAAACTTCTATAACCTTAATAAGGGTTAATAGAGTCTTAAGGGGATAAATCATTGTGCACATCCACAAATTATGCCTTCTGGATAAATGAACATTCTTAAAGCTTTGATCTCATTCATTCATATTGCCACATTGCCCTGGGAACAACACTGTATGCTTCCTTCAAAGGGTCTATTTCCCCGCATTCTTGGGAATTACCATTAAAATTAAAAAGTGATCCACAGCACGCCTGTTTCCTTTCTGATGACTTAGGGTTTCGGTTTATTTTCCTGATCATCCTGAAAATAAATAAGTGCTGCTAGAGAGAGTAAGTGCTGGTGGCTGGGCTCTTGTAGGAGGCAGGGAGAGAGAGAGGGGTCAGATAACAGGAGAAAGATATGAGCTTGGAGGCCATTTCTTTACTGTTGCCCCCAGCTTATCTGCAGCAGACAGCTCAAGACAGAACATTGCTTACCACATACTGAAAATGCAGTTTAAACACGCATACTGAATGTTATACATTGTGGTTTAGAAAATGGCTTGGTGCGCGAACCCGACGTGCTGAAGGGAACAGAAAGCAGACACCAAATAACAAAAACCATCACTGTGTGACCACCTTCCACGCATAAACGCTGAAGATGAATGTGTGCATAAGTAAGTGTGGTGAAGAAGGCTGATGGTGCCCGGCTATCGAGACCTATAGCGTCTGGGGACTTAAAGGCTTGAAAGTAAACAAGCGGCCATCTAGCCCAGAAGCAACAAAGCCCACATGGAAGCAGCACACCAACATGTGTGATCATGAAGGGCCAAAGGGACCAGCCTTTAAACACCAAAGGCAGGGAGAAAAGTCATATCCTTGTCAATGAGGGTGGTGCGCGATGGAGACCCAATGTCCATCTCCAGACAACTGGACATACCTTGCAGAGGGGTAGTGGGGAGATGAGTCACTTAGGGTACAGTATAGCAACAATGAAGCTCACAATCTTCCTCTAGTTCTTAAACGCTTCCTCCCCCCAACTACCAGGACCCCAGTTTCGCCTTGCAGACCTGGTTAGACCAGATGATGCACAGCGGTACAGAGGGGAATTGGAAGCGCAGGGAATGTAGGACGGAAGAAACTCTCAGGACCGGGGGTGAAGGGGGCGATATCAGGAGGGAAAGGGGAGGTAGTAAGGGGGAATGGATCACAGGGAGCCACATATGGCCTCCTCTCTGGGGGACGGGCAGCAGCGGGGTGGGTGAAGGGAGGCGCCGGACAGTGTAATGTAAGATACAAAAATAATTTATAAATTATTAAGGGTGCATGGAGGAAAGGGAAGGGGAGGGGGGGAAAATTAAAAAAAAAAGGAAAATGAGCGCATTCCGGGAACCCAAGAGGCAAGAAAATTTTGGGAATGATGAGGGCAACAAATGTATAGATGTGCTTTACACAATTGATCTATGTATTGTGACGAATTGTATGAGCCCCAATAAATTGATTAAAAAAAAAAAATAAATAAAATAAAATAAAATTAGACTGTGGAAAAAAAAAAAAAAAAGAAAATGGCTTGGTGTTCATCATAGACGTGACAGACGGAGACTAATAACAAAAGCACAAGTGGAGGCACACTCCGAATCCAGCTCCCCTGTTTAGAGGGAGAATCACACCATGAGTGAAGTGGCAGTGCTTTCTGCAGGGCCACACAATAAGTTACTGATGGAGTTGGGGACTCCAGTCTCCCTGCCCAGTGCTTTCTTCTGAAGGGCAGACAGTCATGGGCCATCAGGGCTTGAGAAAACACACAAAAGCCTCATTGGTTAGACAGCTAGCCCTCTTCCAAGGCTTAGGTGTCCCTGTCATGGCTGTTTGCTTCTGCTAGATTGTCTCCCATCTGTGAAGAGGACTCCTCCCCCTTTGAACTTTAATAACCCGGGTCTCTGCCTGAACTTCCACTCCTTTGGGAGTTTCTCATATTCATGCCTCAACAGCAAAAAATTTTCCTTTCCTTAGGGTAGCTTTGCCGGACTATCAAGATGGTTTAGGGAGTCCTGGTGGCTTAGTGGGTTACTTATTGGGTTGCTACTTTCAAGGTCAGCAGTTTGAACATACCATTCACTGCTCAGATGGGGCTTTCTGCTCCCATAAAGAGTTAAAGCCCTTCCATGGACATGTACAGTTCACCAAAGAAGACTTCCAGGTAGCCAAAATCCTGAAGTGATGTCTCCCTATCACTATCCTGAGAGATGCGAATCAAAAAACCATGATGAGATACCGTCTTACACTGGTATTGACAATCCAGTTAAAGTACAGAAACCAACAAATAGCCGGGGAGTGCAGAGACTGGAGCCCTCCTACACCACTGTTGGTGGCATTGTAAAAATATGCAACCACCGTGGAAAGTGGTGTGGTGCGACTTCAGACAACTGGGAACAGAAATTCCATCTGCCCCAGCCTTCTCTTTGCTGGGTCCTAAAGAAATAAGACCCTTAACATGAGCAGACGTCTGCACGCCCACATTCATCATAGCACTGTTTAGAATAGCAAGAAGGTGGAAACAATCCATATGAAAATGGATAAAGAAATGTTTGTACATACACTCAATAGAAACTCCTTCAGAATAATGATGAAACACAAAGCACCTCATGCACGGATGAGGGGACCACTGGTCATAGACCACTGTTCTAGCTCAATCAGGTGCCTAGTGGTTTGGCTTTTGTGTTTGGTTTAAAAATAAAACAAGAACTGTCTATATCTATTTCGATTTGCTTACTTTTGACACAGCATCCGGAAAGACCGATCATGCACAAGGACGTCATGTTTGGTGAAGTAGAGGGCCAGCAAAAATCAGGGAAACCCTCAGTGAGGTGGACTGAGACCATAGCTGCAGCTCTGGACTCCAACACTGCAGTGGTCATGGTGCGGGTGCAGAACTCGGCAGCACTTCTTTCTGTTACACTTCATGTCACTGTGTATAAACTTACTCGACCTCAGCGAACAACAACGATAGCATGTGTATTACTTAATTTATTCATTTGCATCCACCTTCATTTCGGTGACCCAGTGAGTGGGAACAAGTAGGCTTTTTCGCAGCCTTGATGATGCTTAGACCATAGGTGCTCAGCCGTAGCTGAGTTAGGCGGTCAGTACATTCGTGTTTCCTGTGTAGGCAAGGCAGGAGCCTGATTTCTGTCCCTGAGCTGTGGTCTGGATGTGGGGGGACTCATCTGCTCTCAGAGAGGCTGGAGGGTAGTTGTATAGGGGTGGGCCCAGAGATGTGATGCTGAGTGAAATTAGTCAACCACAAACGGACAAATATCGTATGAGACCACTATTATAAAGATAAGACCAAGACAAAGGTTTTCATACCAAAGGAAACAGACTTTGATGGTTACCCAGCGGGGAGGGTAAAAGAGTGTAAGATGAAGCAGTACACTAGAGGGCAGACAGGTGTTTAATGTGGGTGGAGACAAGATAGTATACCACAAGAGAGAGGAGAAAAGTCAAAGGTGGAGGCAGAGCAAGCACGGGGTGGGGTGGGGGGGTTGATAAGTCGTTTAAGTTGTTGAATAAAAAATTGATTATCTGAAATGTAAACCCTACCAAAAAAAATTGACAGATTTGGAAATCACCCAAAGGAGCAATTCTACTCTGTCCTATTAAGTTGCTAAGAGTCAGAATTGACTCATTGGCAATGCATTTTTTAATGTGTATTTTAAGGATCCCTGGGGGCATAGTGGATTTGGCTTTGGGCTGTTAACTTCAAAGGTTGGTGGTTCAAACCCACTAGCCTTTCCAACCAGACAGAGATGAAGGATTTTCAGTCTATGGCCAAGTGGCTTTGGTTCTGGTTTGGTGTGTATTCTTGGTGCATTTGTGAAACCCTCATCTATGAAACCCAAAGCTGGAGATTCGAAGCCATTCAGAGGTGCTTCAGAAGAGAGGCCTGGTGATCTGGTTCTGAAAAATTATAGCCTTGAAAACGGCAGAGTTCCGACCTACTTCGTACATACAGGGGCTTGCCCCGAGTCAGCCTCTATTCTTTGGTAACTGCCTCACACTCTCACAGCACTTGCTTAAAACCCTTTTAACAACTGTAATTATGTTCTATATTTGTTTAATCTCTCTGACTAGCTTATAAACTACATGTGTAGGAAGTTTGTACATCTTCTCAGTTGCCCCTGGCACATGCCCAGGCTCAGTACATGTGTGAATGTTTTAATATCTGGATGGATGCGAATGAATGAGAAGTGGGTGGGGGTTGCTGGGTGGTGTAGTTCCGGAGTGCCTGCCAGAACTAGGTGAGTGGGTCCCTTATTGGGAAGGGCATGGAGAGGAGAGAGAGAAAGGGCACACAGAATAGAGACACCCCCCACCCCAGGGGGGCCGTGGAAGAGGCTTCCTGGTGATGGGGTCTGCAGCCGCATCCAATCAAACGTTCCTCCCTAGTTCGGCCGAATCCGCCTCGGGACTCCAGTGTCCGACTGTTAGGCAGGAGGCTCTTTTCCGAGGCAGAGAATTCAAGGTCAGGGCTCTTGGAGGGCTCCTTGGCGGGAGGGGGCAGCAACGCAGGTCGCCCGCAGTCTGGTCTTCGCAGTGGACGGGCGCTTGCGGCACCTGCAGTCAGGTCTGCGGGAGGCTGGCGGGCGGCAGCAGGTCCGCCCCCCTCCCCTCCCTCGCCGCCCCCTCCCTGCACGTAGCGCCCTCTGCAAGGAGAGGAATGTGCCGCGCTCGGACCCGCCATCCTGGCGGAGCGGCGGCATCCGGGACGCGCTCGGGGGTCGGCTGTCTGGCCGTGCGCCACGTGCCTTGGTCGGCGTTGATGTCAAGTGGGTGTGGGCTCCTCTGGGAGGCGCAGTCGGGGGCGAGGAGGGCGCGCGATGCGCCGCGGGCGCGCTGCTGAGGCCGGGGCGCGCTCTGCCGCCCGGCGCCGTTGACCGGTGGCCACCGGGACTCGCCGCGCCTAGCGGGCGCATGGAGCCGCGGCGCTGCTCGCCGGGGGACGCGTGCCCCACCGTCCTCGGGGGCTGGCGGGGGGCCTGCAGGTGCGTGCACGCGCCGGAACTTTCGGGGGGTTGTGTGACTGACCGGCAGGGCGCAGAGTGGGTGGGTTGCTGATGGGGTGCTTTTGTGTCTGCGCGCGGGCGTGACGGAAGCCAGTCCCTCCCCTGGTGACCGTGGGCTAGGGAGCCGCGGCTGGCCCCTGGAGTTTCAGGGAGAGAATTCAGTGAGCTGGCGCCCGGGGTTAGGTTACTCATGGAGAAGGGCACCCGGGGGGGCTGCCTGCTTGCTTGAAGAATCAGGGCTCCAAGTGCAGCTGCTTTCGTGGTCACAGGATTATCTAGCCAGGCGACAGCGCGGCTTCTCCAAATTTGCTATGGCTCCCCCCCTCCTCCCCCAGCCCCGCAGGCCCCGGGGGCGTGCAGTCTGCGGGGGCAGCGGTGGAGGGGGTGGGGGCTCAGGGTGGTGAGCAGAGGCCAGCTCCGCGTAACGCCAGCCCGGCACGCCGGGGCTCCCGCCCCTGCACCCTCCCCACCTACACTTGCCCGGCCGGAGCCGGCCTGGGGCGAGGCGAGGGGCCGGCGTCTGCTGTGTGACAGGTCTGGTTTCAGACACACCTTCCCCAAGGAATGCAGAGGCTTTGTTCCTGGAGCCGGTCCCAGCTCCGAGCCCACAGGCGTGGGGCCCGGGGTGGGGGTGGGGGGGCCCGGGCTATTACTCATCCTTTATGGCAACGCCGGCGAGCTGCAGGGTGGGCAAGTTAATTATTAATGTGTCTGGGCTGGCGAGAAGGAACCGGGAAATGAGATCGGTGGGTTGCAGAGTGTCCCCTGCGTCCTATTTTGGTTTTGGCAGTCAGGCTGTACGCCCAGGGTTGCAGCCTGTTTCCTGGGGAGATGCGGGCATTCCGCGGGATTCCCCGTTTCCTGTCTGTAGGACAGCCTGTCTCCCTTGGAGGGCAGGAAGGGCGCATGCCTCAGTTTTTATCTACTTTGAGCCAGTCGGTGCGGTGCCTCCCCGCCGCTGCTGTCTTCTTAGACCACTCACTCCATCCGCCAGGCTTCCGACTCCTGAGACCTGACACCTCCCAGCGGGCTGAGACGGAAACCTCTCTGCTTTGTCCCTGCCCAATGCACAAGCTCAACAAGTGCCCCTCCCCCCATTTCCTTTTGTGGGACTGTCCACAGAGGGGGTGGTATCTGCCAGGTGTCACCCAACCTGTCTCCTCACTCACTCAGCATGGAGAGGAATGTGGGGTCAAGGTGTGGAAGAACTGAGAGTGAAGTTGCTGCCGCTTCCTCAGGCAGTTTCAGTTTCCCTCCCCTTGTTAGGGCCCTCGAGGCTTGCCCCTAGTAGGCTGGGGTATTTCTAATGAGCGGAGCCAGCCTTTAAATGGAGGATTGTGCATGGGAATGAGTCACGGGCAGGTGGGATGGAGGCAGGCCAGCCCGCCAGGTGAGATTTCTGCCCAGCTGGAGCCTGAGACCTTAGAGCAGCGGTTCTCAACCTGTGGGTCGTGACCCCTTGGGGGGGGATGGTGTCGAACGACCCTTTACAGGGGTCACCTGATTTATAAAAGCAAATTTACAGTGATGAAGTAACAACAAAAATAATTTTATGGTTGGGGGGGGGTCACCAGAACATAAGGATGTATTAAAGGGTCCTGGCATTAGGAAGGTTGAGAGCCACTGCATTAAAGCCTGGGAAGCTGTTTTCTTTTGGCTAGGTAAGGATGGAGAACCCAATTTTGCTAACTAAAGAGTTGAAGGGTTTGTAGAGTAAACATGGTGAGAAGGGAGATACACGAGTTGAGATTTCACAGTGTTGGGAGAGCAAGAAGGCTGGGCTTACAGAAGGGCAGGGGTGGCGGTGGGGACCAGCTTATGGGGGTGAGGTGTGTGGGAAACAGGTTGAGGGCTGTACAGCGCATATCAGAGGGATACTCTGAGACAGGGTGCTGTGACTTGATGGCAGTGAATCAGTGACTGAGTTTGCTGGGTTCACTGGCTGCTCCGTTCTGGTCCACATGGGCCGTGCTGCTCTCCTCGCCAACCAGACAACTGTCCCATCTTTGCAACGAGCAAATAAGTGAAGGAGGGCTTAGTGCCTTCAGTGCTACCTGCCCTTCCACCTGAGCTTGTGGTATGTCCCCTCTGAGACACCTCTTGCCCATCAAGCTTGCTGTTAGTGCCACCTTCTCCAGCAGTGCTCCAAACAGTTAGATTTAAAAACGCTGGCAGGGTTTTTAAACTGACCCCGATTACAAAGAAGTTTTCTATTATGGGAAGTCTGCCCAAGGCTTTTCTAATGCCTGCTCATCTCAGGGCCTGTGGGTCATGGCTGAATATTCATTGATAATAGCTTGGCTATTGCCTAGGGAAGCTACTCAAGGCTGTCTGTGACATGAGGCCTATGGGGACCCAGTGAGGTGAGTGAGAGTGTCAGTGGGTGGTGGGAAAAATAGGACAGATATCAGAGCGGCTGTGGAACTGTGGGGTGAGCAGGGGTGTGTCAGTTCACAGTGCTGTGTGCGGTTAGAGACTGAGCAGAGCTTGCCTGCTGATTGCCCCATGTGTGCTGTTCTTGGTGTGTCCACATTGGGTAGCTCAGGCTGTGGTGACGCCAGCATCAGCTGAGGCCTCTGTCCCTGTGCAGGAGTTTCTGCCTGGGACTGGTGGCAGGAGAAAGCACAGAGGCTGAGGGAGAGCTACTGTGAAAGTCAGTTCTGAATCAGACAAGCTTAAGGGGAGAAATAGAATAAAGACCATGGCAGCTTTGCAGTTTGCAAAAGTAGAAAGTTCCTTCCTGGAGAGTGTATTATTTCCAGCGAGGGTAAAAGATGGAATATTCCAGGCCTTATCCTTATCCTGGGTACTCAGGAAGGAGGCTTTCATTGAGGCAGAAGGTATGTGGCACTTTCTCGGAGGAGAAAATTCAGCCTTTGCCATTTACCAGCTTTGCATCTTGGGCCCTCTTTGAGTCTTATTGTTCATGCCTGTTCAATAGGGATAATGTTGCCCCTCCCTGCACCCATGTGAAGATTATATGAGAGATATAAAGGATTTCACACAGTGCTTATTATTAATTGGTAGACTTTTTTTTTTTTTTTAAATGTAAGTAGCTAGAAGGAGCCCTGGTGTCACAGTGCCGCTAACCAAAAGCTCAGCTTTGAACCCACCTGGGAGAAAGATGTGGCAGTCTAAGTCAGTAAAGATTGACAGCCTCAGAAACCCTGTGGGGCATTTCTGTGCTGTCTGTCCTGTGGGCTCATTATGAGTCTGATCCACTCAATGGCAGTGAGCGTGTTTGCAAGGGAGCGAAAAGATCCTTGGAGCAAGACAGCTGTCTTGCTGTGGAGAAAATAAGAATTCTAGAAATGCCGTCTAGTGCTGACCCCAGAGACTGTACAGGGCTTCCCTGGAAGGGTTTCTTCTGCCTTTCATGTTACATGTGTTTTCTGGCCTCTGGTTACCTGGAGACTGAATCCCCGGTGGCAGGCCTGCAGCACAGTGGAGGTGGAAAGGGATCAGACTGCAGCTCCTGCTTATACTAAACCATTTTGGGTCCAGCCAGGATTGTGGGGTGTTAGTGCTAAGAGGTCCCCTTGGCCGTTTTAGCTGTGTGACTCTTCACAAGCCCTTTCCTCCCTTTTGAGTCAGTGTCCGGCTATAGTAGCCACACAGTGATTCTTATGATCAAATTGAAAACTGTAATGCGGCATGCAAATCATTTTTGACAGCATACTATGTGTCAGCCACTGTTCTAAGTGCTTCCATGTAGCATTTGCTCATTTCCTTCACACACGACTTCACAACCGTCACTACTGTCCCCTTCACAGATGAGGAATTGTGCCTGCTGTCATTGGGTAGCTGATTTCCCTGTGGCAGTCGTGTACCTACCTGAAGGCGTCTTCAGTGCCCCAGAGTAGGAAGTTCCATTAAATACTTTTGTACACTGACTTTCCTCCTAGGACCTCTGCTAATGTCCCAGGCTAAGTCTGGCCATAAGTCCGTAAGATTGGTAAAAGGTTCATGTTTGTCACTTTGGTCTTTTCGTGCCCCTCTATTGGCCTCTCTGTCCGCTTGTCCCTAGGCTGTCAGACTTATGGGCATAGCACCTTCTTGTCTGTGACGCTCCTTGTCATTGATTTGGGGTGGTAACCTTCTGAGATTGTCTTTTTTTAAAAATAATTTTTATTAGGGGCTCATACAACTCTTATCACAATACATGCATACATTTTAATTGTGTAAAGCACATTTGTGCATGCATTGCCCTCATCATTCTCAAAACATTTGCTCTCCACTTAAGCCCCTGCATCAGCTCCTTGAGGGTGCCTTTTAAGAAAGAGTCTGCTGAGTTGGTTTGTGTTACTTTGAGCAGAGGAGATGTTTGGTCTGGTGCTGACTCTGATAGTCTTGCTGGCTGTTTCCTAATCTCTTCTCCTCTGCTCCAAATGATCTGCCAGTGAGCCCTGAGGTGTGAAGTTTTAAATGTGTGTATTTCACAGGAGAAACAAATAAAACCCCCTGTGAAAATTAAAGGCTTGAAGCTTAACAGAGAATTGTTATCGCAGCCCAAAATTCATCATCATTACTTTTGTAGCATGCTTATAAGGAAAAGGCTGTAATGTTGTGGGTTACTGTTTATTTTTCTGATAAGGACTACATTGATGAGGTTTTGACAAACATAAAAGAGTAGAGATTTGTGTGTGTGTGGGGGGGTGGGATAGGGTGGGGGAAGCAACTGGTGGGGCTTCCAGCATCCTTAGGACATCTTAGGGATCTCACCAGCAGCAGGGACAGGGTTTTCATGGCATGGGCTTGGGCACCTTGATTCACATAGCAGCCCAGTGATGTGCTCAGAGTGGGGTGGTTCCCCCTGTTTTAAAGTGAATTGACACTTTCAAGGCTATAGAGCCAGTTTAGTAATGGTTAGAGATTGGACTCCAGGTTTTTGACTTTCTGACTCAAAGGCGGGCAGTCTTACTTATCTTTGTAATAATATAGTTTTTTTCTATGATGTGTACACTTCATGGAATGTTCAGAGTATTAGGAAGTAAAAGCGGGTGGTGGTTATGGTACAAGCACCGCAGACCACTGTTATTTACATTTTAGTGGATTTCTAGGACTTTATTATTTTTTCAGGAAGAGGAAACTTTAAAAAAATATTGGCAGACACTTGAAAACAAATGCATTTTACAAAACCTTTCTATTGTGGATGAGTGAAGGAGAACAAAACAAATTGGTTTTCCACTCAGCAGTGGTGCACATTTTGTTTCCTGTCGTTGGCTGTAGTCCCGACCATGTAACCTCACCGATCCCACTCCTTCCTTGTGCTTCCCATTTCCATGCCTCCTGCTCCCTGAGCCCTCTGAACTTAGTCCTTGGGTAAATACTGTTCCTTTGATCTCAAAGATGGGTTATTCTAAAGTGTGTATGCCTGTCTAGCGTTATTGTCCGCTTTATAGATCTGCTTGTTGTTGGGCAGAAAGGTGAGCCTTCATTTCTAGACCTGAAGGACCATTGTCTGGGGTTTCTTCAGTTTCTATCCAGCCAGTAAGTCTATTAAAAAAAAAATTTTTTTTTGAGTTTGTTCTGCATTTTTCTCTTACTTTTAATGCGATCCTTTTCAGAACAGTTGGTAAAGGTAGTTTGGATACCATCTAGTTCTGATCTCAGGGTCATGGAAGCTGATGTTTGGATGGTTCATTAGTCCATTGGGCTAATTTTCTTCACCCTTCATTGCTCTGGATGGGGAGAGACCAGTGCACCTTACATGGCTACTCATGAGCTGCTAACAGCACAACCAGGGAGCATTTTCCTTAGGGGAGAGTTGCCTGCTATTTTTACAAGTTCCTCCTGGGGAGCAGGCAGTCTTTCTTTGAGTGTTGAATCTGCAAATTCAGGTCAAGTCCTTCAATATATGTGAAACACTGTCCTACGAGGCACTGTAGGGGAGAGAAAGGCGAGCAAGCCGCTCCTGCCTTCAGAGAGTTTCTAATTAAGTAGAGGAGATAGATATACACTCAGCCAATTAGTACCAGGCTTGATAGTAATTCTGAGTAACTGCTCCAGGTGTTTTATATGTTAGTCACACTAAATCTCCAAACAACCCTCTGAAAAAAGCACTACCCATGTTCTAATTGCAAGAACTAAGACATTAAATGGCTTGCCTAAGGTGAGAAAACTAACCACCACCCAAGCTGAAGTTCTAAACCAGTTCTCTGCCATTGCAAAACCCATGTCCCGTCTTTTGAAAAACTGTTGATATAATAAATGTCCAAGGAGAATCACAGTCATTCTTTTGAGACAGGAAAGTAAGGCACATGCCTTTTTAGCATTCTCTTATTAATTCTTTCTCTCCAGTTTTAAGATGAATGATTTAATGGTAGGGAATGTTATTCAAGATCTTGTTAAGGTGCTCTGCTCACATTCTTTTTTTTTTTTTTTTTCTTTTTTAACATTTTATTAGGGGCTCATACAGCTGTTATCCCAATCCATGCTCTGCTCACATTCTTGACTGATTCGGGCCATTTGATCAGAAATCTCAGGAGATCCAAACTGGAGAGAAGTGGAAAAGTCTAGCCCATCCTCTTCATTTTGTTATATGGAGCAACTGAGTCTCAGAAAAGGCAGTGGTCTGGGCATTAACAACAGTGATGGTTGAGCCAGGAGCAGAAATTAGGTTTTACATTAGAGTTTCCCAAAGTATAAAAGGATATGGAGTAATATAAGGTGAGTATTTTTTACTTTAGGAGCCTGGTGGCTTAATGGGCTGTGAACTACAAGGTCAGCAGTTCAAAACCACCAGCTGCTCCGTGGGAGAAAGAAGAGGCTTTCTAGTCTCATAGGAGTTAGTCTCTGAAACCCACAGGGGTGGTTCTGCCCCACCCCATAGGGTCCCGATGAGTCAGAATTGACTTCATAGCAGTGAGTTTGTTTAATATTTTAATAGCCCTATACTTGTGTATGTGTTTATTTTTTCACATGCATTTGAAAAGAAGTTTAGCTAGAAAATTTTGCAGCTCTTATTGCTTAGGATGGGACTAAAGTCAGTATGGAACTACTTAAAGAAAAAAATGTCAGAAAACCCCAAAGAAACAACAAACAAAACCATATTGTTAACAAGGGGGTTTCAGAGCAGAGGCCCAAAACCCATCTGTAACCCATCTGGAACAATGGGACATCCCTCACAGACAGGTCACAAGGAAGGGATGAGTCAACCAGGGTGCAGTATAGCACCGATGAAACACACAATATTCCTCTGGTTCCTTAAGGCTTCCTCACCCCCCACTATCATGACCCCAGCCCTATCTTTCACTGAGGACTAGACTGGAGTATGTACACAAGACAAATATGTCTAAGTCCTGTTACAGGTTCATGGAAGCAGCATACGAATGATGTGCGAATAATATTCGGGCAACAGCCAAACCAAACCCACTGCCATTGAGTCATTTTTGACTCATAGTGACCCAGAAGGACAGAGTAGAGCTCCATAGGGTTTCCAAGGCTGTAAATCTTTATGAAGCACACCGCCTCAACCTTCTCCCAGAGCAGCTGGCGGGTTCAACTGCTGACTTTCTGAGAGTAGCCACTGCACCCCCAGGGATCTCTAACATTAGGGCATTTGTCTACTCCATGAGGATTTCTTGCCCTGCTCTGCTTTATTCTCTCAGGGACAGAAAGAAGGGAGTCAACCACTAGTGAGAATTTACTATTTCCTAGGCATTTTACCAGGAGATCTGGTGGCATAGTGGTTACGCATTGGGTAAACAGCAAGGTTGGCAGTTTGAAACCACCAGTCACTCTGTGGGAGAAAGATGGAGCTTTCTACTCCTTTGAAGAGTTATAGTCTATGGAACTCACAGGGGAGCAATTCTACCCTGTCCTATAAGATTCCTATGAGTTGGCATTGTCTTGATGGCAGTGAGTTTGGCGGTTTTTGGAGGCATTTTACACCTTGCACTATTAACCACTAGGTTGGTAGTTCAAACCCACTGACTGCTCCTCAGGAGAAAGATGAGGCTTTCTACTCTTGTAAAGGTTTACAGCCTCAGAAGCCATAAAAGCAGTTCTACTTTTGGTGTATAGGATTGCTATGCATTGGAATCAACTCAGTGGTAGCAAGCTTGGTTTTATTTTTCAGGCATTTTGCCTGTGCATTAGAATCCAGGGGCATATGGCTGCAGGGGGTGGGTGGGCACTTGGTTCAGATCCCAGCTTGCACTCCCTTCACCACCCCTCCCAGTCACCCGTAGCATTCTACAGGATGGGCAACCCCGGAGTTAACCTTTCTTCCTGGCTTCTGACTCCTGTGGGAATCTGACCCTTTCTTGTTCAGGTTCCAAGCTCAAGTGGAAATGGATGTAGTTAGGTTGCTAGGTTGCTGCCATAGCCTGCTAATTTAAGGCTTGATTTTGAGAGACTTTCAAAGAATGTGCTGTCGGTATTTATCAAATCTGACTCATGCTGGTGAGCAGCAAAACCCTCTCCTGCTGCCATTTGGCTTCTGCTCGCATTGTGATGACACCGCGCGGTCTGAGAGCTCCAGGAAGATGTTGACTGTGCCTGCCACTGCTTTAAAGGGCAATGACTGGGTGCTTTTGGAGATTGATTTATCCCTCCATACTAAAAGTGTAGCGAATCCAGGAGTGGAAGTTTACCCACCGTGGGGCACAGAGGTGAAAGTGCACCGCCCCATGGTAGCTGAAGAAACGTGCTGGTGCTTGCAAGAAATCCCTTTGCAGGTTATGGATATGGAGAGAGGGGTGCCTGAAAGGCACCCCTTCCAGACATAGGAAGGGGCTTCAAAAAGGCCCTGCAAAGATTCCATTATCTTTTCATTCCATTTCGCCCACCACCAACTTTTTGAAGCCCCTTTGAAGTCTGGGAGATTTGGGACTAGAGCATGGGATCTAGGCATTGATGACCTTCTAAGCCAGCCTAGAGGTTCTACTACTTAAGTGGGCTTGGTCTCTGCATGAGACAGTTACTGTCACTATGCATCTGCTGTACAATAGCTGCTGCATTACCTGTGCCCCAAACTCCACGTCTGTGTCCTAACCAGTGAATGCTACCTTACATAGTAAATGGGACTTTGAAATTGTGATTAAGGATCTTGAGATGGGGAAATGTTCCTTGGATTATCGCATGTGTCCACTGTAATTGCAAGGGTTCTTATGTGAGGGAGGTAGGAGGGCCAGAGCAAGGAGATGGAACTGTGGCAATGGTCACACAATCAGAGAGCCTCGGGCCTCCACGCTAAGAAAGGTGAGATATGGTCTCTCTGAAGCCTCCCAGTGGAACAAAGCCCTGCTGACCCTTGACGTTTCAGCTCAGTGAAGCCAATTTCCAACCGCTGACCTTTGTGTTGTTCCCAGCCATTGATTGTGTGATGGTTTATTACAACAGCAAGAGGAAATTAGAATCGATAGGTGTTGAGGAGAAAACATTGAATCTAGCATGGCCCCTCCTCCAGGTGGCTCACAGTGTGGTGGGAAGACAAGCCAGTAAAAGTTCATGTGAGTAATAGTGTTGAGCACCCTTGTATGGCTACAAGTTCGGGATTTTGTGGGAATGATCCCAGTATGGCAGGGGGCAAAGGTGGGGCACAAGACCTCTTTTAAGTACTGAAGAACAAGGGTCACTTTGAGGACTAATGTGGGTGTGACTTCTGCCATAGTATTTTCAGTTGCCTCATTTACGTGTGAAAGTTGAACCATGAATATGGAAGACTAGAGAAGAATTAAAGCATTTGAATTATGTTGCTGGCAAAGAATATTGAAAGTACTGTGGACTGCCAGAAGAACAAAGAAATCTGTATTGGAAAAAGGATGTCCAGAATGCTCATGAGAAGCGAAGATGGCCACATTTTATCTTACATACTTGGGCCACGTCATCAGGAGAGACCTCCCTCCCTCACTGCCATTGAGTCCCCTGTGACTCCTGGTGGGCCAGTAGATCAGGGGAGAACTTCCCTGTGGGTTTCCAATATTAACTCCTCCCGGGAGTAGAAAGCATCATATTTCTTCCACAAGGAGGCTGGTAGTTTCAAATTGTGGACCTGTGGTTGGCAGCTTAACCGTGATGCCATCATGGCTGTTATCAGGAGAGACCAGTCCCTGGAAAAGGACACCATACTTTGTAAAGGAGAGGGTCAGTGAAAAAGAGGGAGACCCTCAGTGAGATGGACTGACACAATGGCTGCAACAATTAGTCACACATTACAAAAGTTTTGAAAATGGTGCCGGGCCAGGCATTGTTTCCTTCCATTGTACGTAAGTTGCTATGAGATGGACCCGACTTTATGGCTCCTAATAACAACAATAAGGAAATACGGAGGACTTCCTGCATGAGCTCACCCGAGGTGCAACTAGAAGATGAGCTGGAGTAAGAGGGTGCGGAGGAGGGCAGGCATGGAAGAGCTTTGATGGCAGAGAGAAGACTATGGGTAAAGTTATTTCATCAGATCTGAAAACTAGATGGAAATGACTGGCCAGGCCTAGCAAATGAGAAAGCCAGTCCCACGAAGGTGGTGCAGGGCCCTGTTTTCAGATCACAGCGTGTGGGGCTTGCATAAGACAGAAGAGTCCTGTTGCTTTCCCTTCAGGCCTGTGTCATCGTAGAGCTAATAATATCCCAGGCACTGTGCTAAGCTCTTGTACCTCCACTATCTCAGCTAACCGTTGCAGGATGTTATTATTTTCCTCCTCATATTACAATGGAAGGAAATGAGATTTACCTTAAGGAACTGGACCAAGGCTATACCACCTGTAAGTAATGGTGGTGAGATTTGAATCCCGATTTCCAGGCTCCAGGACCCAAGTTCTTGGCATGTTCCCCTCCGGTAGGAAGATCACTGGGCCACAATCTGAAGACTTGAGTTCTAGTATAAGCTTTGCTTCTCACTAGGCTTTGAACAGTCAGCCGACTCTCAGCTTACCCATCTGTAAACTGGACAAGACACCTGCTCGCTTCAGAGATGCTGTGTGCAGAAAGGGGTTCCTGAAGGATGTGCTTTTGTTGTGAACTATAGGGCCTCTTTTATCCCTTGGAAGCTAACACTCAGAAAGTATCTTGTTAGTGACCCCCAGCTTGCTGGGCCAAGCTCATCCTTAATCATCAGTGAGGTGTGTGTGTGGTGGGGGGTAGGCGGTAGAGTAGGGGGGGCGGATTTGACTACGGTTAATCATTGAGGTGTCCACCGGACCGAGTGTATTTGCATTCACGGCTAGGGGTGGAGGTAGAAAGTGGGCCAGACACAGTGGAGTGGCCTGCCTCATGGTCCTGAGGGTGAGTTGTAAGTCTAGAAAGGAGAGGCGTGGTCTGTACCACATTCTCTACAAAGAGCATGAATGCTTGGGGTGGCCTTGGAGAAAAGCTTTCCTGACTTGGAGTCAGGAGACCAGCATTTAGTCCCTGCCTGCCACTTCCTGTCTGTGTCCTGGCAGTGAGGCAAGCTGCCTGGTGCTCTGGGGCCTCTTATTTCTTCATCTATAACAGGGAATGATTTCTCCTTCGGCAAAGCACCTGAAAGTGTCCTGCTCAGTTCCTGGCATATATGTAGTAGGCATTCAGTGGTTGACACATTTTGGCAGCTCAATACTTTTCAGGGTTAATCCAATAGATCCCAATTCTTTGCAGGATTCCACATTTCTCCCTCTCTTTTCAGACTCACTTAGGCACGTTGTAACTGGATGTGAAGGGAAGGGCTGGCCCATGGATTGAGAACTCCAGGAATCTTTGCGGAGAAGAGCCTGTGCTTCCCAGCAGGAAATGGTGATGGAGGGTGTTCAGGTGGCTGCAGCGAGTACTCTGGGTCATTCTGGAAATGAGACTGTGGCTGAGTACAAGATTGAGGGTCACCCATTTACTTTCTGGGAATAAAGGCTGTGCCGATGAAGTAGATTGATGGTGCTGAGATGCATCTTAAAACAGACAGTTCTTTTTTTAAAAAGTCTATATTTTCTGATTAGTAAGGCAATGTCCTTATTTTTGAGTATTTAGAAAATGCCAGAAAAGGGAAATAAACTACTTTTCTACACTCAGAATTGATGACTGCTCCCTTATTTCTTTGCATCTCTCTCTTTTCTGAAATATATGTAAAATTTCAATTTTTTTTTCTTTCTTTTTTTTTTTTTTAACATTTTAT
>NW_022103958.1:35103019-35110484 GCF_000313985.2 Echinops telfairi
CTTGGTATATTTTAATTTGTTCTTCGTCAGTGGATTGATGTTGTTGCTGTTTTGTTGTACAAAATTTCAATTTTTTTTTGCCAGTGACGCCACTTAATTTTCTTTGTCTACTTCGCATTATACAATGTGTGCATTGCCCAAGTCGTTAAGTATTCCATCAGGACCTCCTTTGCTAGATAATAGTGAGTAGTGTGCATGTGACTGAATTTTCTTAATCATTACCAATCCAATTGTTAGACATTTTGAATGCATTCATTTTTCCCCCTAAAATTCATAAAAATATTAGGCTATCTGTCACTATTTTCTTTGAATCCTAGAGCTGGAATTCTTTGGACAAAGGTGAGCACTTTGGAAAGTGTGTATTAGTAGAGCTTCACCGTCAGTTCTCTCACTTATGATTTAAAAAACTCCCCCAAGCTGTGGCATTGGTAGGTGACAAAGGGCTACCCGGGATGAGGTCCCTGCATCTGACCATGGTACACAGAAGGCTGCCTCCTGGAGGCCTGCTTCCTGGCCCCCAGGACAATCCGCCTCTTGTGGCTCACAGTGAAATTTAAGTCATGGGTCAGCCTTTGCAGTGCTTCCCTCTCCATCAGGAAGTTTGTCTGTGGATCTAACCTAAATCTCATCTGCTGCATTTTAAACCCTCACCGGTGGCTGGTTCCCTTCAGTCGAGCAGAGCTGAATACCATCTATCTGCAGGCAGCCTGTTCCCTCTGCTGCCGCTCCCTGACCACCCCGCTCAGGCCTCCAGCCCTATGCTACCCTGGAGGAAACTTGAGGGTCTCTGGCTACTGGTGTCTCGACTAGGAGGGCGAGTTGCTGCTGATAATGCCAGGTAGGGTTTCCGAAAAGGAGAGGCCAGCTTCCCAGCCTCCCAGCCTTGCCTCTGCCCGCTGCAGAACTCGTGGGAGCAATTACCATTCAGAGCCGTGCCCTCCCATTGAGACTGCGGTTCTGTCAGATTCATTCTCTGGGAGCAGGGCTGGGGTTGTTGGGAATGGGGCTGGAGCAGGGATTAATTGTGTTTCAGTCCCAAGCGCATCAGCCAAGTGGTGAATGTGCTGTGAGGGGACACGGCCAGGCATGTGTTTGAGGGCATTCTGGTGCCTGGAAAGTGGCTGTCTTCAGCAAGGGAAGCCGGGGTCCCACCTTGGGGCCCCCACCTTGGCATCAAGCCACAGCTGTGCCCTTTACTTGAATAGCCTTGGCCACCTTTCTTTGCCAGCGTCCTTTGTTGGTAGCGGACAGCTCTATTAACGTGTGGAGCAGTAGGATGTGCATTTGGAAGGGAAGCAACGTCACAGGCAGTAAGAGGCCCTTGGGTCCCTTCCTTAGGCATTTAAGGGCTGCCTGGCAATTGGCCAGCAATGTGGAGCAAGTGGTCCCTGGAAATGGCCTTAGAATTGAGTGCTGACAATACCTGTGGGAGTATCTGGGTGCCTCCCAGCCCTGTTGACCTCCTCCAATGACCTGCCTTCCCCTCTCAGCACCTGCAATTCTGGCCTTAATGATATGAACTGTTCTGTGCTCCAAGTTTTACCTGCTCAGAAGGTCTACATTCTTGTAAGAAGAGATGCCTCGTTTTGGTACTGCATGCCATTGCTACTTTGAGCTTAGCAAGCTGGAGCTGGAACCAAGACCAGCATCTCCAGTGAGCGTCTTCCGTAGCCCAGGAAATACCATCATGTGACAAATCCTTGGGTGAGGGTGGGTTAGGGTTGAGGATGAGGGATGCAACTCTGAGATTCTGAGATTTCTTTGGGCTGGGCTGGAGTGTGGGCACCATCATTTAAAAAGCATGCTACAGGCAAGCTCACTAATGGTCACTGATCATCCCAGCTGAAGAAGTGAGTTGTGCCTGCCGTATCATATCAGCAATTTCTTTTTATGAGGAGCTGTGTATTAGATACCAGTGAAATCTATAGCAGTAAGTTGCACCACATCCTTTTGAGAAGGGGCGACAACTTACATCACACTTTCATGTGTGATATTTACTTGACGTTGATGCACCCAGCACTGTTCTTTGTGTGCTCTAGCTGTATCATTCTGGCTGATAAGCAGTCCCTTGACCAGAGGAGGAGGCTTAGTTAAGATTTTTTAAAGGAAGGAGAAAGATGTGCGTTAATTTTTATTTGGTTCATTAGCCTGAGTCTAGATGCACTGTTTTTCTCAAACTCTTGGAGGCTGGTAAGATGATGTGTGAGACAGGGCCATGCATGAATGATAAAAGATTGCTTGGATTGGGAGGGAAAAACAGATGGGCCAAGTGGCAGATGCCCCCAGGGAAGGCCCAGCCCTTCTTGGCCCTCTGTATTACCTGCTGCAGGCTTGGATCTCTGTGGTCACATTTCTGCCAGTTTCCCCTTGAAGAATGTAGACAACTCCTCCCAGAGAAGTTCATAAGGACCAATGACTAAGTATGCCCTCTTGCTACATGTGCATGGGTTTGTCCGTGTCTAGCTCAGTGGGTTCCTTCTTGGGATTCAGGAGTGGCTATGCTCCTTGCTGGCTAATGCATTCACCATAGTGTCCTGAACCCTACCACCTCCCATCCTCTTTGGGGTGTTTGTGATTAGGGTTAAAAGGCAGTTTCTGTGGTCTCAGCTGTTCTGGCTGGGTCGAGCTCCAGGTCCTCTCAGACCTAGAGAAGGCAGTGCTCCTCTTAGAGTCTACTGTAGTTTCCCCTACAGGTGAGGAGGCCTCTGGGTTAATACCTGGGTGCTGATGACACCACCCCCAAACTCACAAATTATGCATAGGAAAAGCTACACACATTTTTATTTGTTGTGTTCTCATGATATTCTAACTGCAATTTGCTAGCTACCTACACTGGATTGCCCTGGGGTACTTGTTAAAAATGCCATCTTTCTCAAAGGCAGGTATTTGCATTTTAGATGGAAGCCCAGACCATTATCAGGAGCAAGACTACCTGACAATCATTTTGTTATAAAATGTCATACACATTTTCCCCTCCCCTGTTTTACAGTAGGGAAATAGAATACCAAGAAATGAAATGACTTGCCCAGGATCACTCAGGAAGTTAGTGGTGGAACCAAGCGTGGGGAAACCTGGGGGCAAGTCTAGAATGTTGACTACTCCCCATATTTGTATAGAGCTTTGTTCTTTGCAAAGCAAAGGCTGTCTGTCCTTCCGGCCACATAGGTTTACTATGATGGAAAGTGATGCACTTATCATCTGTTTTGGACCAGAAAATTCTTTGTGATGGGGCCTGCCCTTTAGGAAGGATGGTGTCAACCTTTCTGGCTTCTGCCTACTAAATGTCCCAAACTCACTGCCACCCGTAGATACGGGACAGAATAGAACTACCCCTGTGGGTTTCAAAGGCTGTACGTCTTTTTTTTTTTTTTTGTATTCCTTTTTAAAAATCATTTTATTGGGGGCTCATACACCTCATCACAATCCATACATACATCAGTTGTGTAAAGCACATTTGTACATTCGTTGTCCTCATCAGTCTCAAAACATTTGCTCTCCACTTAAGGCCCTGGCATCAGCTCCTCATGTTTCCCCCTCCCCCCCGTTCCCCCCTTCCTTATGAACCCTCGATAATTTATAAATTATTATTTTATCATATCTTACACTGTTTGACATCTCCCTTCACCCACTTTTCTGTTGTCCATCTCCCAGGAGGAGGTTATATGTAGTTGGTTCCCTTTCCACCCCACCCTCCCTCCACCCTCCCAATATCACCACTCACACCACTGGTCTTGAAGGGATCATCCGCCCCGGATTCCCTGTGTGTCCAGTTCCTATCTGTACCGGTGTACCTCCTCTGGTCTAGCTGGATTTGTAAGCTGTAAATCTTATAAGAGCAGAAAGCCACATCTTTCTCCCGTGGGGCAGCTGGTTGTTTCTATCTGCTGTCCTGTGATTAGCAGCCCACCCCACCACTATGTAACCCATCAAGAATGTCTCCCGGCATCGCCAAATGCCCCGGCGGGGCAAAAGTGCCCTGGTTGAGAGCCACTGTTGTAGCAAGAGAAGCTGTGTTTCAGGGACATACCCTAATGTCATCCAAGGACACTTAGTTTTGTGTCTGGGGACTTCACTTTACAAATTTGCATATTTGGCTTCTTCCCGACTTGGGAAATGTGCTGGCTTACCCACATAAATGAAGTCACGCTGAATATAAGCTCGCTCCTCGTCTCTGTTTTGGCCGGGAGAGGGAAGGCATATACGCTTGGAAAGACCACTGGATTAGGACTCTGTTCAGGGTTCCCTGCCAGCACTGCGGTGCTATCTTGAGCCCTTTTCCTCATTGGATTATGGCGTAGAGAACTGTTTGGTGTGCATGAGCATTAAATGACACCTTGAATCTGGAAATGTTTAGAAAACATCGCCCATATATTAAGTGGTGATGATCAGAAGCAGGTCTAATTACCAGCACTTGAGGTTTTCTCAATTCAAAAAGCGCAGAACTCAGCCCAGAGTTCCTCGACTTGTATTTGGCTTAGTATATTACCCTTGTCATATTTCTGCCTATAGCGTTAATCTTCCCTCTCTCCGTTGAACTTTAATCTCCCTTTTCCGGATGTCCGTTGCAGTTCCTCCTTGAGGCCACTGTCTCTGCAAGATGGGTTGCCAGTTTATTGCTTCTGACTGGCAAGAGCCCGTGTCTTTGTATCGGGAGGTTCCTCCAGGGCTGTCAAGCATGGAAGCCGGTGACATCTTCTTTTCCCTTAATGCCAGCACCGAGAGGTGTGTGATGGTCAGGCTTGAGACCCAGATCCAGGCAGGAGGCAAGCATCGGTCTGCAGAGATGCAGGCAGATGAACTTAACATGACACCTCTGTGAGCTCCTTGGCCTAGCAAAGGCCGGCTAGTTCCATGCTTTATTTTGTAGATAAGGAAACTGAACCCAGAGAAGCGAGCACATGGAGGTGTCACGGGGAGCTAGGGTCAGAGGTGAGATCCAGGCTTAGGCTCTCCAGTAGTGGAGACTCTTGGCACCATAGTCACACGTGCTGGGGCTGCTGCCTTGGGTGGTGAGAGGGCAGTGAGCAGGCCTGGGTGCACTGCCTCTCTTCTCTGACTTCAGAGTCTGCCTTGCAGGGCTGACACAATCTCTGTCTGCTCAATAATGTATGTGTGGGAATTCACCAGAATACACAGAGCACCTGTTATAACTCACATGATTCACAGAGCAGGACATCCACAGGGAGGGGAACGGCAGTGACCATAGGGAAGAAGAAAGAAAGACGCAGAAACTGCAGTTTCCTCTGATTCTTGAGTAACCTCAAATACTCCCTGGTTATGCTCCAACATCATCTTCACTATGAACACTAACTGCTAGTATTACTACTACTTGTTGTGATGGGCTTCAAACTGTCAGGTTGGTGGTTCAAGCCCACCGGTTGCTCCTAGGGAAGAAGCTGAGGCCGTCTGCCCTAAGAGAGGTCTACAGTCTCGGAAACCCTGCATATAGAGTCACTCTGTGTTAGAATCGACGCAATGACAGAGAGTTTGGTGTTTCAGTTTGTATTTATTGAGTGCTTACTATAAGCCAGTGCATCTAAAATATTTAGCACCATACACATCTCATTTAGTTCTACAAACAAGGTGCTACAGTTATCTTCATTTTTTAAATGGGTAAGTGATTTTCTTAACCCAGAGAGCAGCGTAGGAAGCTGAGATTCACACTCCCCTGACTTAGGGCATGTGAGTGAGCTGTGTGTGCTCTGGTCCGTGGTTCCGGACTCCCTCTAGAGTAGTTACTTTACCTAGTCAACCACCACCTCCTCCTGCCCTACACTAAGGTGTTTTCAGGGCAGGCAGTTTGTCAGGTGGCCAACATTCACCTCTATGATGGTCCTGACTGGGTGAACTGGGGTTCACTTGGCCTTCACCGGGCCTCACACATCTCTTAGTCTGTGCCAAGAACTGGGACCCCAGGAGCCTCGAGGATTGCTGTGAAGGAAGTACAGCCTTCAAGCCTCTGCCTAGATCCTGGCTGTTGCATCCCTTAACCTGCTTGGGCCCTCCTTGTCTGCCTTAGCTAGTGATTCCGGTTTATTTTTAAGTATTAAATGGACACTTCATATCGAGAGTATTTTTGCAAACTGGATTTAGGTGGGGTCATGAAACTAATGATTAGTAATTAATCCATCACGCTCTTGATTCCAGGGAAGGGTGGAGGTAAATGTTTAGGAAAGATTGTTTCAGGAAATGAAATAAAGACATAGTTAAAATAACAAAAACAAAAACACCAGCAAACTAATCTCCCTTGCCTGCCCTTTCAAAGGCCTTTGGACCGTGCCTTTTCCCTTCACGCCACATGGTGACACTATGGAGGTGTTTCTGCTCCTGCCCCCACCCTCCAGCTGTGAAAGACACACTCACGGGTGTTGGTGGGCAGACGAGGGGTCCTGCCGCTCCCAGGCTGCTGTCTTCACCGTGCAGCAAGGAGCAAAGAAGGCAGGAGTCAAGTTGCTTAAAAGGAAATTGCTTCATAAGTACTTGGGCTATATGACCTCGAGAGAAGCAGAATTAGAAATTTATTTTTAAATTTTGAAGCTAATATAGCTGTGTAATGTGTGTAATGAATTCATTACATACATTACTACTTTCATGGATTGACTGTTTCCCCACCAGAATATGTGTTATAAATGTTAACCCTTCTACCTGTGGTTATAATCCCACTTGAGGACAGGCTTTCTTTGTTTTGCGACATTATTAGTATAGGGCGTGTTTTAATTTGGTCTCTCGAGATATAAGAGAGATTAAACAAGCCAGCTAAGCAGAACTGCCAACCCACAGGAAGATTGCCAGGAGCAGTTCACAAATGATAAGGGCCTTCCTCCAGAGGCCACAGAGAGAGAATCCCTAGAGCTGGCACCCTGTGTTTGGGCTACCAGTTTCCTAAACTGAGAAAATCAATTTGACGAAGTCATGTTTTACGGTATTTCTGTACAGCAGCACTAGATAAACTACATTACCCAGAATTTAGACGAAAGAGGAGGAGGGGAAAATTTCCATAATAATTTCACTGTAACATATATTATTCTGAGATACAGATTGGGGACGTAGTGGAACAGTAATTTTTATCAAATAGTATGCATAATGTGACATTAAATTGACAGGGTGTAAAGCAGTAGGAAATAAGTCTTTACACAGTGTTTTTTAATCACGTTGTCCTTATGATTTTGACTCATTATTTAGCACTACACCCTCTTCTTATATTTAAGCAACATTTTTATTCTCCCTTCTGAAGATTCTAAAAATTTATAGGCAGTAGATACTAAGGATGTTTATGAACTTTTATTCTTACATAAGTAATAGAAAGCAATAGCCCAAATAGTAACAGCCGTGGCTTATTATTTTTTTTTTTTAACATTTTATTAGGGGATCATACAACTGTTATCCCAATCCATACACACATCAATTGTGTAAAGCGCACTTGTACATCGTTTCTCAAAACATTTTCTCTCCATTTAAACCCCCG
>NW_022103958.1:35111294-35137335 GCF_000313985.2 Echinops telfairi
TTTAAGACCCCAGACGCTATATCTTTTGATAGCAGCCGTGGCTTATTATAGAGAATTTCTATTTACTGTATATATGCGAGTGTAAGTTGAGTTTTTTCAGCACATTTTTTTATGCTGAAAAAGCCCCCCAGTTTTTGTGGTAAAATTAGATGCCTCAGCTTATACTCAAGTATATTTATAGATATTTATCGGTTTATTTAATTTTGTGAGGATTTTTATTTTTATCTTTCATGCTTTTATTTTCTAAAATTTCTGCAGTGAGCAGTAATATCCAGAGAAGCATACAGAAGAGATATTGTTTATAATCCTAGCATGAAAACGTTGGCCTATTTTTATCCCAATATTCATTCTAAATATTTTCATAAACATCATTGAGCTTATATTGTCAGTGCAGCTCTGAGTCCTACTTGGTTTCTGTTTAGCAGCATTTGTGAAGCTTAGCTTCTTTATACACATAGTTATTAATAGCAGTACAATATTCCATCAAACACATGTAACTTATTTAATTAACCATTTTCATCTGGTTAGATGGCCAAGTAGTTTTCAACTTGTCATTCATGTAATAATGCTGTGATGAGCAGCATACCTGAACGATCAGTCCGGAGCTTAGGGTATATCTGGTGGCTACACAGCAGACACTCGCAGTTGCGCTTGGTGAATGAGCTGACGTGAGTGAGGGAGTGTTCTGGGAATGGTTGTGCTCAATGATAATGTGAAAGAGGACCAGCTGTTTCAAGGCAGCCGAGCGGATGACGGATGACGAGGAACCAGGAATGGACTAGGCAGCCCAACCCTGTGCCACTCTCATCATTCCGAGGCTTGGGGAAGAGTTCTGCAATTTTGGCTGTGAAATGTACCAGAGGAAGATAGGGATTTGCAAAATTGTACGCCAGGAATGTACCACTTGCTCTGTCCTGGTCCCATGTTGACGAGTCAGAGGCAGTGATGTTTCTGCAGTCTCCTTTTGAAGGACAGGAACATGGCAAGAAAGACGGAAGCCTGGAGTATCTTTCCTTTGCCCGGCTGTGCGTTGTCCCCTGACAGCATGTGAAGCCAAATCAATTTGTATACGACTGTAAGGGTTTCCTTGGCCTGGTGCGCGCTCCCCGAATTGAATGGGAAATAGGATTTCTCTGAAAAGCGTCTTTATTTTCCGGCCTAGAGCGCTAGGTAATTTGGACTCTGTCAGAACAGCCTACCTTTACTTTGAATTTGGTACCATTGACTCTCCTTTTCTTCCCACCGTGAGCTGTTTATCTGCCAAGAAGCACAAATGGGGGCCTTTTCACCTTCTCACGCACAACTTCAAAAAACTAAATAAAAGAAAGCCGCGTTCCCCAGAATCCATCATCCCGGTGTGTTGGCAACAAAGAAATGAAAGACGTTCTCGTGTGGGTGTCTGTGCGGTGCTGCCGGTCTTGCACGGGCAGTGTGAAAGCTTGGTTGGCGAGTCAATGCACCCCGCTTTCTCATCTTTTTCCAGGGCTCCCTGGGGAAGGGCTCCTCCTTCACCTAGCTGAGCAGGCATCCCAAACAACCTGTTCGTCCATTAATTTTCTCATTTTCCCTATTTGGTTCAGTTCTCTTATTGGTCACCTAATGGCACGTATCGAGCCCCGAGTGAGGCCGTAGTGATGACAGCTGTGACTCAGATGGCTTCTAATTCTTTCCTGTTTGGGGGTTCAGTAGCAGAAATGAAAACCTGCCCTAGCTATTTTGAACAGAAATGGCTTTAATACAGGGGCTTACATCATGATAGGCAGGTGGAGGAACTGGTTCAGGGCTGGCCTCTGGCAGTGGCTCCTAGAACAAGAGTGGGAGGCGAGTTGAATTGCTGGTAACGTAGTGTTTTGTTGTTTTTCTTCTCTTCCTCATGAGCTCCTTCCATGTTTCCAATCTCCAACTTCTCCGTCCCCCTTTTCGTGACCTAGACTGTCCCCCAATAGGATGGGATGGTTTCGAAGGATGTGTGCACTGCCAAGTGTTAATAAGTCATCTGTCGTTAATAATTAAGAGCTTTTATTTGCCCTAAAAGCTTTTATTTACTGTGTGCTCAATTGTGTGCTAAGTTCTTTACATGCCTCATCGTAATTTTCACACCCTCTGTTAGGTTGTGGGTTAGCTGATGGCTCTCACAAACTATGCCCGAGTCTTAACCCTGTAAACTTGTGAATGGGGCCTTACTTGGAAAAAGAGTCTTTGCTGATCCTTTGTAGTTAAGGATCCCTAGATGAGGTCACTCTGAGTTTAGGGGAGGCCCTAAATCCGTAGCGGTGTCCTTATTAAGAAAAAGGCAGAGGGAGGTCTGTGCCACCGATCACTTAGGAGAGCAGAGAGGGTTGTGTAAGGTGGAGGCAGAGACTGAATCGAGGGGTCTACAAGGCAAGGGACCAACCCTGCTGACTCCCTGATTTTGGACTTGTGGCTTCCAGAACTGTGAGAGAATAAATTTCCATTATGTTAAGTCACTCACCTGTGGTAAGTTTTTTTGCGGCAGCCCTAGAAAACAAATACCAAGCCCCAAATCTGTCACTGTTTAGTGAATTTGGACTCTCAGAATCCAACAGTCCCATATGGTTTCCAAGGTTCTGGTGGTGTAGTGGTTATACATTGGGCTGCTAACTGAAAGGTCAGCAGTTCAAAACCCCCAGCTGTTCTGCAGGAGAAAGACCGGGTTCACTGCTCCTGTAAAGAGTTAGTCTCAGAAACCCACAGGCACAGTTCTACCCTGCCCTGTAAGGTTGCCATGAGTCAGCATCGACTCCATGGATGGCAGTGAGTTTGGCTTGGGTTTTGGAATCTTTACTGGAGAAGACCGCCCCACCGTTTCCCCACAGTACAGCCGATGAGCTCAAACTGCCAACCTCTTCGGTAGCAGTGGAGCGTTCGCTACAGCACCACCATGGCTCTTTGGAAGTGAAGTGAGCTGCTTAGTAGTATCGTTTCCCCATTACAGATAAGAAACTGGAAGCCAGTAATAAAGTGCATTGTCCAAAGTAGTTTGGCTAATAAGTAATAGATGAATTCAAGTAGTGTTCCTGCCCAGTGGTATTTGCAGTTTTAAAGAGAAATTGGGCCAAAAAAGATACAGATGGTTGACAAATACATTAAAAGATACTCAACATCATTTGTCATCAATGAATACAATCAGAACCATAATGAGATGATGCTTGACATACAAAGATATTTATAAAATGGTCAGTCACAAGTGCTGACAAGAACGTGGAGAAATTAGAACCCTCACCCACTGCTGGTGTAGGAATGTAAAATGGCACAGCTGCTTTGGAAAACAGGATAGTACTTCCTAAAGGATAGGGTGAAACTTTAGCAACCACAGGATTCTCACTTCCACTCCTCAGAAACCATGCTCACAGGAAAACATCTACAGGAAGATTCTTGGCAGCATATTTAAAAGTGCCCCAAAGTAGAAACGATGGAAGTAAATGCCCGTGCAGGGGCAGTGAATCATTTAATATGGCTCTTATAGCCAATGAGGACCCCAGATTATGTATTTGGCTCCTAACCGGAAGGCCAGCGGTTGGACACCACTAGCTGCTCCACAGAAGACAGGGAGCATTCCACTCTTAGAGAGAGTTCTAGCCTCAGACACCCACAGGGGCGGTTCTAGCCTATCTTGCAGGTCACTCTGAGTTGGAATCGACTTGATGGCAGTGAGTTTTCTTCTTCTAGCCAAAGTTTCCAACTCCTACCAAAGGACTTTTCCCTGCATGGATCTGGTAAGAGTGGGGGTAAGATACCGACAGGATTCACCTGTAGTGGTGAACAGTCTTCACTGGAATGCCAACTTGCTTTGCATATAAAATGAGCCCTCTGAGAAACAGGGAGGAGCTCTCACTGCTAGCAAGAGCCAGGAGTGGAGTGCATCCTCTAGAGGCTAGACCCTGGATCCTCTGAGCAGTGAACCTATTGGATCTAGAAGATAGCTAGAACATCACAGAAGCAGCAGCAGAACTGGAGCCAGAGCACAAGAGAACAATGGTGGACTTCCCAGCCCACAGAGCAAGTAAAGCTGCACTTCAAAGCGGGAGGCTGGTTGATGGAGTGGGGTGCCTCTGGGGGGGGGGGGGTGTTGGGGAGGGAGCTGGGCTTGCTGACTCACTGAAGTTGAACTGAGTATCTTTGGGTTCAGGTTTACTGGAGTGTGGTGTCTCTCGGTACTTAATTCAAGCTCAGTTTGCTGCCCCACAGCTTAAGCTGAATGCCTTCGAGTTGAGGCTGATGGTGGAGTGGCACGCCCTGTGGGCATCTATTAGTAGCCTAAAGGGACTTTGTAACATGTCCAGATGAACAACTCTATCCTGAACCTTTCTCCCTTGCATTACAGTCTGTTAACTTCTGTAATAAACCCTTTCCTCATGGTTTTGGTCTGAGTTCTGTGTAGCCATTGCAATGAATATTGGAACCTAGAGATAACGTAGAGAATACTAGTTGAGACAACACAGCCCATCAAATAAAATGTGGTTTATCTATACAGTGGAACCTGATTTGGCAATAAAAAGGATTAAAACACAGATCCATGCTACAACAGCTAGCTAAGTGAATGAAGCCAGTCACAAGACGATGTATTATATGATATCATTTATATGAAATGTCCAGGATAGGTAAGTCCTTAGAGACATAAAGTAAGTCTGTAGTTGCTAGGGATGGAGTGAGGGTGGGAGGGGGATTGGGATTTCTTCTGGAGATGTCGCGGTGATGGTTGCACAGCTGTGACTACACTGAACGTTGTATGACGACTGAATTATAGCTCAATAAAGCTGTCACAGAGAGGAAAAATGGTGGGAAGGACAGTGCTTATCCAAGTAAATGAATTGCTTATAGTGGAATTTTAGGCATAGTGCATGGCATTTTCTCAAACTTTTGGCTTATATTTACCTTCGGAATCAACTTTTAAAAGGTAGACTCAATTCAGTATAGAATTAGACTTTTAATCCTGGTTGATTGGTTAGTGGGAGGAGAGGTAATTTTTCTTTCTTTCTCAGCAGTCTACTTTTCTAGGTTTCTGTTTTTCTGTGAAGGATGTTGTGTTAGACTGGATTGACTAGAGAAACAAATTCATTGATACTCTTATACGTGTAAGAGTGAACTTTATTTCAAGGATTAATTATGCATCAATAAACATCCCACCCCAGTCCAGATCAAATCCATAAGTTTGATATTAGCCCATATGTCTGATATCAGCCCATGAATTCCTCTTCAGACTCATGTAGCACATGCAATGATGCAGACTGCAGGATGATCACACGCTGGTGGGTGGAAAGTCCTGTGGATCCAATGGCAGTGGATGCAACTCCAGGGCTGGCTGCCATCAGCGTGGCTCCTTGTGGCTTTTCATCAAGAAGATGTAAAAGAGTGAAGAGTGAAGAGGGAGTGGCCCACCTCTTCTGATTCCAAATTTAAGAGAGAATTCCTAGAATCCTCATGAGAAGGCCACACCCACAAGGAGGGATCATCAGGATGTGACCTGATTGACAGGCTAAACTCCACCTCTTCATTCTTTTATCAAGTTGACATGAAATTGTGTAACTACCACCGATGTGTATTACTGTTATAAGTTCAAATCAACCAAACAAAAAATAATCCCACTGCTGTTCAGTCAATTCTGGCTCATAGCAACCCAATAGCTAGGAAACAAAAATGTATTTCAATAGGATATGTATTCCTTTGGGTTATCGGAAAAAGAAAATCGTGACTTCCACAAGTTATATCAATTTAACTAGTATGAGAATTAATGTCCTAGAAGGAAGATTTTCGGGGGGGAGTGGGGAAAAGTGAGAGAAATGTCACAAGCGTTTGTCCATGAACTGAGTTGGTGCCAGAGTCCAGCCTCCATCGTCTCGCTTCTCCCTTGCCCTTTGAGTCTTTCCAGGAGCCACGAGGTTACTAGTGAGCACAATTTTGCACACATTTCTATGCACAACTTCATTTACAGGAGAAAGATTATTGTGTTGTGTAGCATTTTTTCTTAAACTTTTATATCTAGGTTCTAATAGCCATTTCAAGGGCTACACAGAAATTGGACAAAATTCATGATTAAAAGGTTTATTAAGGAAGCTATTAGGTTGTAATGCAAGTGAGAAATGCTCAGGATAGGGTTGTTTATCAGGACATGTTGCAAAGTTCTTTCAGGGCTGCCAATAGATGCCCAAAAGGTATATAATTCTGTTGTAAACTTCAACTCAAAGGCACTTGGCTCTAAATACAAGTAAGGGATGACGAGGTGGTGTCTGTGCCATTAGGTAATTTGTTCCATTTTATTGTCCAAGTATAATTACTTACGCCAGCATTTCATAGTGGTCAGCAAGCCTAGCTCTCCCATTTAAGTGTTTAGAGGCACCCTACTCCACAAGCAGCCTCCTGCCCCAAAGCACTCAGTTTCACTTGCTCCGTGGGCTAGGGAGCCCACCACTCCGTCTCATGCTCTGGCTCCTGGTTCTGCTGCTGCTGCTGCTGCTGCAGGTCTGATGCTCTAGCCCCGGCCTAGAGCCAGGAGGTTAACTGCGCAGGGATAACTGGGTCGAGAATGTACTCCATTCCTGGCTTTTGTTTACAGTGATATCCCCTCTCCTTGCTTCTCAGAGAGCTCATTCTATATGCAAAGCTGATGGCATTCCAGTAAATCCTATTCATAATTACTCACTGGTGAATCCTGTCAGTATCTTCCCCCACTTCCTTACTGGAACCACCCAAGGAAGGGTCATTTGGCGGGAGTTAGAGACTTTGGCTGGAGGAGCCACATTAAATAATTCACTGCCCCTTCAATGATCTAGGAGAATGAATGCAAGTAAGGAGTGAGGGGTGGTATCTGTGCCGTTAGGTAATTTGTTCCATTTTATTGTCCAAGTATAATTACGTATGCCAGCATTTCATAGTCTGCTTGTAACCCAGTAAAACACCTCATGAAAGTTACATGGTTTAACAGAATGAGAATTCACTACAGCTCCCTCTTTCCCACCTGAGCTAAGGGCAGACTGGACCAGGCATATGTTTCTTTTAACAGGATTTATGGATCAGTGAAGTGAAATTTATTGAGATCCAGCTGTATATTTGTGGGCCAAATTTGCTGCCATGCAATCAGTCAAGCTGAGGATTTACAACCTGTGTGAGGCTTAAATGTGGAGTTTCCTGCCCCCCCCTCCATTACATGTTAAGTGGGCAACTTTTGAAGCTTGACCTGGATTTCTTGGCCTGGAAGGTGGCAAGCCCTCAGCGCTCCAGGCCTCCCCCTGTGCCGTGAGCATATGTTTGTTGGAGAGTAAGGTCCAGGTGCCTTCTCTAGGACCATGTGGAGAAGGCTGGTGAGCTTGTCATCTTCCTGCACATCCCTGGCACCTGGGCATTGTGCCTCCCTTGGTGGTGATACCTGGGCTTGTTAAGAGGATGACCCACCAGGGTGTGGATTTTAGAAGATAGGTTGAGTGGCTATGAAATCGGTGAGTTAGGGAAAGCAGAGTCTAGAGCAGCGGTTCTCAACTTTCCTAATGCCTCGACCCTCTGATACAGTTCCTCAGGTTGTGATGACCCCCCCGCCCCAACCATGAAATTATTTTTGTTGCCATTTCATAACTGTAATTTTGCCACTGTGATGAATCAGGCGACCTCTGTGAAAGGGTTGTTCGACCCCCCAGAGGGGTCACAACCCACAGGCTGAGAACTGCTGGTCTAGAAAGAAGGAGGCCAGCTAGGTGAGATGATGGGAGTGTGGACTTAGGACAAGGTAGGGAAAGGAACAATATGTGCTGAGATAATGCATGGACGAGTGGACAGGGGGCTTCAGAACCTGAAATAAGGGAGAGTGACAGTAATACTTGCCACCATGCGTATTTACTGACCATTCACAGTGGCGCAGGCAGTGGCGTGTCACCATCATCATTGTTTCCCCTTGCCATGTTCCAGAGCACAGACTGTTGCTTCCTCCTTTTGGATGAGCGCCCTAAATCTGAGAGGCAAAGTAACTACCCAGAGCCACATAGGTGGGCTGAGCTGATGTCCAGCCCAAGATTTACTCACGTTCAAAGGGCACTGGACAGCTGAGTCTCCCAGCTTATTGAAAGCACTTTATGAAAATGTATCAGACCTTTTGAGTTTTATGACCGAAATAAAAATGGCTAGAATTCTGTTCGCAATCAGAATTAGAAAATGAAGTTGGCGTGTTTACCTAGGTTTATAATGTTTGATAAAAGATCCAAACAAGTAGGAATTTATGAGCTCTATAAAATTGTGTTGGGTGGGCGGGTGTGCTATGGAGATGTAGGGACGGATCATGTGACTTTGTGGAAAGCAGCAGGAAGATTTTTGAATTCTGAAAGTGTTCCTGGTCATACATTTCTAGGTAACATTTTGTTGATGTTTTTCGTGCCTGGGTCAGAAAGGGAAAAAAAAAGACCATGATTAAAATTTCCATTGTCTTTGCCATTGAGGAAGGAACCCTCAGTTGGTTGTCATGGTGATGTCTGAACGACACTGTGGAAGTGGGTAGTGATTGCCACCCAGAGCCCTGCAAGGAGAGTTTGTCATTTTCCTCCCCTCTCCGCGGGGCTTGCAGAACCAAACTGCACATTTCCTTCATCGCCTTGCAAGTTCGCATTTGAGCCAAATCTGTCTGTGCGAGGTCTGAAAGCCCATTTCGAATGCTTTGTGTTCCTGAAGCAAAATAGCATATGTGAGGTGCTCATGAAAAGTCTCAGAAAATAATTAGGAGCTACCAGCCATTCAAGGGACGCCCTCCCCCCCCTTCCTGGGCATTCAGATGCCTTGCCTGACACACCTTCTCTGTTGGGCAGCCCATTCCAAGCAGAGCAACACGATATTTAGTGCAGAGCGACTTTAAATGTTGCCACTTAACACCCACCCTCCGAGTTCTCCCCTCCCCCACCAGAGGCACACTGTGGCCATTATGCTGTTGGTAGGCCAAGGGGAGCTGTTTCTGACAGTAAAATCAGACTCTCATGCCGGCTTTGGGGTTTCTGCATAGTGTGTTTGGAGTGTGGCAAAGGGAACAGGATGGGGGTGGGGAGAACGGTGCTGTGTGGCCTTGGTAATGTGGATGGGTGTTTCCAAACTCTGCAAGTTAGGCTACCCTAGACTCAAAGGTGACCAACAATGGCACCCTCACCCCCAACTGGGTACCTTTCAGCAGAGAGATGTGACACAGAGCAGAGAACCTGGGTCATACCTTGGCTTCACCCCTTAATCATCTGTACCTGGGCAAGAGAAGTCACCTCTTTGAGCCTCAGTCTCTTCTTCATTGAAATGTTAATAGTCATAGGAAGGGCTTCTGCAGGGCACTGTATCACATGAGGTGATGCTTGTGAATTGTACGTCCTTCATAAACTGTAAATATCATTCATTAGATATTCATAAAACTCATACTGTGTGCTTGGAGGAGTGCACTGTGTTGCAGAATCCGAGGCAGCTGAGAAGCAGGGCAAGCTAACCATCAGAATAAAGTGGTGAATGGATCCCTTAAACTTAGCCTGGGTGCAGAGAAGGCTCATAGGTAGAGGTGCCTCTGGTGCCACGTTTTGATGGGTGGACAGAAGTTAGCTAGAGTTGGGGAAACGGTTTTCATGAAGCAGAATCAGTGTGTGCATCTCTGAGACAAACTAGAGTGTGGGCATCTGTGTGGGGGTGGTGAACCAAGGGGCAGACGGATACACAGACAGGAGGAGTGGAACTTTTATCCTGAAGGCGAGGGGAGCAGTGGATATTTCAGGCCAGGAGTGCTGTGACTTGCCGGGGTACAGATGTTTCTGGTAGCCATGTAGAAGGTAGTTGAGAGAGAGCTGGCAGTCAGTGTGTAGGTGGGGGCAGAGATTCGGTGGCCACGATGGATAAGCTATTCCCACTGCCTTGGAGACAGTAGCTGTGGTGATAGACAGGGGAGCTGGAATGGTGATGTTGGAAGGGAAGGTTGACTAGTCTTGACTGATGGGTATTGGGATAATGACTTCCAGCATTCCTACTGGTGCTGTTGGCATTTTAGGAGGGAAAGGTCTTCACTGTTCAGCACAGCGTAGTTTTAGCAATGGGATTCCTACCCTCTAAATGCCCCCTCCCCACCCAGTCACTGTGACAACAAAGATGCTACCACCGTACTCTAAAGGTCTCTGGTTAACAACTACTCAGTAGGATGACCCTTCACAAAGATGTTGATGAAATGGAGAAGTGGGGTGAGAAGGTGGGAAATGTTCCAAGGTTGGTGTTTCAAACCTACCAGCTGTTCCATGGGAGAGGTGGGGCTTGCTCTTCCCCGAAAGATTGAGACTCAGAACCTCTTCAGAGGGTCTCTATTATAGTGGTTACACATTTGGCTGCAATCCGAAAGGCCAGCAGTTCACTATCATCAGCTACTCCTCGGGAGAAAGACGAGGGTTTCTGCTTAATGGGGCAGTTCTACCACCCTGGTCTATAGGGTTGCTATGAGTTGGCAACAACTCAATAGCAAAAGTTAAAAAAAATTTATGGTCCGAATTTACTCAGTGGCACTGGGTTTGGGTTTTGGGTTAAGGGACATCTAGAGGGAGCCCTGGTGGCACCGTGGCTAAAACACTTGGCTGCTAACCGAAAGTTTAGAAGTTGGAATCCATCAGCGGATCCATGGCAGTCCATCGGGGGCTGTTCTACACTGTCATAGAGGGTGGTTATGATGTGGAATTGGCACCATGGCAGTGGTTTTTGTTTGGTTTAGAGGGCATCTGCAGTCCACTGGTCAAACAGCAAAAGCCTAGGCTGAGAAGAAAAGGTTGGAGGTTTGAGTCCACACTGAGGCTCCTTAAAGAAAGGCTGGAGATCTCTTTAAAATCAGCTCTTGAAAACCCCACGGAGCACAGATCTGCTCTGACAGACCGCACCGTACCACGGCCCAGCTCACTGCCTCTGAGCCACCGTGACACACAGCAACCCTGTAGGACAGGGTCGACCTGCGCCTGTGGTTTCCGAGACTGTACCTCTTTGCAGGAGTAGAGAGCCGCCTCTTTCTCCCTCAGCAGCTAGTGACTTCAAACTGCTGACCTTGGGGTTAACAGCCCAGTGAGTAACCACTACATCACCAGGGCTCCTATTCTGATCCACATGGAGTCATAAGTCAGAGTTGATGGCAATTGGTGCATGTTCTGTTGTTGGTTTTAAATGGGGCACTTTGGTAGAAGTGTCTGTCAGCAGTTGGATCTAGGGCTCGAGAGTGGATAGCTCCGGATACACAGGGATGATGCCCTCCCCACGGAGGATATTTAGCATGAGAAGGCGCTGGTAGTCCCGAACCTTGGGGATCATCATGTATATTATTTCATCTTGTGAACTGAGGAGGACTTGATGGTATTGCAGGGCCATTTTATACAGAAGAGGAAATTGAATTTGCAAGGGCAAGTGATTTTTTTCCAGTTTCTTTTTAATTTGCTTTAAAGAAAATCCTTCCTTTGGCCCAGTCAGTCTTCAGATGGGGCTGGGGAGAAGTGGACTTTGTCCGATTTGGTTGCGGGCCCCTTTAATATCTTGCTTTGTGGCAGTTGGACCCACTGTCTAAATGACTGGGCCCTCACTCTTGCTGCCTTTCCCTGGGTCTCCTTGTCTTGGTGGGCTAGTCAGGGGGCCGCTCATCACAGTGTGTCTTGCCTGCAGTGGCAGCTTTTTCCTTGGCGCCCTCTGTGCTCTGGGTTCACTGATTAATAGACACTTGAGGAATTGCAGGGGGGCGTTTAACATGCATCAGATCACTAGCAGAGAAAGTGATTCACTGAGCTGGCTCTCTGCTATATGCATCCCTCCCCTCCAACACAGCTTGACACTGGGGAATGGAGCCTGGATCTGGAAAAGCGCAGTTTAAATGTGTGATTCAGAGTCAGTGGTGTGCAGCTGCCTCTGATGTAGGGGTGCTCATGAGAAGTGGTGCATCCAGGAGCATTTATGTTCTCATTTTCTTTGTTAACTTAGTCAAAAGCTACGAAGTCGTTGTCTGTCAAAGTCGGCCAGCCGATTTTGAGCGCTAAACCGCAGCTGCCCCAGGCAGTGCCCACTCCAGCGTTCTGAGCCCGTCAGACGGAGAGTTAGAAGTGTGGTGATTTGTCAGAAGGTGGAGACCCTAATAAGAGCGTCTTCTACTAAGCCAGATGTTTCCTCTTGCCTTGGCAATGTAAGGAGCTGGTTTTGCCAGGTTGCCTTCCAGACTGAGAGTTCCAACTTTTGGCTCTAATTTGAGAGTCGTGGGGCATGGGTTTGAATCCTGGCTCTGCCCCTGCCTACATGCGTAATTGAACACAATCCGTTCTTTTCTCTGATCCTCATCTGTAAAACAGGCCTGCTAAGCGTGCCTGGTTCCTAGGATTGTGATGCTGCCTGCAGAGGGCCTGCACTACGAGTGCTCACCAGCGGTCCTGCGGTCACTGTGCCTCACCTGGGTCTTTATCCACTCTCCTGCCCTCACACACTTGGAAGATAGCAGCAGGAGGGGCCTGGGCCCTCTATTTAGGGATCTGGAGAACTGGTAGTTTTTCTCTAGGGGGTGGGTTGCCGGGGGGCTGGTAACTGACCGACCGACTGACCAGACACACCCAACTGTCATCATGTCAATGGCTGTGACTCATGGCAGCCTCATGTGTGACAGTGGAATTGTGCGCCACAGGGCTTCCAGCGTCAGGTTTGGGGGAAGTAGATAGCTGGACCTTTCTTGTGAAGCATTTCTGGGTGGAACGGAGCGGACGACTTTTTATTTAGAACTGAGACCATGAACTGTGTGCACCACTGAGGGACTCCTACCTCTTAGTGTTCCCTCCTTGGTGCCAGGCACCATTTAGAGAGTGTTTTTCAGAGAGTCTAGAGCCATATGGAGGAGGAACCCTGGTGGCACTGAGCAACTGGTAACTGCAAGGTTAGGAGTTCGAAACCACCAGTTGCTTCGAGTGGGAAAGATGAGGCTTTCTACTCCCGTATAGAGTTACATCTCAGAAACCCACAGGGGCAGTTCTGCTCTGCCCTGTATGGTATGAGAGTCGACTTGCTGGCAGCAACTTTGATTCACAAGTTTGATTGAGAACCGCACTCCCTGTCTATGGGTAATTAATTGGAACCCAGCTCTCAATCCAAACCCACACTCCTCCCACTGAATTTGCTGCTGCTTCTGGCCACTCATCTCCATTCCTGTCTTGATTTTCGAAAAACAAGACATTCCAAAGAAAGCAATACTGGAGTAAAGCTAGAACAGTTTGTCATCAGTCATCCTTCTGGGCCCAGCAGGCTGCTCACTGGAAACTCTGGGTCCTGAGGCACTGGGGGCCAAGCGTCTTCTTCCTGCGTTTTTGAATGGGCATCACCAGGAAATTGAGAAGGAAATGGGTTTGGGTGGGGCTTTCCCAAATCATCCTATTTTGTCCTTTGCTAGAAGTGAGATATACTAGGGGAAAAAAATCCCCCCTGACAGAATGTCCTGAGTCCTTTTCCCCACCCTGAGGGTATGAAGGGACACTGAGCCAGAGATGAAAGGCAGCCTTAGGCCCTGGCAGCCCCCTCCCCTCTGGAGTCCCTGGGCTCTGTTAACGCCATGGCTAGCAAAACCTTTGAGGGGCCTGTTGGGAAACAGAGGCCTTGCCAAACAATGGATCTCAGTGAGAAAGCAACTGTAGGCTCAGAAACTGGACTCTTGGGGACAGTGTCCACACAAAGGGGAGCAGGCAGGAGGCTCCTCCCCCTGGAATGTGGCTGGGCTGCTTTGCCTCTAGCCTCTCGCCTCTCCCACCGGCTGCCCCACAGCCTCACTGCAGCTAACTTTCCTTTCCTAACAAAGACCCGAGGTTTAATTCCTCTGGGGCTGTGTGCACAGCCAACCCTCAGATCTGCATGCTGATACCTTACAGCCGCGCTGGCTGCTGGAAGAAAGCGCTAAATGTCAAGATTTATGTGGGTCACTCTGAGCTGCACACCTGGGAAAGAGCGCTGCCTGCCAGAGTTCTGCCTGGTACCCTCGCCCTGTTACTGCTTTGACCTGGGATGGATGGGGCTGGAGATAGGAAAAATGACTGGCTGTGTCTTTCTTGGGGTGGTCTCTGGGGACTTATCCCTTCCCATGCCACCACTTTCCTGGTCGCACTAGTATAGAGGGAAACACTCAAGGAACCTAATGAGGTGCACTGGTGGAGTTGCACTGGAGCAGCGGTTCTCAACATGTGGGTCGCAAGTCCTTTGGGGGTTGAACGACCCTTTCACAGGGGTCTCCTAAGACCATTGGAAAACACAAATATTTCACAATATATAATTACATATTGTTTTGTGATTAATCACTATACTTTATATTTAATTATGTTCAATTTGTAACAATGAAAATATATCCTGCATATCAGTTATTTACATTATGATTCATAACAGTAGCAAAATTACAGTGATGAAGTAGCAGTGAAAATAATTTTGTGGTTGGGGGTTACCACAGTGTTAAAGGGTGGCGTTAGGAAGGTTGAGGACCACTGCCCTAGAGGGTCATGATGGCATTCTCTAGAGGAGGAAAACCAGCAAAGCACTGATGTTTCTTTCTCTTGTTCTCTCTTCCTCTCTCACTTCTCCTTTCCTTTCTGCTCCTTTTTTCTCTTTCAAGTAAGTGGCTCCTGCAATTGTAGAGACTGGCAAGTCCCAATTCCATGGGTCAGGCATCCAACTGGAGGCTTTTCCTGATGCCCTGATTTGTGTGGATGCAGGAACTGTGAATCTTCAAATCTTCAGGCTGAGCAGCAGGCTGCTGGTTCCCAAGAAATAGTGGTCAAATGACAAATCAGATGCCGGAGAGAGGGGCTGAGGGACGGAATGACAACTTTGCCAGGACATCAATACATGTTGGATACAGGCCACACCCCTAAGGCAACGCCCCTACATCACATCACAAAATGGAGAATAATGCTGAGAACCATGGCCTGAGCATGCTGGCACATGGCATTAACCATCTCAGGCCCCTGTGTAGCTATCTCTAAATGTCTCCCATTTCACAGAAGAGATTGAGGCCCAAAGAGGGAATGTGACCTCTTTCCTCCCCACTTTCTGGTACTGTTACTGACCTTGAACAAATTAATTACCCACAGTAGGGGCAGAGGAGATGGCAGGGAGAAAGCATGGTTTTGGATTTGAATCCTTTCTAAATAGTGTCTTCCTGTGAGAGGAGACTTAGAGTCTAGAACAGCCTCACCTGTATGGTTGTGACCACCTGCCCTTGTTCTCACACCCCTGAGGGTCCCAACCAAAGCTCTGTCCAGGGCCTGTTCTCTTTGTCCACCACATCAATTACCACTTGCTGCCAAATCAGTTCTGACTCACGGTGGCCCCATGTGTGTCAGGGTAGAACTGCTCCTCCCTTGCACAGGGTTTCAATGGCTGATAGAAAGCAGGTTGCCAGGACTTCCTTCTGAGGTGCCTCTGGGTGGACTGGAACCCCCTTTTGTTAGCCAGCCAAGCATGCCGACTGTTTGAAAAACCCAGGGGCTCTGTTTCCCAGCGTCAACATTTCTCAGACTTCAGGATTTCTGCAACCTAGCCATGTTTTTCATAAAATCTCTTTGCCTCATTGGTATGGCTCATGGATTCATAGAGTCGCAGAGCTGGAAAGGAGCATAAGGTCATCTCAGCAGATTCCAGGCCTGGTGTTTGTGTTCTTCCATCAGCAGTATTCTTGCCAAAGGGTGTATTGGCTTGAGCTTAGAAAGATCTACCCTCAGTGGTTCAGAAGCTATTGAGACAGTGACACTGTTGGCACTCAATTTCTTGGAAAAATATGCCTTCTGGTATCCCCATCTACTGATGCTCATTCCTTCGCCTTGGATCTGAGGGAACAAATCGAATTATTCTTCCTCGTGATCGTCACTCAGAGATGAAGACAGTGGTCATATGTCCTATGTCTTCTGAGGCCATTCAACTCCAGTTCCTTCAATGGTGAGGCTTTGACCCTTTCAAGCTGTGTTAGTCTGGATACTTTAGAGAAACAAATCCACAAAAACTCATGTATAAGAGAGAGTTTTATGTAAAGGCTAAGTGCACATGAAGAAAACATCGCAACCCAGTGCTACCCAAGCCCACAAGTCCAACATTAACCCATGTGTTCAAAACCAATCCACAAAGTCCTCCTCCATCGCACAAAACACACACTATGATGCCAACTGCAGGAGGAAAGCCAAATCAGTGAATGTGTAAGCATCTCGGTGCTGGCAGGGGTCTCCACATGGGTGATCCAGCACCCACTGCTGCATCGTGGTAGGTCCATGTGGCTTCTCCTCAGGGATGTCTCACAGGAAGTGAGTCTTGTCAGTTGAAGCAGGGAACTGGCTAAGGCAGCTGCACCCTGGTCCCGCCATCACAAAGCAAGAGACCTGAGAACTAGAAAGGCGAGGGTCACCAAGCCATTTATCCCTCTGCCCTTCAATTAACCCCACATGTGTTTATCGGCCAGGTTGGCATAATAAACTAACTCACAAGCCCTTCACATTCCTGGCCTTTCTCTTGGACACATATCCTAGTTTCCACTTTCACCTGGAGGTGTGCTTCCCAGATGTAGACACAATGATTGGATGGGGTTTGATCAATTCACGGAAGAACATTTTAATCTCTCTTGTCTTAGACTGTGTACAACCATAAAACAGAAGACCAAGATCCTAGTCTCTGAGTGGTGCACATAATTACTGTGCTCAGTTGCTAACTGAAAGGTTAGCCGTTCAAATCCCATTAGAGGCACCTCTGAAGAAAGGCCTGGCTGTCTACTTCCCCCAAAGTAGCTCTTGAAAACCCTGTGGAGCACACATGGGGCCACCAAGAGTTGGAAGAGACTGGACAGCAACTTGCAGTAGTGAAGGTCTTCCTGGCCATTGGACGACCATGTCACACTGTGGCCTCACAAGGATTGTAGTAAATCAAAGCCACTAGGAGTTGACTGTGACATGCTATTGGAATCCATACCACTGATCCTGGGTTTCTATATAAGGTCTTTTGACTGGATGCTGGGGATTGCCAACGCTCAACTGTGCCTCAGGTTTGCTGAGGGAAATTAGTCAGTAGAGGGTGGATTTTGTGCACGGCAGGAAATTAACTTGGAAACAATGTAGGATTTCCCCCCTTAATTCTTGTTTTCAGGAACCAAGTGCTCATTTAGGGTTCAGTAGTGACTATGACCTCTACCCATTCTGAACTTCCCAGGTCTTTGCTCCTTCACCTGCAAAACAGAGAGGTTGGATGAAGTGAGCTCTGCTTCATGCTCAGCTGTAAAACGCTGTGATTTCTGGAAGGCCAGGTTATCCTTTGTGATGAAAGAGGTCTCACGCTTGCTTAATAAACTGATGGAGCATCTACCACTCTTGACTATGAAGACAGATGGTCATTGCTGGATCTGAACGCCTGAAAAATCTGCCCTTTCGATCACCTTGCACAGGATAGAGAGGCTCGGCTGTGACACACCACTTCCCTCCTCCTGATTACTCCCTTCAGTTGTAAGGCAAGATATGATGTGATGTGATTGGAATAGAGCTGGCTCTCAAATATTTGTTAAATCAATGCACTATTGTGTTAGGCATTGTGTTGGGGGCAAGGTAAGCAGTAGCATTCAGGTCTGCCGATGTGGTCATTGAGTAGCTAGCATAAACAATTACTCCTGTAAAGTGATGACAACGTTTCACAGGCACTTTCTTGTTGGGAGTGGCTGTCGAGGTCCTGACTCCAGGGCCTGTTCTCCAGATACTTCAGGAAAAGCCAGTCCAATCAGTGTCCAGTCAGTGGACTCTGACTCATGACCCGTGTGTGTCAGCGTAGAGCTGTGCTCCATAGGGTTTTCAGTGGCTGATTTTGGGGAGTAAATTGCCAGCCTTTCTTAGGCTCTCCTGGGTAGACTTGAACTTTTGACTCTGGCTTGACTTCCTGGCAGTTCCCTGTTTACATACTTATTCTGTGACCGTTTTTTTAATTATCTTGAGCCTCATTTTACTTCTGGCATTAATGGAATTGAGTGATAAGCTCCACATTATCTTGGATCACCTTTCTTTGGAATAGGTACAAATATGGATCTCTTCTAGACAGTTGGCCAGTGGAGCCAACTGGCACAGATGAGTAAGCACTTTCTGCGCAGCCTCTGCTGTTGAAACATCTTAGTTGGTATTCTGTCAATTCCTGAAACCTTGTATTTCGCCAGTGCCCACAGTGCAGCAGCTTGGATCTCTTCCTTTGGTACCCTGGCTCCTTGATCAATTCCTTTTAGTACAGTGACTGTATATCCCTTCCATGTTCTTTGGCTGCTTCCTGCTTTGTTCAGTTTTTATCCATAGAATCCTTTAAAATTGCTCCTAGAAGCTTGAGGACAAAAGCTTAGCCGAATGAATCAAGCTCACTGCCATTGATTTCTAGCTTCCACTCATAGCAACCCTCTAGGACAGGGTAGAACTGCCCTCTGTGGGTTTCTGAGACTTTAACTTTTTTTTTTTAATCACTTTATTGGGAGCTCAAACAAACATGATCCATACATATATCAATTGTGTAAAGCACATTTATACATTCTTTGCCCTCATTATTCTCAAAACATTTGCTCTCCACTTAAGCCCTTGGCATCAGCTCCTCATTTTTCCCCTTCCTTCCCGGTTCCCCGTTCCTTCTTGACCCTTTGTTATTTTTTAATTTTTTATTTTGTCATATCTTACACTGTTCTACGTCTATCTTCACCCACTTTTCTGTTGTCCATCCCCCAGGGAGGAGGTTATATGTAGATCCTTGTAATTGGTTCCCCCTTTCCACCCCACCCTCCCAGTATCGCCACTCTCACCACTGGTCCTGAAGGGATCATCTACCCTGGATTCCCTGTATTTCCAGTTCCTATCTGTACCAGTGTACATCCTCAGGTCTAGCCAGATTTGTAAGGTAGAATTGGGATCATGATAGTGGGAGGGGGGAGGAAGCATTTAGGAACTAGAGGAAAGTTGTATGTTTCATCTTTGCTACACTGCACCCTGACTGGCTCATCTCCTCCCCATGACCCTTCTGTAAGGGGATGTCCAGTTGCCTACAGATGGGCTTTGGGTCCCCACTCCACAGTCCCCCTCATTCACAGTGATATGATGTTTTGTTCTTTGATGCCTGATCCCTTCGACACTTGGTGATCACACAGGCTGGTGTGCTTCTTTCATGTGGGTTTTGTTGCTTCTGAGCTAAATGGCCGCTTGTTTACCTTCAAACCTTTAAGATCCCAGATGCTATATCTTTTGATAGCCAGTCTGAGACTAACTTTTTTTTTTTAGTTGATTCTGACTTTTAGAGACTCTACACGACAGAGTAGAACTTCCCCATAGGGTTTCCAAGACTATAATCTTTTTAAAAAAAATCATTTTATTGGGGGCTCATACAACTTTTATCACAATTGAAACATACAGCAATTATATAAAGCGCATTTGTTGCCCTTATCATTCTCAAAACATTTGCTCTCCACTTAAGCCCCTGGAATCAGTGCCTCATTTTCCTCCCTCCCTTGAGACTAACTTTTAATGGGAGTGGAAAGCTGGTGGTTTGTAGTTGGCAGCCTAATGTGTGGCCTACTGTGCCTAACTGATAGGAGGGAGAAGAAAACCTGCCCTTTTGCTTTATGATTGGTTTCTGTAAGATGTGGCCAACTCTGCTTATCGTTAGTGTTCCTGATTCGGATTGAGGGATGAGTAAAGACACATTTCTCTGAAGGTAAATGAAAAGCACAAGTGTGATAAATAGCCCCAGATGCCAACCTCAGCATCGGGAAGCAGCAGGGAGTCGTGGGACTGCAGTGAATTGACCGGGTAGCTCTCTCACAGGCTCTGTGTTGCCATAGCCCCCTCCCCCGCCCAAGGTGAACTGAATTTTTATACGAAATTTGTCTATTTTCATACTTAATTTTGAAAAACTGAGAATCAAAGGAAACTTAATATGTGATCTCTATCACTTTATCAGTTTGAAACTGGATATAAATGGGGTAGGCTTAGGCTTGGTGTATGGAATAGGGTCTTAGGTCATTACTCTAAGCGTTGGACTGGTCTGTTGTGGGGCCCTGGGAAGGGGCGAGTGGGGACTGTGTGTGGAGGGGATTGTTTATGTTCATCCCTGGGTATAGATACAGAGAAGGAGCTCAAATAGGTCCAGTAAAAAGCACATTATAGAGTAATATATGCAGTTTTTTCCTGTTTATGTACACGAAAATGTATGCATGCATAAAATTTTAAATGCATGAAAGTTTCATAATGCAAAAACAACCTTTGACGTCCACAGGTTGCTCAAGAAACTGTTAAGGGAGTGCCCCTGAGATGGATACGAAATTGAGGGCAGGAAAGGGAATTTCTTTTAGTTTATTCTGTCCCTTCTGAAACATATAGTATGTAGATTGCTTTTGAAGAGTGAAATGAAGTGAGCTGTTGGGAAGTGCGATTGCTGTGCGAAGGCGCTTGGCCTTCAGTGCTGTACTTTGAGGAAAGTGGAATCAGAGGGTTCCAGAGTAACCAGGAAGAATTTCTTGGGAGAGAAAAGACCTGGATGGTTGGCTGTCATTCACTAGGGTAAAGGACGGCAGGAGCAAAGGCACAGGGGTGGGAAAGACAGGGTGACTTGAGAACTGGTGAAGAGATGAGTTAGGCAGATGAATGAGCCAGGAGGAGCCAAAAGCATTAGGGAGGCAGTGAGGCAGCAGGAGGCTCCCGCAGTGGCTGTGAGCAAGGTATGCAGCGAGCAGGAGGTGATGGAACAAGTGCGTGATTCATCTGGCAACAAGGGTGAGGGAGTCAGAGGTAATGCCACAGGGTGGGAACCTCTCACATGTCCCCTCCTCACTCCCAGCAGCCTGTCATCGGTCCCTGCCTGCGTGTTGCCCAGTGAAAAAGAGTTAGACCTGTGTACCTGAATGAATGAACTCATGAGGCTCCCCTTTCCACCATTGGTGGGAGTTGGGGCTCTGGAAGCTTGCCAGCCTCTGCCGGTGTCTGATGTGCTTACTGCACTCTCAAGCCAGCACATCACCCCAGACATTTTGGGGGTTCTGTAGCGCCAAGGAGCTCTACTGGCATAGTGGTTACTTGTTTGGCTGCTGACAGCAAGGTCAGCAGTTCAAAATCCCTAGCTGCTCCTCGGGAGAAAGATAGGGGGCTCTCTACTTCCATAAACAGTTGCAGTCTTGGAAACTCACAGGGGCAGTTCTAGCCTGTCCTATAGGGTCGCTGTGAGTCGGCATCGACTGGATGGCTGTGCGTTTGGTTTGGTAAAGCATCAGGAAATTGACTGAGCGGTAACCTCTGAAACAAATTTGCACTCGGGAGTCAGGCTGAGCCGGGCTGTAATTCTGACCATGCCGCTTACTAGTTAATACCCTTTGGATGATTCTTGACTCCTTAGAGCAGGGGTCCTCAAACTATGGCCTGCGGACCACATGTAGCCCGCGAAGGACATCTATCTTGCCCGCCGGGCGTTTTTGCCCCGTTTTTTTTACTTCAAAATAAGACATGTGCAGTGTGCATAGGAATTTGTTCATAGTTTTTGTTTAAACTATAGTCCGGTACTCCAACGGTCTGAGGGACAGTGAACTGGCCCCTGTTTAAAAAGTTTGAGGACCCCTGCCTTAGAGGTTTGGTTTTCTTATTTGCAAATGGGGAGGGTATGACTTAACTTGCTAGGGTTGTTGCACCTAGTGTTACGGAGTCGCGCCCAACAAAAGACCACTGACCCACAAGCAGCTGCAAAGTAACAAAGCAAAAGTTTATTAGAGAAGAGCAAAGGTTTATTAGAGAAAAGGCAAAGGTTAGAGAAGAGCAAATCCGGATTTGGGCTACAGCATGGCCACGCAGGGTCCAAAACTGAAGCGTCCGGCAAAAATTTCTTTGCCCTTTTATACACTTAAAACCAGTAAGGAGTAAGGAATGGGGAAGGGTGTCTGCACAAGATAACAGGATGTGGGCAGTTTAGCACGTCCTGCCCAGCTTATCTTGGTCCAGGTGCGCTTGTAAAACTTTTGGCTGACATTTACAAGTGGCAGTTTGCAAGGTCACAGTGACTTGTTTTTCTAAAATAACATTTTTCTTTTGGGATGGGGGATGACCTTTAAACTCTTCAAAATGGGGTAACTTAAGTCAATTGTGAAGATTCCCTGGACCCTAACACCTAGCATCAAGTTGATACTCGGCCAGTAGGGTGCTTTACTTTTCTACTCTATTACAACACTTCCTCCAGTCTGTAGACACTTATCTAGCGATATATCAATATCGATACCTCTATCTCTGTCAATCTAGTCTACTGGCGTGCAATCTCCTATTTCTTAAGTTCCTGTTCGCATAAATTCCTCTTATGTTGCAGTCACTGTCCTTCGGCAGCATTCAGGTGCTAACCACATAATAGGGCCAAGCCTGTGCTCTTCACTCCGAATTCAGTTTTTATAGCAATTGACTTGTGATTGAGTAGGACGTGTCTATAGGTTAAGGCATGTCTCCTCTGAGGGTACAACAAGATTTGTTGAATCGATGGGGGGAGTGCGGAGTGGAGACCCAAAGCCCATTTGTAGGCCACTGGAGATCCCCTTGCAGAGGGGTCTCGGGGAGGAGATGAGCCAGACAGGGTGCGATGTAGCAACGATGAAACCTACAACTTTCCTCTAGTTCCTAAATACTTCCTCCACCTGCCCCCCCTATCGTGATCCGAGTTCTAGCTTGCAAGTCTGGCTAGACCAGAGGATGTACACTGGTACAGATAGACTGTAAACACAGGGAATCCAGGGCGGATGATCCCTTCAGGACCAATGGTGAGAGTGGCAATACTGGGAGGGTAGAGGGAGGGTGGTTGGAAAGGGGGAACCGATTACAAGGATCTACATGTGACCTTTTCTCTGGGGGACGGACAACAGAAAATTGGGTGAAGGGAGACGTCGGACAGGGCAGGATATGACAAAATAATAATTTATAAATTATCAAGGGCTTATGAAGGAGGGGGGAGCAGGGAGGGAGGGGGAAAAGTGAGGACCAGATGCTGGAGGCTTAAGTGGAGAGCAAATGTTTTGAGAATGACGAGGGTAATGAAGAATGTACAAATGTGCCTTACACAATTGATGTATGTATGGATTGTGATAAGAGTCATATGAGCCCCTAATAAAATGATTGAAAAAAAAAGATTTGTTGAATCAGATGCTCTTGTTCAGATGACATGTCAGGATGGCTCATGAGTCACGTGTGCTTCCATTCTTCTGTGGTAGACCTGTATTTGGTGGGGCTTGAGGTTTAGACAGTTTGGAGCCCCTCCTTAAAAATACGTAAGATGACCAAAAAAGCTTAAACATTTTGCTAGGGCCCTTCTCGGAGCCCTGAGAGGGGCTTGTGAAAAGGAGGGACCCCAAAGCCTAAACTGTGTTAGTTTTACAATAAATGTTCTCCGTGGTTGCTAGGTGCCCTGGGATGGCTCCGACTCATGACCCTCTGTGTGTAACAGAAGCCAACACTGCCCAGTCCTGCGCCATCCTCACCACAGTGTGCTTCAGTCCTTTGTTGCAGCCACTGTGTCAATCCGTTGTCCCTGGATTTAGAGATTTATAGAATATCACAGGAGTTAGGAAGGATATGGAGGTTTTAAATAGAGAAGAAATGGAGAGAGAGAGAAATGGATCCAGATTTACTAAAACTGTTCCTAAGTAGATGTGACTAAAAAGCCGTCTGTATTTTCCCCACTTCATTCAGCATGACTGTGCGCCAGGCACTGGACACATACCGTGAGAACAGAAGTCACTACTCTGTAGAGTGTGAATTCATATAGTCACCTGTATTGGGACTTGTAGACCTATACAGGCATCTGTAGAAGTCCAGCATCATTGTCAAGCCAAGGGTGTGACAGTAAAGCTGTGACTTTGGTACCTTAGTTTCTTTTTCTGCCACCACCCCCCTTTGCAGACCTCTATGGGAGTGAGGACCACAGAATGATAGGAATTCATGAAAAGGGTTTCTGCCATCCTGAGCAGGGATGATTGTTGTGGGGGGTGGGGTGGGGTGGGGTGGAGGGGTATGCTGCTGGCACTCAACCCTTGCCCTGCCCTCCCCTGCTTGAAATGTTGATCCAAACAAAAACCAAAATCACTGTCATCAAATAAATTCAGACTCAGAGAGACCCTGTAAGACAGGGTACAATTGCCCCCGGTGAGTTTCCGAGACTGTAACTTGTTACAGAAGTAGAAAGCCTCATCTTTCTCCTATGCTGGTTTCTACCTGCTGACCTTGTGGGTAGCAACCCAACTCCTAGCCACTATTCGACCCTGGGTTCCTTTTGAAATGTTGACGAAGGAGCCATTATTTTTCCTCCAAAGGTTCTGCTTGGGGGCTAATTTCAGCCAGCATATGCCAGGGCAAAACTCAGGGAGCAATTCATTCTGCTTTAGTCGGTTTCCTATGTCTCATTCTACCTGGGGTGGCTGACCCCAAAGAAGAGCAGAACTGGGTCCTGGAGGCGCCACATGCCTGCTTTTGAGCCCCAGCCTGCATGCTCCTTGCCTCCTGGGTGGTGACTCAGAGCTGGAACCGTGTTCCTGCATAGTTGCCAGGTTTTTTTTTTTTTGGTGGGGGCGGAGAGAAAGGAGGAAGGGAAATGAATGAGCAGGACCAAGAAACTGCTGGATTTGTAACACCTTAGGAGACAGCTGCTCAAGAAGTGAAATAGAGAGACTACAGTTGGGAGTCTCTTCCTCTTCACCGTAGGCGGCTGGGTGTTCCCTACAGATCTGACACACACCAGGGTTTTCTGAAACGTCCCTGCAGCTGGGGAAGACACAATCCCAGACATGGAGTTCAAGGAGACAGTGAGCGAGCCTTCAGCCTTTTCCAGCAAGATCAAGAGAGCAGGTTAGTCCTGTACTGGGTTCACGGGGATGTAGTTTGCCTGCTGTGCATTGCAATGGATGAAAGTCAATAATGACTGAGGGTTGAGGGAAAGAGTTTCAGATGGCTGGGAGGATCAGTATAATTGGGAGTAAATAGGACATAAGTATCACTAACTACAACCCCCCCCCCCCCCCCCCCCCCCCCGTGCTGTTATTATAAAAGATAATCTGTTGGCAAGTGAGATCTGGGAGGACAAATGCTCTGCCTCTGTTCTTCTGTGTTTTCAGTGACAGGTAGGGTTGTTAGATTCTAGCTTGGAGCCCCGTGGAAGGCATTAGCTTGAGATGAACTTCAGTATCGCAGAAGATGCCTAAAACATCATATAGTCCGTCCTTCCCATTTTACAGTTGGAGGACATCTTAGAGCGCATTTAACAGAACCAGAACATTTGGGTGTTTGGGGAGGTTGAAAAAGTCTCCCATGAAGTTTTTAAACGTCTGAACAAAGCAGGTCCCTGGTTCAGTGCAGCGTGCCGGGAAGGGGGTTTTGCATGGATTGTACTTTCTGAACCAAGAGGCTCAACCCTATGAGGAACTGCCATGGAAGAAACACACCTGTTGGTGTTAAATCACTCTGCCTAGCAGGTGATCCCCTTAAATAGAGGTTTAAACAGGAGGCTGGGTTTTGTGCCTTCCTGCAAAAGGAAGAATCTACGCCTTGATTCTGTGATCTATGGCAGGCTAATGAGACTGAGGTTTGCAATATGGGAAATCATGCAAAGCTGCTTTGGAGTGGAGTTTTCATAGTTAGCAAAAGAAAGAAAACAAATACAACTGAAGGTTGAGTGTCTGCCCTGAGCCAGGCACAGTATCAGTATTCTTCTAACAACCTTGCAAGCTTGGTATTATCTTCTACAGATAAACCAAGACTCAGAAAGGTCACTAACTCATTCAAGGTTGCCCTGCCAATGTGAGGCAGAGCTGGAATTTGGCCTCCAGTCTGTGCTCTGCAGGCTTCATGGAGAACGTGGCTCCCTCATTTGACAGACAGAAAATTCAGGCCCAAAGAGGCTGAGTGGCTGCTCAGAGGCATGGAGCAGTAATTCAGGCTCTGATTATCTGGCTTCTCGGCCCGCTTCCTTTAATATAAGAGCTGAAGGAGGAGAGGGTACATTTCTTTTTTTTTTTTTTTAAATTTCTTTTTTTTAAAACATTTTATTAGGGGCT